>NC_086321.1:327608650-327913950 GCF_036172605.1 Pelobates fuscus
AAACATATATACATACTGACTGACACACATACTGACTGACACACATACTGACATACATACACACATAGCTAATTTTGCGTACCTTTTTTTGCAGGAGGGTGGCTGTGCTGATGGGAGTTGGCGTGGCTCCCGCGGCCTGGATCTCTTCCCTCCCACGCGGAGGTAGCTGGGAAGTGACCACCGGCCATCACTTCCCCTCAGCACTACTTGCGACTGCAATTTTTTTAAAGGGGCCCAGTCGCGCTATTGCATGGCCGCAGCGCTGACCTGGCCCCTGAAGATATAGGGCCCATCGGGTGACCCTGAGTGCTTCGGCTGGGTTCAGGACCCTGGCGGGCCGAATCCGGCCTGGGGTATATAGTTTGAGGACCCCTGCTTTAAAGCATACATTTTGCATGTATACTTATCATGCCAGAATGAATTTGCTTTACATTGGAGTTATCTTTGTAAAAGTAATTAGCCTCTTCCAATGTGGGTGCTACTTGGATCTAATGATTTCCCCTCCTATTTAGGAGACAAAGAAGAGTCGTTTTCTAGTTACACTTCCAATGTGCATAACAGTCTCCATTGGAATGAAACAGAAGTTAAAGGCCAGCATGATGGAGAATGTCCATCATATGTTCTTAAGAGGTTAATTACAGTGACTTGTTCTGCGCTGCTGTTTGCTTTGCTCTCTTAAACATTTAAACGCACACTAAAGGCACCCAATAAGTCTCTGCACTGCAGAAAGGTAATTCAAACTTTTTAAAAATACGTTTTCATTTAATTGTGAGGGCTGCATCTAATTAGTGAGGATAGCCAACCTTCGGCAATCCAGATTTTGTGAACTACATCCCCCATAATGCTGGCAAAGCATCATGGGAGGTGTAGTCCAAAACATCTGGAGTGCCGAGGGTTGCCTATGCCTGCTATAGTGTATGGATTACATGTTTGTATCCATAAACCTACTTTTGCTTTTGCTTTTTTTTTTTTTTTTTTTTTTTAAATAGTGCAAACGCGAGACAAGCAACGTCCTTTTTAATTATGCTATGGTTTGGTTTTAATTCACTTTGACTGATACCCAAATGGAGGTTGGTTGTTTTGTGCTGCAATACTACATTTGCTGCAACCATGTTTGCACATGTCCTCAGGGGAGGGCTGGCAGCCTTAGACCTGGGGGGCAAAACCAGTCAAGTGGCCCATTGCACCACCAAATCAGTTCACCATCCATGCCCACCTTTTCCTGGTTTTATAACGGATATTGATGTTATGCTAATCAGTAGCTCTTTGCCATGCCCGCTCCTTCACGGCTCTGACTTTCAATGTTGTCAGAGCGCTGTCTGAGAATCTCTGAATCACCAGTGGACCACCAGCGAATCGTTTAAATTGAATATGCTGGTGTCCCCAACTTGTGAGCTGTGTTGGCTACCGGGCAACTCTGTTGTCATGGCACCCTGCATGACCGCACAGCGTGCACACCCCAACGGGTGGCCCTGCTGACACACACTGACGTTACTACTTAGACATCCTTCAATATTAATACAGACATCAGAGTAAACACCAATTAACTGTGGAAACAGAGCTGATCCCCCCCAAATTTATAAAGATTTGCTTAGAGGATTTATTGTAAGATTAAATCATGCCTCCTCCTCTCTCTCTCCCATGCGCTGCTCTGTAGGCTGGGAGGAAGTGAAGAGTAATCACATTCTCCCAGCACAGCGCCACCTGTGGCCTGCATGGGGAACAGCTGTTTAATGTAATGCTTGCAGGACGGCCAGCTGCCGCAGAACCTCTTTGTTCCCGTCTCTGCAAAGGGCTCCAGGCACTGCTTGCTGTGAGTGTGAGCCACTGTAAATTAGGGGCAGAGGGCACTTGTACTGCGGTAAAAACGGATCTGGGCAGGAGGAGAGTGCTGTGCAATAAGTGCACTCCCCTCCTGTGGGTCACCAGTAGACTGATGCACCTGCCCAGGATCAGAGCTGGTGCAAGGATTTTTGCCACCCTAGGCAAAAGAAAAATTTTCCGCCCTTCCCCCCCCCCCATGTGACATCACAATGCCCCACCCATATGATCTGCCATATGAACTAATGCCAATGCTGCACACAGTGTGTGTTTACATTAAAAAGCCTGCAGGGACAGGCTATAGACACCAGAACCACTTCATTAAGCTGAAGTGGTTCTGAGGACTATAGTGTCCCTTTAATGTGTGGTAAATTATAGATTAGTGTCACTAATAATATCCTGGATTGCCTACTTACAATCAGATGAGGATGGTGATGGGCTGCAGTTTGGCTCCACTGGTCTGGTGTAGAACAGGATCTCTGGTGGCTGCTTGTAACTGTGGTCACAAAATTCAAAGTTCTAGTAGAATGGGAAGCAGCTCCATTTTTGGGGGGGCCCCTTACACAGCTCAAGGTCTGGACCCCAGGGCCTGACGGTGAGTATGCCCATAAGGCCCACCTAAAAGTCCACCTACATGTTCCACCCATGAGTTCGCTCACAGTGGAGTGGAGTGTGTAGGGGATGTGTTATTGTAGATGATCTAATGTGTGTGCTTATGGTAGGTAGTGTATAGGGATACCAGTTTGTGTAGGTAATGCAGTGTATTTGTTTGTAGTGGAAGCAGTGTGTGTTTGTGTATAAGGGATGTATTGTGTGAATCTGTGTTTGTATGCATAAGGGATGCAAGGTGTGTGTCTGTAAGTGTGTGCATTGAGTGTGTGTAAGAAATGCATTGTGTTTCTGTGTATATGTAAGAGAAGCAGTGTGTGTGTTTGCATGTGTGTGTAAGGGTTTGCATTGTGTGTTTCTGTGTATGTGTGCAAAGGATGCATTGTCTTTGTGTGTAATGGATGCATTGTGTGTTTCTCTGTGTGTAAGGGAAGCATGTTGTGTTTCTGTGTGTGTAGGGATGCATTGTGTGTTTCTGTGTATCAAACAAAATATACACAAGGTGTATAGTTGTGTAGGCGCTTCCAACTTAAAATAGACAATAAAAGTAAGTGTGACAGAAAGGTGTAATCCCTTAACACCTAATGGTAAAGTGAAACAATTAAAATAATTCACACCCACTTAGAAAAATATACAGAGTAAAAAGGATATACCACCTATTGCAGATATAAATATGGTGGTTACATCTGTAAAACAAATGAGACATACATAGTGTTTTCCATATAGGTAAAAACAAACAATTGTATCATATGAGGATTGAACTCACAAGGATGGAGCCTCTTAGGCTCTATGTACTTCGCTCTCGGGTGCCTATTCAGGCTTTCGATAATTTTCAGTTGAAGACCCAGACTCCACGAATTCAAGAGTAAATAAGGGTTTATTAATTGATAAAATATTATATTAAAATATTAATAATATAGGACAAAAATAGGCAGATATATGTATAAAATACAGCGTGGTATGGTACTGCAATAATGGCCAAAATTAAAAGCAGCAAAGCACCACAGCATATACACAAAATAACAATACCGCCAAATGAAAGTCCCAGTAAAAAGTCCAGTAAAGTGCAAACGCGTTTCAGCCCTAGATAGGGCCTTCCTCAGGCACTGAGGAAGGCCCTATCTAGGGCTGAAACGCGTTTGCACTTTACTGGACTTTTTACTGGGACTTTCATTTGGCGGTATTGTTATTTTGTGTATATGCTGTGGTGCTTTGCTGCTTTTAATTTTGGCCATTATTGCAGTACCATACCACGCTGTATTTTATACATATATCTGCCTATTTTTGTCCTATATTATTAATATTTTAATATAATATTTTATCAATTAATAAACCCTTATTTACTCTTGAATTCGTGGAGTCTGGGTCTTCAACTGAAAATTATCGAAAGCCTGAATAGGCACCCGAGAGCGAAGTACATAGAGCCTAAGAGGCTCCATCCTTGTGAGTTCAATCCTCATATGATACAATTGTTTGTTTTTACCTATATGGAAAACACTATGTATGTCTCATTTGTTTTACAGATGTAACCACCATATTTATATCTGCAATAGGTGGTATATCCTTTTTACTCTGTATATTTTTCTAAGTGGGTGTGAATTATTTTAATTGTTTCTGTGTATGTATAGGGATGCATTGTGTGTGTGTGTGCGCGTAGTGTGAAAGAGCTCCCTGTCCTGCCCCCTGTCCTATAGAGGTCTCCCCTGCCCCTTAGTGGTCTCTCCTCCCCCCCCCTCCTCTAGCAGTCACTTCTCACACCCACCCACCCTCCCTGTGCTCTTCTCATCCCCCTTCCCCCAAACTTCTGGTGTTCTTTTCACCCCCTCCCTCCCTGTGTTCTTCTCACTCCCCCCCTGCATGTGTTCTCCTCACTCCCCTCCCGTTCTCCCACTCCCCTCCGGTTCTCCTCACCTCCCCCCATGTGATCTCACTCACTCCCCCCCAGTTTTCTACTCACTCCCCCCACCCTCCCTGTGTTCTTCTCACTCCCCCACCCTCCCTGTGCTCCCTCCTACTCCCCCACCCTCCCTGTGTTCTTCTCACTCCCCCACCCTCCCTGTGTTCTTCTTACTCCCCCCCGTTCTTCTTAATCCCCCCGTTCTTCTTAATCCCCCCTTTTCTTCTTAACCCCCCACCCCCTGTTCTTCTTAATCCCCCACCCACTGTTCTTATTAATCTCCCCACTCCCCCGTTCTTCTTAATTCCCCCCTGTTCTTCTTAATCTCCCCACTCCCCCGTTCTTCTTAATCCCCCCCGTTCTTCTTAATTCCCCCCCTGTTCTTCTTAATCCCCCACCCCCTGTTCTTATTAAACTCCCCACTCCCCCGTTCTTCTTAATTCCCCCCTGTTCTTCTTAATCCCCCCACCCTCCCTGTGTTCTTCTTACTCTCCCCCCTCCTCTCTGTGTTCTTCTTACCCCCGTGTTCTTCTTACTCACCCCCGTTCTTCTTAATTCCCCCCTGTTCTTCTTAATCCCCCCACCCCCTGTTCTTCTTAATCCCCCACCCCGTGTTCTTCTTAATATCCCCACTACCCCTATTCTTCTTAATCTCCCACTCCCCCTGTTCTTCTTAATCACCCCTCCCTGTTCTTCTTAATCACCCCCCGTTCTTCTTGATCCCCCACCCCCATTCTTCTTAATCCCCCCACCCTCCTTCTTAATCCCACCCACCCCTCCTTCTTCTTAATCCCACCCACCACTCCTTCTTAATCACCCCTCTTCTTATTAATCTCCCACCCCTCCCCCTTCTTCTTAATTCCCCCCTTCTTCTTAATCCCCCACCCTCCCCCTTCTTCTTAATCCCTCACCTCTCCCCCTTCTTCTTAATTCCCTCCTCTTTGTATTAATGCCCCACCCTCCCCCTTCTTCTTAATCCCCCTTCTTCTTAATCCCCCACCCCTCCCCCTTCTTCTTAATTCCCCCCTTCTTCTTAATCCCCCACCCCTCCCCCTTCTTCTTAATTCCCCCCTCTTCTTATTAATCCCCCACCCTCCCTCCTTCTTCTTAATATCCCCACCTCTCCCCCCTTTCTTCTTAATCCCCCACCCTCCCCCTTTCTTCTTAATCCCCCACCCTCCCCCTTTCTTCTTAATCCCCCACCCCTCCCCCTTCTTCTTAATCCCCCACCCTCCCCCCTTCTTCTTAATCCCCCACCCCTCCCCCTTCTTCTTAATCCCCCACCCCTCCCCCCTTCTTCTTAATCCCCCACCCCTCCCCCCTTCTTCTTAATCCCCCACCCCTCCCCCTTCTTCTTAATCCCCCACCCTCCCCCCTTTCTTCTTAATCCCCCACCCCTCCCCCTTCTTCTTAATCCCCCACCCTCCCCCCTTCTTCTTAATCCCCCACCCCTCCCCCCTTCTTCTTAATCCCCCACCCCTCCCCCCTTCTTCTTAATCCCCCACCCCTCCCCCTTCTTCTTAATCCCCCACCCCTCCCCCTTCTTCTTAATCCCCCTTCTTCTTAATCCCCCACCCCTCCCCCTTCTTCTTAATTCCCCCCCTTCTTCTTAATCCCCCACCCCTCCCCCTTCTTCTTAATCCCCCTTCTTCTTAATCCCCCACCCCTCCCCCTTCTTCTTAATTCCCCCCCTTCTTCTTAATCCCCCACCCCTCCCCCTTCTTCTTAATCCCCCTTCTTCTTAATCCCCCACCCCTCCCCCTTCTTCTTAATCCCCCTTCTTCTTAATCCCCCACCCCTCCCCCTTCTTCTTAATTCCCCCCCTTCTTCTTAATCCCCCACCCCTCCCCCTTCTTCTTAATCCCCCTTCTTCTTAATCCCCCACCCCTCCCCCTTCTTCTTAATTCCCCCCCTTCTTCTTAATCCCCCACCCCTCCCCCTTCTTCTTAATTCCCCCCTCTTCTTATTAATCCCCCACCCTCCCTCCTTCTTCTTAATATCCCCACCTCTCCCCCCTTTCTTCTTAATCCCCCACCCTCCCCCCTTTCTTCTTAATCCCCCACCCTCCCCCCTTTCTTCTTAATCCCCCACCCTCCCCCTTTCTTCTTAATCCCCCACCCCTCCCCCTTCTTCTTAATCCCCCACCCCTCCCCCCTTCTTCTTAATCCCCCACCCCTCCCCCTTCTTCTTAATCCCCCACCCCTCCCCCTTCTTCTTAATCCCCCACCCCTCCCCCTTTCTTCTTAATCCCCCACCCCTCCCCCTTCTTCTTAATCCCCCACCCTCCCCCCTTCTTCTTAATCCCCCACCCTCCCCCCTTCTTCTTAATCCCCCACCCCTCCCCCCTTCTTCTTAATCCCCCACCCCTCCCCCCTTCTTCTTAATCCCCCACCCCTCCCCCTTCTTCTTAATCCCCCACCCCTCCCCCTTCTTCTTAATCCCCCACCCCTCCCCCCTTCTTCTTAATCCCCCACCCCTCCCCCCTTCTTCTTAATCCCCCACCCCTCCCCCTTCTTCTTAATCCCCCACCCCTCCCCCTTCTTCTTAATCCCCCACCCCTCCCCCCTTCTTCTTAATCCCCCACCCCTCCCCCCTTCTTCTTAATCCCCCACCCCTCCCCCCTTCTTCTTAATCCCCCACCCCTCCCCCTTCTACTTAATCTCTCCCCCTTCTTCTTATCCCCCCCTCACCTCTCCTCTCCTCCCCTGTAGCGTGGTCGAGCTCCTCTCCGGTCCGCGGTGGCTGGCCGGAGTGATAGGAAGGTGCACACTCAGTGTGCACTTCCTGTCAGTCCGGCCGGTTACAGGAAACAGAAACTCCTGTTCCGCGCGGAGTTTCTGTTTCCTGTAACGGGCCGGACTGACAGGAAGTGCACACTGCGTGTGCACCTTACTATTACTCTGGCCGGCCACCGCGGACCGGAGAGCAGCTCGGCCACGCTACAGGGGAGGGGAGAAGATGTGCTGCAGCCGCCTGAGGCTCTTAACAGAGCGCTCAGGCGGCTGCAGCATTTAAAGGGCCGGCCCTGCAGCGGCCGGTCTTAAAATGGTTTGGGGCGGCCTGGGGGGCAATGGCCTCCCTGCCCCCCGGCCCAGCCAGCCCCTGCATATCCTCAATCATTAGGGTAGGGGTATATTTATAAACTTTTGGTTAAAAGCAATGACCACCGATGGCCCAGCCGAGCAGTCGCAACAGAGGAGAGCTCCGGGCAAAATAGCCCAATTTAAGCCATAAACACCTCCACACACGACAAAGTACCTGACGAGAGGAAGGCCAAATCGAAGTATGGACCCCACAGCCGATGAATGGACCGGAGGCCTACATGGGAGGCGCGGGGGAGACGGCCGATCCCTCAGCCGCCCGAGGCCCACTATGCCGAAGGTCTCCAAGGACCATCCTCTCCCCCCCCCCCCCCCCGCCGGTGAGGGATATCCCGGCAATCGAAGCTTGCAGTCCAGCATGAAGGCACCGACCTCAAACGACCGACACACCGACATACACCACGGCGGATGCCACGTGGGCCTCAGCGCCAGAGTCTGATCTGCCCCCACTATCAGTGCGACTGGACCGCATCCTCGCCGATTTCTGGGCCAAGATCGCCGACCGTGGGAATACCCTGAATGGAAACCCGGGAACAACGACTAGACAGACACCCAAGCTAAAGTCTGCAGCACGGACGAACGCCCCAAGAGTGCCACAGAGAGCGGGGAAGATCCGACCGAAGCTCACTGACCAACGACCACGGAGGAGCCGTCTGGGTCTACGAGCAGCGGTGAGTCGCTGGGAGCCTCCACAGAGACTCACCCCAGGTTTGCCCCATCAGCGCCCTACACCCCACCGGCCACGGGCCAGGAGACCCCGGGCCCCACGGCGAGGGCCGACCCAGAGCAGTCCCTCCACAAAAGCCCAAAAGCATACCTATCAAGTCACAAGCACTGCAGGGTGCTCTCGGCGCCCACCCTGCCGGGGCGGCAGCTGGCCTCTCCCTAATAGCCCAACAGGAATACCTACCTGCTTCCTCCGCACTCCGACACACCAGGGCCCATTATGGCAAGAAGATAGCCTCAAACCTGGGACTCAAACGACACCGGAATGGGACTGTGGTATGCCTCCTGCGGGCGGGGGCTGACTGGAACGCTGGAAGCCATATAAGAGTCACCCACCCCTTGCCTCATATAGACTTTAACTGTATTTAAGGCAAATATAATGTTTCTTAAGACACCTGGTGATTCTTTTATACCCTTATGCTCCTGAATTAGACTCAACTTTAATGCTAAAAGTGTGCCCCTAGCCCATCATTATACACAGGGGATTATCCCCTCAACGCATAGCCTGTAGCTTGCTGCCAAGTATATATAATGTGTGGATAGCTTAAATTAACCAACTTAACTAACCTTTTACCACAATTAACCCTAGCCTGTTTTATTCAGTTAGAGTGCTACTTTGAAATGAACATAATGTTTAATCAGCCTGCTATCAAACCGCTTATTCTGATATACCCATTTGTTATTTAAAGCATAGCTCGCAGATCACCACCGGGACATCTCATCACACCTTGTATGTATAGGTGACTTGTTTAGCGACATTTAAACAGACGAGTTCCCATGTTGACAACTACACCTATAGCACACGTATAGTGTTAACTATTAAAATCTGTATTATCTCTTTAGTGGCATAATCTCACATACCGTACCCTCACTTACGTTATTGTTGCTACTAACCTAGTTCTTGCATGACCTAATCCTGTTTAAAGGACACACCTGCATCCAAAACTGAAGCTCCGACATAACAATAATTGAACATGACAACGTAACCACACATCTGTCGCTGGCCCGGTGAAATATAAATGCAAGATTTTTGTAATTTCACACAGCCCTAGACTTGAACACAGCCGTCACTATAGGCATTTTAAGAATAGCCACCTCATTACATTATACTACTGATGCATAACTTACGCTTGATTACCTTTGGTTAAGGGCATGTCCCCCTTATTGTCTTGCACCGTGCCTACATAAACACCATAAGCTTCTGTGTGTACAACTGTCAAACAAACATAAGACCCGACGTGTCCAATACTAACTGCGAATGTTCTAAAGCCTACGACCTTTATGTTATATTATTATTTTAAAAAAAAATGTGCTGTTTTCATGCCATACTGTATGATGCAATGAATACGCTTGCAGATGCTGTTGTGGCACTGCTAATCTGTTGTTACCTCTAGCACAAACAAAATAAAGAATTAAAAAAAAATAAAAAAGCAATGACCACCTATCTATATCTCTTTGAAATACAGGTAACCTTTGCATTAGGCTATAGCTATTGTTTGTTCATGGATGCGAATTACTGGCACAAATTCAAAAGTTAGCCTTTGGGGACATCTTGTGGCTTAACTCTGTATTACATCATTAATAAAGAGAAATCTCAAAATGACTTTCCCTAATTTCTCTCATCATTAGGAATATAGTGCTATGTGATTTTACTGTTTTAAAAAATATCTGGACCGTATACATAATTTAAAAGTAATCATGCCATGTAAACACATTCCTAATCAGGAGTAAAACCAGAACAGGGCAGAGTCAAATCCAAAGGGTCAAGTCTATCGCCAAATGTCATCAGATGCCAGTGCAGAACTTATCTAATAAAGAAGCCAAATAATAAACTAAAGATAGAGTAAACAGGAAATAATATTCCGTTCACATGTGTAGCTGCAACACCAAAATAACTCAGAAATGCCCAAAAATATTAGGTTGTACTTGTGAGTCATTCCATTGTTAAATTAACCGGATTCTTGCCACTGTGCTAGATTTTTCCAATTATGGTTAATGTGTTACAATGTTCGGAAAATATAAATTTGCCGTAGTACCTGCAACTGCCAGACAGGGGAGAGACCACCCAGAAAATTACCAGGAAAAAGAGTGTAAAAGACCTGGACGTGTTTCGCAACTTCCCTGGTGCTTTCTCAGCTGGAGTGGTAGAGGTTACACAGGAGTTTAAGCATGCGTGGGATAGGCATATCCTAGCTCTAGAAAATTGGGCAGACTAGATGGGTCAAATGGTTCTTACCTGCCGTCACATTCTATGTTTCTATGTTTCTTTTGCATCTATGAGGACTGCATAACTTTTTGATATGCATACTTTTATATCAATAAATGTGCACTCTTTTTGTATACATAATTTTTCCGAGGATCACTTGGGATTATCTATGTGTGCGGACCTACATGCACCTATTGGGACACATTACCAATAAAGAAGCTGCCATGGTAAAATAGGGAGTGTAGCTTGCATCACTGGATCATGCTGCAGTGTTAGGCTTTTATGAAGAAAATGCAAAAGTGGAACACAACTGCAGGTTCAACTCTTTAACCCCATAAGGACACATGACATGTGTGACATTTCATGATTCCCTTTTATTCCAGAAGTTTGGTCCTTAAGGGGTTAATGTGTTACTTAAAGAGAAATTTTAACAAAAACAGAATATACAAGTGAATTGTAGAGAATTGGTATCTGTATCTTTAAGATTTCTTCTTAAGATGTTTCTTCACTTTAAATAAATTAGATATGTATAATCTCACTTTACATTGCTTGAGGGGCTGTGCAGAACAAGTAACAATTTTGAATAGATAGATATACAAATTAGACAGCGTCAAAAAAGATGATTAGGAATTTGAAACTATTTGAATAATTGAACTGTCACTTTAAATTCTTTTAAGCAGTTGTACTTTCATTTGTTAGATTCTCAGTATGTTAACAGTGTCCAGTAACTTCTGACGTCAGACGCAGAGGTGGGGGCAATCAGCAGAACCCGGAAATACAGCAATGGGATTGCTGATCATGGTATGTGACCTGCTGAAATCTGCAAAATTCTCTTTTAGTTTAAAACAGATTTGAATAAGGATAAATCATCCGACTCATGATCCGAAGCATAGCACAACATTAGTGAAACACGATGGATGCCAATGTGAAGGCATTGGAATGCATGGCTTCCAATGGCACTGGGTCATTAGTGCTTATTGATGATATGACAGAAGACAGAAGCAGCTGGATGAATTCTGTAGTGTATAGGGATATATTGTCTGCTCAGATTCAGCCAATTTCAGGGAAGTTGATTGGACGGTACTTTATTATTATTATGTTATTTATATAGCGCCATCAAATTCCGCAGCGCTTTACAATGGGTGGACGAACAGACATGTAGTTGTAACCAGACAAGTTGGACACACATTCTCCATTCTCTGATCACTTTGCTGCTGGTTGCTAAACTTAGGTTGCTGGGGATATAGCAGCTATGCCTATTACACACCCCATCTAGCATTTTCTTTGTGAGGGCAGTTCCGTATACAGAGAATAATGTATATAATTATACTGCTTCAAAGTTAAGAGGCAGTGGGGTATAACAGGAAAATCAAACACCACCCGTTATAACAAAATAATGCCAGTTACACTGGGCTTGACGAGAGAGGGGAATGAAACCGCATTTGGAAAAGTCAACTTGAAGCCCCTCTATGGCCAAATAAATGGTTGTGTGACAAGCACTTGGAAGAAGTGTAGAATGAGTCCTAGTCTATTAAAATCTGAATAATAGGGGGGCGGAGCCTGACCTGCAAACGAGCAAGACGTGCTCTGCTTGAGCTCCCACCAAACGGCAACAAAACCGCCTGAAATCGGGGGGTGCAACCGTGAAAACCTCACATAACGAGGATACACTAATCGGGGAACCCAGTACGCACCCGCAGATACCCAACACGTCACCCGGAATACCCGGGACCCAAGGCGGAAGGCTGAGGCCTACGAGAATGAACGGGCTGGGAAGACGGCCGCTTCCCGCTCAACTCTCTGAGCCACAAGCAGGCACTAACCAAACCCTCCCCCCCCCCGGACCGGTGGGGGTTATCCTGGTCCCCGCCAACAAGAACTGGACCGGTCTCCGACCTGCTATTGAAGCCGGCTGCTAAAGCAGACGGGCCGGAGAGACAGGCCTCTAAGATGGCGGACACAAGCGACGACCTTACCCATGGCAATCAGCAGCAACCTGCACCACCCGAACCCAATATAAACATGAGAGACTCCCTGGACATGATCTTTGAGAGGTTCTGGGCTAAGCCGCAGCCAAACCTCTCCCTGACCCACTTACAGCACAATCCAGCAGCACCGAGGGGACTGGGAAGCCTCTAATGGGCGCCAACACTATTAAATCCTCTGTAATCCACATGAAATGCCCCCCCTGGACAGAGGGTAATGAGGGGACTCACCCACAGGTACCGGCCACACAGGCAGAGGGCCGTTGGAAGCTCACGGAGACGCAAGCCTGACACATGCAAGACCCAACGCACCCCCTCACCGGGGACGACCCTGGACCTGGAAGGACCCCAGGCTCGTGGCCTGAAGGTACCAGCCCTCGCATTAATCCGGGGCCAAGGAGGCACCACGTCCACAAGGGGCTGCACAGCCGACCAGCTGAACACTTCTGAACGCTCCCACACTCAGCAACGCTCAGGAATCAGATGACAAGTCTGGATAAGGGATGCAGTTGCAGTCTGGTGATGGAGCTTCACACAGTGGGACTAAAATGCTAAAAATATGCACTATCTTTCTCCTACCTATTGGGACTCTATGTAAAGTATTGCCACACCATACACCAGCTCCCATCACCAACTACACAACTACACTACACAACATGTTAGCATCTTACAGTAATGAGTGTGCACTTAGCTAGAAACACAGACGCGCTTGCTGCTTTTAGAACGCTCATTATCATCTTGCGCCTAGCTACTTTACCACATAAGGGTGTACCTGTCCTAAATATACTATAATCAATCTTTTAGTTCAAACCTGTACACCTTCACAGCAATAACCGTTATAGCTTTAATCTGTTTTAATGTAACTTGTTGTTATTCAGCGGTTCTTGAGATATAATTTGTTAACACAATTTACTCTTACAATAGTTAATGCCTGTTTACTAACCTTCAAAAAATGTGCACGTTATACCAATGTCCTAAAAATGTATGTATGCTTTGTAAACTCTGTAAACTGGCTTGTCACCTGCTTTTGGGGCGGAACAAGTATGTATGTAACACTATGCACAATAAAAATAAAGAATTAAAAAAAAAATTTAAAAAAAATCTGAATAATTGGGGGAATGGTAGAGAAAATTAAAAAAAAAAAAAAGGAGAGAGATAGTGTTGGGCAACAGGTCAGCATCTGCTGTGGTAGAGAGCAGGCAGATATACACATAAACCCTCTTACAGACTTAATTAGGTTTGCATTTGAGGTTTAGGTTTCTTGAGAAAGGGTGTTGAAGATATACAAACATAAGGAGTATAACGAAGATAAAATGAAGGCCTGTAAGAGCATGTATGTGAACGTTGATAAGGTAAGGTTATTTAATAAACTGGTACAGTACACATAATACAGGTTATAGTGTGAAAGCCTATTTAACTTGTGTTTAGTCTGAAATCTGTGGCAAAATTACTCCCAATAGTTCATAGGCTTGTACAATACACTCTGAATGAATATCTTAAGACTTGATGGATTATAACCCAAGTAAATTATGAAATCCTATTCCGTGGAAGTTGTAAAGGCTCAGGGTTAAAATTTTTTTTTAAAAACGATAAGAAGCTAGGAATATTGCACTATGTTTGAATGGAGAAGTGGTGAGAAATTCAGCGAGCTTTTGTAATGTGTCCAACCCTTGAACATAGCTCTAAAACAGTAGAACGTCAATTGTATCATATGAAGTTTGATACCTGCCATGTACAATTTGACAGTGCTATTCTAATGTTCATGGGTTAAATGGCAATAGGGGTGAGAGCTAGTATTTAGTTGCCATAGGGTTTACTGGTAAAAATATTGCGAAGAGCATACATAGTCTAATCAACCCTAGCCCTGTAGAGAGGGAGCAAAAACAAGTTTATTAGGCAATTAGCACAAGTGCAGATAAATTGAATAGATATCAAACAGTGTTCCGGTCTTGCGAAATTATGAGATGTGTCATACCTTTGGAGCTAAACAGTTGTTATTCAGCATTATACATTAATGGCTTACAAACTAGCAGAACAGTGACGTGACAGGGTTATGTCATAGAAAGCTGAAACTTTTTAGTTTTGCTTAAAGGGAAAATAAAGACTTTAAAGTGCAAAACCACAACATGGTCCAAAACATGGGGTGTGCACTTTAAAAAGGTACACTGTATCGGCTTCATCTCATTGAACCAGTTATAGTGTCTAGAGTCCCCTGCTGCCATTTTTTTTTCTCTTTTCAATCAGAGTTTGATATATTACCTAGAACCGGTAATATTTACAGGAATAATTATGACATGTGGCACGTTTGAATGCAACTTTTTTTTGCCCCTCAAGACTGAATGAAGATGGACGAAATGCCTCTAGTGACGAGTAATAGTGTGTACAGCAAAAAAATGTCAAGTGAAGCCCTGTTTCCAAGCAGCAAGAGGTGAGGTTTTATCAATACATTGTACTGGGGAAGAGGGGAACAAGTTGAGCAGTGGCCTTTGAAAGCAGAAGCAAAGTATTTACTAGAGGTAGTAATAGGGATCATTCAGTATGTTCCCATCGCCTAAACAGTAAGCTGTGAATAGAAATAATGAGTAAGCATAATAGTATAGTGTCAAATAAGTACTTAAAACATACAGGGCTTAAAGCAGAGTATTAGAACATACTCAAACCCACAAATCAGTAAGTACTTATAATAGCCTGTTCAGTACATAAAATGTGGTCGAGATATAGATATATAGAATTATTTTTTTTTTTTTTTAAATCTGATAATATACAACAAAGCAAATGATGTTAGAGTGACGGTCAAACATAAAATAAACTAATAAGAGGGAGCCTCATTAAAATTTAAATACAAACCATCAAAAACAATGATTTATAATTCAATGCAATATACAGTAAGAGAAAGCTATATTAATACAATAAATGGTTACAAGTTGTATGTGTAGCAAGGTTTTAAAATTTATTACAATAAAATGTTAATATGTAGTATGACAGTATTGTGATGGATGTGTATAACCAAATGGAAATAGAACTTTTGAGCATTCTTGAATTTTAATGCTGGGTTCATTTTGAAACTAACATATTTAGAAAGATGTTGAACACTATAAAAAGAATGGAGGGGTGATATAACCCCCATGCCAGACTACAAAGGCCAACATGAACAACTAGAGATTGAATTGCTAAAGCACCTCAACATAGTTCCCAGCAAACTTCACATTATGTATTGAGGCAGAAGCATCATCCAATAAATCTACGTCATGAGGAAGTCTATCACAAGACCTGGTTTTGGTCTAGGATGGTTCAGGTATAGGATGGTTCCTGGAATAATTAGATTTCAAACTACACAACACACACCTCATGGAAGAATAAGAGATCAAGGCACCATGAATAGCTTGTACCTTCCCTGTTCCATATTGGGCCTGTATAGCGGAGACAGCCACATGAGAGAGAGAGAGAGAGAGCACTAGTGGACTGGATATCTGTACAATAAATATTGACTGCAACAGGCAAGCAAGTATGGTAAGCAGGAGGAAAGAATAAAAACCCTCTGCCTCCACACAATTTTGGTTTAAAGGAACACTGCAGCTGTAATGACTATGTAGCCAGTAGTACCCTGGTACCAGTAAGCAGTCAAACCATTTTAGTATGGTTTGACAACTTGCCTGGGGCCCACCAGACATCTGCAGGAACTGCTCGTGGTCTTCTCCAGAGGAAAATATTGTTGGCGCTACTGCGCTAAGTAGGACAATACAGGACTACGCTCACTGGCCAAGAGTGGCAGCTAAACCATGCTTCAGTTTAGAGCAGTGGTTGCCAAACAATCCTCACGGTCCACCAATAATTGAGGATTTCTGTATTTCCTTTGTTAATTCCAATGGAGATACGGACAAGAACATGGACTGTTGCTGGGCAATGAGGACTGGTTTGAGAACCACTGCTCTAGAAACATCCTGCCTCTACTGCAGAAGATCAGAGGTGGTTTAGGTACTGAAGTAAGTAGGCGAATAATCAAACCATATTCAAGACGGCTTACTCTGGAATGACATCAAGTCACTCCTGGCACCATAGCCCCTACAGTGGGCTGTAATGTTCCTCTAATAAGCCATAATATGCACATTTGTATGAGAATATACACATTAAAAACCATGTATCATTCCAGTTTAAAAATAATTGAAAATAGACATTTGTAGATCAATATATTTAAAGGAACACTCTATGCAACATTGTAGGTAATCAAACTGTTTTCTGCCAGGGCAAAACTCCCCCAGTACACTACTTTTACCAGAGAGCCAGAATCTTTTAAGCATTTGCCAAATCGTACAAAAACAGTTGGACTACTTACTGTAGGATTGCACCATAGCCACTTTAGTGTTCCATTAATAAGTCATAAAATCCATGTGCATAATATCATACAGATTCCCATCTCGCTTTAAAAACGGCCTGTAAAAAGTAGTGCAAGCAGGTAGCCAGGGGGATCCCAGGTAAGAGGTCAAACCTTTAAAAAATGGTCCTGTGTGGGTGTGTTTGGAGGGAAGGCACTCACATACTGTAGTGATTATGGTGCATTGAATGCCCCTTTAATAGATATACAAAATTACTTAAGTAGATGCCACTTCTGAATTCGTTGACAGATGATATATTTTAAACCTCCTTACCCCTGTTATTAGACATTTAATCCAGGTAAATATCAACCACTTTCTTTACGTTCAGCCCTTTAATCCTGGGTTGTAGTGCATGATAAATCATGGACTGAAGATACACTGTGGAACAATACTGCTTAGAAATAAAGTTACAATACCTTGAAACCGTTATTTACAGTAAGATTCTACCCCTTCTACTCCAAAGGACACATGCGCAAAAAAAATAAAAAAAAAAGCACAAGCCTCAAGCCTTCTAGAAAACCAAGACCATAGGGATAAAATCAGGTGATGAAAATCACTGTTCCCGCTTAATGCAGCATAGAGATATACAATACAAAAAACAATCTCTATTGAAAAACAGGCTTCCATGTGCTTTGCCAGTAACACTCAAAACACAATATTAATTATGTATCTAAAGCAGCTCTGTTTACCAAAGATGAGCTTTCCGATTGGATAAGAACTGCGGAATGGTATGTAATTTAATGCAGGAAAGTTGATGGAACATGAGAGAATGGTCTCAGTTTTCAAAACTATGTATGGTACCTCCTCTCTTCTATTTAGACAGGTGACTGAAATATTTAGGTGTTACAAGAACTGCTGCCCCACCTTGAGGTTTATAGACACTTCTGAAAAAAACTATTACATTCTTGAAATAAGACACTGTCGAAAAGTGAAAACATAAAACAAGGTGGTCTGCATTCTTTCAAATAGAACCAAATACAGTGAATTGATAGTTATGAAACATCTGAACAATAAAAAGACTCATTAGAATTGAAACAGTTATGACATTCATTAGAAATGATAGACCGTGAAATGATAGCACACTTGCTTGAAAAGAAGTAAGGGGAAAAAAAAAGTTTAACAAAAACATTTGAATGAAACAGACTTCCTTGAAATTAGCAAGGCCTCTGTCCAGTGAGCAACCTTCATCCCACTGCAAAACACCCATCCAATGAGTGGAAGCAATTCCAAGCACTGCAGTTGCAGGTCTGGTTCAGCTCTTTGATCAAACGAGGAGAAGTGCACAGAGAGAAGTGAAGGATAAACAGGAGTGTTCTTCAGCATAATCCCGAGTTGGGTGCGTGTGGTCAAGTCACAGATTCTGACAGCACTGCAGTTTACTGGATTTCTGCCCATCCGTGGTGGGAGGTACACTGATGTCCACCACATTGTTACCAGGGGATTCATCATGAGCTGACCTGTCTGCAATCTGCTTCTGTGAAACTATGCGATATATTTCTGCAAAAAAAATTAAAAAGAAATTTCATTCAGAAGATAAACCAAATTTCACAAAGGTTATTAATGCAGAGTGAAAAAATAAGTAACCTCCATCACTTCCAACCCCATGCGAACATAACTACATTTACTTATCAAACAGAATTCAGCCAGTTGCCCTTCTCCAGCAACATCTTTCAAGTTTCTCTGCTAGAGTTCTGGTCATTCCCTCTGCATCGAGGGACTAAAAATGCCAGTTACATTCTCCTCGTTAACTGTGTAAGAACCCATGAGACTGCTATTTACAGGGCAGTATTTCACACAGGTAGGCCTCTGCACACACGGTAAGGCAGGGGTGCTCAAACGGTAGACCCCCAGACTGCCTTTAGAATGGCAAAGCATCATGGAAGCTGTAGTTTGTAAAAAGACAAGAAGGTTGCCTACAAATAATAATAATAAGCTAGGAGTTTGACCATTTTTCACATCTACTAAAGATTGATTTCCTGCTGATATAGTATAATTTCAGCTCCATCCATGTTTTTCATCAATGAAGCTAGGCACTAGTTCTAGCACAGCATGCTATAAAAAAAAAAAGTTATCAATCAAAAGAGAAGGGGACTTGTACTCAGTTTGTAGACACACAAAAACTGTGCATACAGCCTTAGGAAAGCATATTTTCTCTTTGACTTATTTGAGTTGAGAGTGACACTATACATGCAGTGAGTACTGCAAATGGCTGCAATTGTAATCAAGTTGTGTTGCAGGAAACTTGGACAGGAGGTCTTATTGTTTAACATAAACATGTGGTTACTGCATTATAGAGCGAAGGGTTACACATTTTACTCAAACTTAACATAAACCACTTATACGAACAATGAACCTATGATTAGGATAAATGTGTATTATCGGATAAGATGGCATTTTTAACACAGTACATGTTACTTTTTAACTTTGCCTTTCATTTTGTTCCACAGCAGCAGAATATCACCCTCAGCCGGTCCCTCCCCTTACATCCTTTCCTCAGCAATTAGGAGGAGTTGAGCTGAAAGGAGAACTTTGTCTTGAACAGAGGCAAGTTTATGCTTTATTTTAAACCCCGCCACCCCCCCCCCCCCCCCCCCGTTTTTTTTTTTTTTTTAAAGTTATGGGGAGAACCCAGTTAGGAATGGTTACTTCAAATAGTTTTCTTAAAACGCTTGAAACTCTTAAGGACACTGCTTCAGTAGTAAAAGGCCAGAATTATGAAAAACTCTGTCATGTGTCATTAAAGGGTTAAGTGCATTTAGTAGGTTCCACAACACAATGCAAGTTCCAGAAAATACCTGTAAGAATGTTTTTGAAGGCTTCTTCCACATTTGTTGAATCGAGAGCAGAGGTTTCTATGAATGACAGATTATTCTTTTCTGAAAGGGAAACTCAAAACCATTAAACCTAATGGCAGCTACATCCTCTTGAAGTTGTATTTAATTCCCCACCATCAACAAAAAAAAAAAGAAGTATTTTTTATACCCATAACAAATATGGGTAAATAGATGTAAAATTAACTTTTTTTATATACATATAAAATGCTTGAATATCTCACGTGAACAGAAATTTAAAAATTAAAAACGTCTAAAATAAAAAAAAAACATGTTAAGAGTAGAGCAGACTGTAAAAATTGACACCTATATAGTGCTTATTTTCAGTTACTGTAATTCTTCCATACTAAACTGGCTTTTAGTAACCATTTATTCCACTAAGCTTTCCATGACTCTTCACAACACCCACCCATTTTAACAATAACATACAAAGTGTACGGTAAACACTTATCCACATTTATTAAAGGAACAAACATGTATTCCTCTAGTGTTAAAATTACTATCTAGGCTTCCTGGCCTCAGTAAATATGGTAAAATCTTACCTAATTTTCAGCACTGGATTGGCTGAGATGGTCAATTCTGATGAGCTCAGCCAAGGACGCAGGCCAGAGATTGAGCCAAATGCCACTCTGGCCCATCAGCATCTCCTCATAGATGCATTAAACCAATGAATCTCTATGGGGAAAGTTCAGTGTCTCCATGCAGAATGTGCAGCACGGACACAGTAAGCACCTCTAGTAGCCATCTGAGGAGTGGCCACTAGAGGTGTTGCTAGGCTGCAATTTAAACACATTTTCTCTAAAAAGGCAGTGTTTACAACAAAAAGCCTGCAGGGACAGGCTATAGACATCAGAACAACTAAGATTTGGATCAAAACATTGAAATTCTATTTACAGAACGTTTCTGATAGAATAAACTATAATTTCAAATAGCAAAGGAAAACTACATGTAAAGAAAAGAAAATCAAAAACAAACCCACACAACTCAATGTGGAGAACAAGAAAATGATTGCAAAGAAAATCAGATGTTAAAAAGTAACCAATTTTTCTCAAAGCAATAGTTATTTATTAACCAGTCCCAGGAAACCATAATGAAGCATTAACTGGGATGAGAAGTGCAGTCAAGGCAAGTACATTCCACGCGTACTTTAGTGGAGCTTATGCATGCTGCCACCACGTTTTCTTGATACAACCAGTACATATTGCGCTCACATATCTCCCAGAATGCAGTAGGAGTACACTTTTAGCTCTAAGTTAGCATTCTGGTTGAGAGTGAAGAGACTTACAATACATAGTATAAAAAGTGTCCACTTTTACCTACTACATAAATACTGTATTTATTGAGGAACTTCAGAGGCAGTGTGCATCTGCGTACTATATTGGTGCTTTGTGTCAGTCAATTAAAACAATACAAGTATGCTGGATTGATCAATGCACTGGATCAGCAGAGTGATACACAACAAAGATACAGCACTCAAGAATGAAAGGGGTGCATAGGGAAACCTATATCTGACTCCAACCCAAGGGAACAAAGAAAACACGGAACATGTATATTCAAGTGGTGGTGCGGAGGTAAAGACCAAAATATATACAAAAATAGATTACAGGGGGGCGGGGCCGGGCCGCCGAGCCGAGCGGTCGCACCTCACACCGGCTCCGGCGGCGAAGAGCCTAAAAACAACATAAAATCAACATGAACCGTATGGAAAAACTCACGGCACCTGCAGAACACAGAAATCGAAGAGGAGAGCGGGTGGAAAGGAACCGGGGAGTGAAACCCTCAACGCACACAGCGACCCCTGAGGCCTGAACCACGCTGCCTGAGCGGGACACATGGCGCGCAAGTAAGGCGCGGATGATCTGGCCCGGCCCCGCTACCCCCCCCACCCGGCCGGGGGGGTGATCCCGGCCCAAAAGTCAGAACTTCAGAGGCTGGAGGAGGAGGTGGCACACCCGGTGCATGACGCTCCAATACACGGGGCTAAACAGGCCGACAGATGCACAGCATTCACGCACGAAACTGAACCCCATGCTGGGTTACCTGGACCCCCGGGGCGGTGGAACTCACATTTGGACTCCCCCGGGCGGCGGACAGGTCGATGGAGAGCCAGCCCTGTACCCCGGACTTGGTGGTGATCCGGGAGGTACTAGCCCCCAACTCTGCGAGCCCGGTGGGGCTGTGAAGCGCTGGCCCTCTGGCGGACCGGTGGCTAGAGGGCACGAGCCGGCAACATGTCAGTGGCCGGAGGAGGGTGAGGCGAGACAGGGCTGGAGCCCCAGGTAGGCCCTGCTGACGCTGGGGAGGTGCAGGAGGCGAGCACACAGCGGACTCTAAGGATGGGGAGGCCGCCGGACAGCTCCGGTCACCGAGTGCCCACAACGGGGTGGGGCCCCCTAAAGACACGGTAACCTGCCTGGAGGGGAAAGGGAGGGGAACTGCCATACCCGGGGGAACCGGGGAGACTCAGGGGGGTACAACAGACTCACCACGTGCACTACCATTCCGAGGTAGCTATGGGAAGGTCACACCAGAGGGAAGCCCCGAAGTAAAGCCATGAAGAATGCCACCAAATGCACATCGGACGGTTTCACCATGCCGGGCGCCATTACGCCCCCTCCAGTGAAGTGACTTGTCTGTTAAAATTTAGACCCTGCTCCGCAAGGGCCTACCATGTTAATGTTCCTTCGTACATGAGCTCATATACACGGGACATGCTCTTAAATGTGTGTACGTTTAAGTTAAGGCCACACTGCTAACAGCTAAGCTTTATTATAGCCTCATGATACCAGATGGAGGCACCGCTTTTACCATAAAGGGATTTACAGTTCTTCCGTTTGAAACAGCAATCACCTGTTTATACATTCCTTCACTTACTTTGCATATTATTATCAGCTCAGCTTTTATTATGTTCCTACATTTGATGTTCATCTCCCCTGCGTAGATTGTTGTCCCAGGCCTACGCCATAGTTCGCTGGCCGTGACCTACCACAGCCTTGTGATGCTTCTATGACACATATACTTAGATATATTAAGTCAGGTCGCCGTACATTAACTGACATGATAGACGTGCTTATGCACGGGTGACAACTGGTCTAGGACAAGTGTTTACACCGCGCTCATGCAACCATGCTACTAGATATAAAAAGAGCTTTTGAGCCAGGCGCAATATTATCAGGCGCAGTACTGACATAAATTAGGTGGTATCTGGGAAAAAAAACAAAAACTGTTATGAAGTTTATATACCCTTGATTTACTTATTTGCATGTTTATTAAATTACATATGTGGCTACACACGCTGAAAGCGCCATCACACAAGTAGTTAGACATGGGTATTGCCCAGATGACTAATAAGCCAGTAAAATGCATTAATATACCTGTCTAATGCCTTTGATATACCATATGATGCAAAGTCAATGTACAGCCAAATTATTCTTTTGCTTGATTACTCCGATTTATATGCCTCTGCGCAGGCAACCATTTGTTATTTTCAGATTCATAAAATGTCTGCTCACGCCTTTTTATTTGCGACATCAATAAACATATTTAAAACAAAAATAGATTACAAACAAGAATACTACACTTACATTTTATAAGGCTACTTAAGATCACATATCTTAGCAAACAAATACGGGGATTCAGTTACACCATATGGGCATATTGTGTCAAGAGACTCTGGGGTAGTTTCAGCAGTACATTTTGCAGTTAGCATGTTAACCACCAATGTTGAAATTAGTGTAGGACTCACCGATATTGGGGTATTGTGACGTAGTGGTGAGCTTACAGGGAAACTCCAGTGCCAGGAAAACAATCCGTTTTCCTGGCACTGCAGGTCCTCTCTCCCTCCCACCTCCCCTCTCAGGTAGCTAAGGGGTGAAAACCCCTTCGGGTCACTTACCTGAGACCCCGCCAATGGTTTCGGGTCGGCGACGCTCCTCTCTGTAATCACGTCAGCCGGTGTGCGAGACTGATCCTGCCCGCCGAGGAAACCAACTGCACATGCGCGGCAATGCCGCGCACGCGCATTAGGTCTCCCCATAGGAAAACATTGAAAAAGATTTTCAATGCTTTCCTATGGGGAATTGAGCGACGCTGGAGGTCCTCACACAGCGTGAGGACGTCCAGCGACGCTCTAGCAAAGAAAATCTTTGCTGTAAACACGGAAGTACACGGAAGGAGGCTTCGTATTTGCTTAAGTCTCTCTTTACTAGAACTCCACAGCAGCACAGAAAAAAACAATCAGAAAAAAGTTAGGTACTATAAAACTCCCCTTCCCATGCATCATTTCCTCTTTCTTTGCTGCTCCGCAGACAGTACAGGTCAGAGTACCACTGCCTCCTGCTATTAGTTGGTGGCTTTGGAATTTATTACTTATTTACACTTGTTTTTAGAGGTTTTTTGGAGGGATTTTCTGTGCAGCTTATGATTTCCTATATTTGTGTTAGACTGTCTTTGGATTCATAGGGGGTCTTGTGGGCCTTACTGTGCCTTTATATATCCCAGTGCCTGTTATATACCTTGCAGTATATTATATATATATATACACACACACACACACACACACACATACATATACACACACACACACACACACACACACATATATATACATACACACACACATATATACCTTTTAGTGCCTGTTAAAAACCTTGCAGTATTTATGTACCTTTCAGTGCCTGTATTTATACCTTACTGTGCCCTTTTTGTATTCCTTCGGTGCCTTTATGTACTTTACTGCACCGCCATTTTCCTTCGGTGACTGCTTATATCCCCCCAAGTCTCCCTGTCACATTCACATTCCTGGGTCCCTTGGCCTGGGGCCTTATTGGGGAGATACGTGCCCGGACAGTCAGGGATACAGGGGCCTAAGGTCTCACCATATTGTACCCTGTCTTGAAAGTGGCGTGCTGACCATGAGTCCCTCCACGAACTTTGGCAGGTTGGACATGGAACAGGATCGTACAGACTATTTATCGGATTATTCACTCTCCCCCTAATCAGTCGCCAGTCTCGCACACGGAAGTCCAACTCCAGACCCGCTCACCAGGGCCATTTTGTTTTTCGTCAGCAGGCCTACACTTCGAATCGATTTAGAAGAATTTGCGGTTCCCCACACAATAAGTACGGAGGACTCTTCTTCGTCTATGCAGGGCCCCATTTCCCTTGGATCCGGACCATCTGTCACTCCCCGACAAGGATATATTTGGAAGGAAATCTCATACTCTAGTTTTGATTCCCCTTTTGGTTATATCTAGGATGCACAGTTCCCCAGAGTAGCTGATCATAGTTTTGCTACGCTAGTTCAGTGTTGGGACTCGGATTGGACGTCCCTGGGGAGTATTATTTTTATTTATTTATTATTGCTATTTATATAGCGCCAACAGATTCCGTAGCGCTTTACAATATTATGAGAGGGGGATTTAACTATAAATAGGACAATTACAAATAAACTTACAGGAACAATAGGTTGAAGAGGACCCTGCTCAAACGAGCTTACATTCTATAGGAGGTGGGGTGTAAAACACATTAGGACAGGAATTTACAATCAAATAAGGTGGGCTGCCCTTTAGGAGAGGGCAAGAGACAGGTATGTGAGGTAAGGGTTAGTCTTGGAGGCCATAAGCTTTCCTAAAGAGATGGGTTTTAAGGCACTTCTTAAAAGATGCAAGACTAGGGGAGAGTCTGATGGCGGTAGGCAGGCTATTAGGAAGGGAGCCGCCCGTGAGAAGTCCTGCAAGCGCGAGTTGGCCGTACGAGTGCGGACAACGGACAGGAGGTGGTCACGGGCAGAGCGGAGAGACTGAGAAGGGACATACCTATGGATCTGTGAGGAGATATAAGAGGGGCTAGAGTTGTTCAGTGCTTTATAGGTGTGAGTTAGTACCTTGAATTGACTCCTATAGCATACAGGAAGCCAATGTAAGGACTGGCAGAGGGGTGAGGTGTGAGAGAAACGACTAGAGAGGAAAATCAATCTAGCAGCAGCATTCATTACAGACTGTAAGGGTGCAGTACGGCTATTGGGAAGACCAATCAGGAGAGGGTTACAATAATCCATGCGGGAAATTACTAGAGCATGGACAAGCTCCTTGGTAGTATCTGGTGCAAGAAAGGGGCGGATGCGGGCTATGTTTTTAAGATGGAATCTACAGGATTTGGCAACATGCTGGATGTGAGGCTCAAAGGTGAGACCAGAGTCAAGTATGACGCCAAGACAGCGCGCTTGCAAGGATGGACTGATGTTGGTACCACAAACTTGGAGGGAGAGGGAAAGAGGAGGATCAGTATTAGGAGGAGGAAAGACAAGGAGCTCAGTTTTTGAGAGATTGAGTTTCAGAAAGCGGGATGACATCCAGTCAGAGATGGAAGAAAGGCAAGCAGTGACACGTTGCAGGACGGCAGGGGAGAGGTCCGGGGAGGAGAGATATAGCTGGGTGTCATCAGCGTACAGGTGGTAGTGAAATCCAAAAGAGGTAATAAGTTTGCCAAGAGAGGCAGTATAAAGAGAAAATAGAAGGGGACCAAGGACGGAGCCTTGGGGAACTCCAACCGAGACAGGGCAAGGGGAGGAGGTATCATTAGAAAAAGAGACACTGAATGAGCGTTGAGAGAGATAAGAGGAAAACCACGAGAGGACAAAGTCACAGAGACCAAGCGATTGAAGAGTTTAAAGAAGGAGAGCATGATCAACGGTGTCAAAGGCCGCTGAGAGGTCAAGAAGAATTAGTATGGAGTACCTTATTCTACCACGGTTGCTGTTTACGCAGTCCATTTGGAGTACTGGCAGCACTCTTGCCGGCATAGTAGGTTCATTCTCGGACGAGACCACCAGCCGGGTGGATCATGAGAGAACGATAAGACTCTATTCAGTTCGGTTACGGAAATGATGGTAGACTCAGACGCATTACCTGAGGTTGGAATTTTGTCTACAAGACCACTTTACCTGGTGATCCCGACACGATCGAAGGAGCCATCTCCCACATCAAAGGTCGAGAACTAATGACAGTTTTTCTGGCAATCCTAAGTCCACGTAGGACCCTCTGTGTTTTACAATTACAGGGAAAAGGCTACTAGGTTAGCTTTGCAGTTCAGGGTCGCCTACTAGGAAACGGGTCGTATCCCATGTACAGTGGATCCAACAACGGATGGAGTTTTTCCCGTATTTGAGATACATCGACAGCTAGCATCTTCATTTATCCGTCTGTCACTTCTCACTGTTGGAGGGCCCATTGAGGATTGCTCTGGTTATCTCCCGGAATAGGTACCAGCGAAACAAATGGCGTTGGATTTGTTGTCTGAGCGTTAAAACAGCAAATACGAAGCCTCCTGTCATGTTATAAAATTGTAGATTTTGCTAGCTTTAGTGTACCTATAATCTTTTTATTAATGACAGGAGGCGAGTATTTCCCACCCATTCTTATCCCTCCCTTGTTTAATTTTAATAGTTTGGGTTCATCAGGTACGTATGCAACTCTGCTTGTTGTTTCTGCTACCTGTCCTTTGTTCTTATGTCTACATTTCATAAGTCGGGTTGGGATCTCTACATACTAGGGTATTTTGGTTGCTACAGTAAGTACCTACATGCTTGTTAAGGGTACATTTCATTGACTAATCAATCTGTTCGATTCTGTTTTTTCTCGTTTCAGTTTACAGTCTATCAACACTATCTGGTTTGGCAGTTCTCCTCGGATGGTGGACATTGTCGTATTCATTGTATCTAGGACTTTGTTTCTTACCATTATATTTTTGCCTTTTGTTCTGTTTTGTCGCAGCTTGAAAGAGGAAATGATGCATGGGAAGGGGAGTTTTATAGTACCTAACTTTTTTCTGATTGGTTGTTTTTTCTGTGCTGCTGTGGAGTTCTAGTAAAGAGGAGACTTAAGCAAATACGAAGCCTCCTGTCATTAATAAAATTAAGATTATAGGTACACTAAAGCTAGCATAATCTACAATTATTGCAGTTTATAAAAAACTGCAATAATTACACTTGCAGGGTTAAGAGTAGTGGGAGTTGGCACACAGACCACTCTAATGAGCAGAAGTGGTCTGGGTGCCTGGAGTGTCCCTTTAACATAATACGGCCATATGTTGTAACAAAATATCTCATCAGCAAACAAGTATGGGAATTCAAAGTAGCCTTGTCAATTTTTTTTTTTTTTTTTTTTTTTTTTTTTTTAAAGGTGTCTGCACTGTGTCCTAATCTGCATTTTGTATCATCCCACAGAAACAGACAGCTTACACATTAGATTATAGGGACAGAGGTATTGAATGGTCCCTTTACTTCTCACTCTTGATAAGAGCAAGGGAAGTGGTAATAGACAAGGTGTTCTGGTTTGCGGTGTGGTGGAAAATAGTTCCTTCATGACCCTGGAGCATGAATATATCTACTTAATAATGTCAAATATGTCAATATTAGGACTGCATTTACTGGCTGAGCATGTCAGCTGGCACACTGCAAATCCTGGAATCCTAATTTAGGCAAAATTGATATTGATAATGCATAAGTCTAAGTTACATAATAGAAATATGCTGCAGTGGTCATGGTGCTTAGCATCGGAAGTCTCCAAGTCAAATTTAGAGGCCGATAAAAGTTTTTAGTAAACTAGGGGAAAAAAAAAAAAAAAAGGGGAGTGGCTTAAAGCCCTAAAGTCGCACCGGTGTACTTCATGTAATTCATTTTTTACGTCACAATTACAAATTCTGACGGTGTTTTAAATTCTATTGCAATCTGTACGTGTTATGTGTGTTAACATACCAACTGAAATAACACTCAAAACAGAGCATAGAGAGTGAATAGAGTAATATTATAATTTACATCCACTGAAAAGAGAAGCTGTATAGTATGGGTTTTTTACCCCCACATCAAGGCTTTTCTTTTACGAACGGCACTATCCAAGCTGTGGCTTCCAACCCACGTATCGGGGTGTGAAGGCAGGTGTGATTTTTTTTCTCTTTCCATCATTTAAGTGTAGCCTTTATCTGTTACAGACAATTACTGTATCAATCATATAATCAATTTTCTTAACACAACTACGCAAACCAAAGCAAGAATGGTCAATATCTATAGATGTCAAAGAGGAACTATCATTTCTCTGAAAATTACACCACAGTACAAAGAAGAACAGAAAGGGGGGGGGGGGGGGGGTTTATATTGTATTGTATAAAAAATTGATAACATGCTGGAAGAGGGGTTCTCTTAAAGAACATTTACTAAAATAAGGAACCAGTTAACATTATAAGCATAACTATTAACAAATGAATAAGCCAAGTTTAAAGACTGACTAACATAATTTTTGTTGTAAGCCCAGATATTTTATTATTGCATATGCATAGGAATTGAGACTTTGGGCATTATAGTGTATTAATTCTAGATCTGTTACTAGCAGCAAGTGCCTATCCCACGCATGCTTAAACACTTCTACTGAGTTAACCTCTACCACTCCAGTTGGAAGGCTATTCCATGTATCCACTACCCTCTCAGTAATGTAATACTTCCTGATACTATTTTTAAACCTTTGTCCCTCTATTTTTGAGACTATGTCCTCTTGTTATGGTAGTTTTCCTTCTTTTTAAATATAGTCTCCACTTTTACTGTGTTGTTTCCCTTTATGTATTTAAAATGCTTTTATCATATTTCCCCTGTCTCGTTTTTTTTACCAAGCTATTCCTGTCAAGATCCTTTAACCTTTCCTGGTGAATTTTACCCTGCAATCCATGAACCAGTTTAGTAGCCCTTCTTTGAACTCTCTCTAAGGTATCTATATCCTTCTGAAGATATGGTCTCCAGTACTCTAAGTGAGGTCTCACCAGTGTTCTGTACAATGGCATGAGCATTTCTCTCTTCCTACTGCTAATACCTCTCCCTATGCAACCAAGCATTCTGCTAGCATTTTCTGCTGCTCTATTACATTGTACATTGCCATTAACAGCCAGGAACTGGAGAACAAGAAATGTGGATTAATGTATAGCCATTTATAAGCTTAACAAAATCTCCATTATCTTTTCCATTTATTTTGCAGGAAACAATGTTATTTGTCTATTTTGTATGTTTTAAAAATACATTATCAGTAAAGAGTAGAATAAATTTTATCCCGTTTGCGAGACATAAAAATTGTGATAATGTATATTTGTGATATAAGTAGGAATTACATTTTGGGATGTTAGATATAAATTAATAAAATAAAGAACGAGAGTCAGGGATAGCGTCTGTCTCCACGGGCACAAGTCTGGTGTGGGAGATGTGGTGGGCTAGCCGCTGCGGGACACCCACGGAGTGAAACGTTCGAGGCTTGTGGAGACAAGATGAGCATGTTAGCCTTTTATTATTTTTCTCTAGGGAAAGCATAGGGCCAGTTAATAGTTGTTGTACATGGGCTATTTGCAGCCTCCATTGCATTTCTACCTAGTCTTGATTTCAGATGTATCCTCCATTGCTACATCACCTGTCTGCTCCCTTACCTGCCCACCCCCGCCTACTCCTCCCACCGATCCCTCCCCTTCATCTACAGTCCCCCACTTTCTCCTACTACTCCTCCCTCTACTCCACCTTCTCCTCTCTCCTCCTACTTCTCCTCCTCCTACTCCTCCCTCTACTCCACCTTCTCCTCCTCCTACTCCTCCCTTTACTCCACCTTCTCCTCCTCCTTCCTGCTCTTACTCCCCCCCTCTTCTTCCTACTCCTCCCTCTACTCCACTTTCTCCTCCTACTCCTCCCTCTACTCCACCTTCTCCTCTCTCCTCCTACTTCTCCTCTACTCCTCCTCCTCCCTCTACTCCACCTTCTCCTCTTTCCTCCTACTTCTCCTCTACTCCTCCTACTCCTTCCTCCTCCCTCTATTTCTCCTTCTCCTCCTCCCTCTACTCCACTTTCTCCTTCTACTCCACCTTCTCCTCTCTCCCCCTACTTCTCCTCTATTCCTCCTTCTCCTCCTCCTACTCCTCCCTCTACTCCACCTTCTCCTCCTCCTACTCCTCCCTCTACTCCACCTTCTCCTCCTCCTACTCCTCCCTCTACTCCACCTTCTCCTCCTCCTACTCCTTCCTGCTCTTACTCCTCTCTCCTCTTTCTACTCCTCCCTCTACTCCACCTTCTCCTTCTCCTCCTCCTACTCCACCTTCTCCTTCTCCTCCTCCTACTCCACCTTCTCCTTCTCCTCCTCCTACTCCACCTTCTTCCCCTCTCACTCTATCCACTTCTCATTCTTCCATCTCCCCACCACCATATCTATATCCTTTATATGCTTCCTCCCTTCTTATTCCTTACCAATTTCCTCCGCTCATAGACAACTCTGCCTCTACCTGACAACATTATATTTTGAAGAAAAGTTGCTCTGGCCACTCTTCCGCCACTTCCCAGGGGGGAATACCACACTAACGAAAAATTATTCAGACATGAAAGAACGGTTTTGGGCACTCTCAAGGAAATAGTGCGGTCCTGACCCAGATTCCCATGGAAGTAAGACACCTGTAAGGGAGGTGGCTGTCCCTCATGTTTTTTCTTCACTAAGTCCCCAGAAATCTCCTGAAAGGAACCTGACTCATTAGAACAAAACATGAACAATCAATTCACAACTCTCTACAGAGGGGGGTCAGCAAGAGAACTGTAAATAGAAAGACAAATACCCCCCAATCTCACACAGAAATAGGTGAGGAAACCTCTTCTACTACTCCTCATGGTTGTTTTGAACAGATGAAAGAAGAAACAAGACACCTTTCAACAGAGCATGCAGTAGCTTTACCAGATCCTGACTCCACTCTGTTTGCGGATAAAGAGGAAAGGTACCATACTGGATTTGCTGTTGCTACAGAAGATCAGGTAAGTCAAGTATCTTCACTTTCCTCACCCACATCTGCTCAAGACGCTGAATTGACAGCCTTCTCAGTGGCATACAAAATGCCTGAAGGAAGACATGCCAATACCTACACTGACTCAAGATATGCCCTGGGTGCAGCACATTATTTTGGATCAATCTGGAAAATAAGAAGCACCACTCAGCTGACCAAAAGCTGCCAACCAAGCCACAAGTGCACCAAGGGAAGTGGACAGAATGGTGTCCGCTAAAGAAACTTCTATACTCACCATGTAGATCCTACCTACAGATCTCAAGCTTCTGAAAGAATGACAAGCAGCTGCTGACCCTGAAGAAATACAAAGCTGGAAAAACAGAAAGGGGCAACCCTTGAAGACGGGCTGTACTCCAACACTCTCAAGCTCTGTTTACCCAAAAACATGTACTGGGCAGTGAGCCCATGGAACTTTATACCCATCCAAGACCCACATGAACTCTCTGATCTCTAAATACTATAAAGTACCTAGAATTACTCCTCTAATCATCAGTTACTACCGATCCTGTGTTATTTGTGCCAAGGACAGCTCAGGCAGAAGAGGAGGAGAATCCTAAGCACCTAGCTAACTCTCAAATATCCCTTTCAAGAATCCAGGTGACAAAGAGCTGCTGGGTCAAATATGCACTAGTTATAATAGACATTTTGTCAGGATGGCCAGAAGCCTAGCCGGTCATCAATGTGACAACCAAGACCATATACCCAATAGTGCATTGTGAAAGTTGCAGAGATCACTCAGTGGATTCATTGTTCCAGATTCAAGACTCTCTCTCTCTCTGCAACATGAGAAGTAACATTTGTTGACTTTGACACACTTTTGACTCTAAAGAAAAAAGGACTTGTTAAAATAAAAAAAAAATAAAAAATAAAAAGATACCAACAAGTAGGTGTTTGATGGCCATAATAATGCCTGACCACCTGCCATCGATGGAAAGCCGAGGACCCCAAAAGGAGACCTCGTGAAGCTAAAGAGATCCAAACGCCAAGCTTCCTCAGGATTATTTGCCCATCCTGAGTTTGTGGTGATATTAATATTGACTAAATGATCCGAGTCCACCTACGCTAGCGTGGGACAGGTTTAATACTACAATGCATAAGCAAATGTGCCCTAGCCAAGGTTATTATGTCCATACACATAATACATGACAAGGTACTCTTGACACACCACATTCATGCTTCAGAACATAAAGAGGAGCACCCCTCTAAAGGGAAAGTTTGACATATATATATATTGATGCCATAGGTGTGCCAAGGGGGGTACCAGATGATTTTGCAGTAAAAGGAAAAGTTTGAGTCCATTTTTCCCAACCGTCACTGCTAATAATAATATTTTGATTCGCATTTATTATATCTATTGCAACCAATAACGTTTACCTGTCACCATGACTTGTTGTGCCTATACTCCAGATAACACAGGTCCATATGGTAATGTAAGCTTGTCTAGTTATGATGTCCCTCTGAAGAACTAAGAAGACTTTAAGAACCGTTACTTCATAGGGTTTTGTGCCTTTGGGCTAACCTGTCTTCTGAGACTAACCAATAAAGTTTATCTTTTAGAATTTAACATTTCATAGGGGGGACTGATGTAGAATTATTAAAAATCTTTATTGAACTTGTACTGAATTATTGTACTAACTCCATTTTAACCTCACACTGTGACAAACCCTCCATTTTGTCCTCATTACCTGACAGATCCTCCATTTTAATCCATCTTAAACTACATTACATGACAGAATTTCCCAGCAACATTTAATACAATGAACAGAGACTGTATTTTCTATAAAGACATAGCTGACTCCGGAATTATTGAATCTCCTGTAACATGCAACAAAGTATAACCAAGGCCAGAGCCAAGGCCATGAGAACACTGTACTAATGAAATGTTCTATTCATAAAAGAACCTTGCACCTGACCAAAAGACCTGACATCACTGACTGTGTAAAATGACGCTCAAGCCCCCCTTTCCACCGAGTAAACCTCATGCTGGGAAAGATGGCGCCTGAGCCTTCTGTCCACACCCGTGTCCAGAACAATACCACCTCCCGGTGGGAGGACACCTAGCTAGTCACTCAAATCCCTGAGCCAATTAATAATATTGATGGGTGGACACTGATATAGTCACATAACATTTAATCCAATTAATGTTTATTTGTTATTATCTGATATTCAATGATGATGTCATTTTGCCTTTAAAAAGGTCTGCATAACCGTTTTCCAACTAGATGCCATTAAATTTTCTGAAGTGCTTTTAACCTGAACTCCATGTGTCAGTGTGAGCTTACTTCTGCGTATACGCAATTTAATCATCTCAGATTTGGACAGGAACAGATAGACATTTAAACATATTTGTTTATTTCTAAATTAATCTACATCAGTGTTAACCTTTTTTCTTTCACGGTTTTATTCTATATGTACTGTATATTAAAAGGTTTAGCACACATTGGATTAGAAGAGGGGAAACAAGCGTTAGGGCATAAAAAAAAGTCTGTTTGGAAACATGTACAAACCGGAAAAAGAGGCAATATGCCAATTGGGTCCACTGTTATGCATGTGATCACTTAAAGGAGCACTATAGTGCCAGGAAAACAAACTTGTTTTCCTGGCACTATAGGGTCATTAGGTCCCCCCCCCCCCACCCTCAGGGTCCCCCTCCCGCTGGGCTAAAGAGGTTAAAACCCCTTCAGCCACTTAGCTTTCTCCAGGTCCGGGCTCCTCTCCTCCCCCTGCCGACGTCAGACCCGAATGCGCATGTGCGACAAGAGCCATGCGCGCATTCAAACCGCCCATAGGAAAGCATTTCTCAATGCTTTCCTATGGATGTCAGCGCCTTCTCACGGATTTTCACAGTGAGAATCGCGGAAGTATCTCTAGCTGCTGACAGTGAGACAGCCACTAGAGGCTGGATTAAACCTCAGTGAAACATAGCAGTTTCTCTGAAACTGCTATGTTTTCAGCTGCAGAGTTAACACTAGAGGGACCAGGCACCCAGACTACTTCATTGAGCTGAAGTGGTCTGGGTGCCTATAATGGTCCTTTAAGAACAGAACACTTGGTTATGTATAACTTCACAGTGTCTGAGATGGAGGCACTCTGTTCCATAACAAAGATAAATACAGCCACATAGATAATACATTTACATTTTATTCCTAAAAAACACATTTAATTTTTTTTTAGATTTCATGTTAAATATAAGGCATGACACCAGATTTCCAAGCAGTCTCACATTTCATAGTGGAGATTAAGCCCTGATTATGTGTCCGAAACGGAGATTATTGCATGCTACAGAGAGAACCCAGCTATGGCTCCTGGACCAGAGCCTCTACCAGCCTCAAGGAGATATACAGGTCAGTGCTTCATGGAGCACACTGGTGCCACTTCTCACACAGCAATAAAACAAGGATGATGACTCCCCACCAGCAGTGCTAAGGAAAAATGGAGGACTAAACCTTTATTCTATAGGAAAGAATTGTGATTGGCTGAGTTCATCGTCCCTTCTGATTATTACACTAGATAGCTGAACAGCAACAAAATGGAAGAGTAATTTATTTTGAAAAGAAAAAAAAAAAAATTCTAAATGTTTTACATTCAGTTACAGACAGACAAAATGTGACAATCGAAATTCAGTTGCCACTCTGCATTTAGTGACCACTTTTTGCATAAAATGTTTCTGAAGCCAACAGCATGGATCATCTGCAGTTGTTGAATTAAACCTCCCAATTGGATTGCCAACTCTAGGCATCAATGTATCCTTTTAGAGGGCACCAAATTACAAAACGTATGTATACATTATATTTTTCCAACCCAAGAAACAAAGGAAATGTAACATTTTCACACGCTTTATGATCTTTTGATTTGTATACAAATTGGGTTATTAATTTCCATCTGATGCTATGCAGTTTCCCCTTTTGATGTGATCTTATTCATGCACATGTAGTTTCAGTTAACTGGAAATAACCCCCACACAGCAAGTTATATTTACACACATACATTAAAGAAATTATAGTGTTAGGAATACAGCATTGTATTCCTAACACTATAGTGTCTCTCCACCCCCCTCCCCCCCCCCCCCCATCCATGTAAAGATTTGAAAACCCTTTAAACAAACACTTACCTGATTTCAGCGCAGGTCGCAGTCGCATTAGGCCTTCCCCCACAGGAAAGTAAAGAACCAATTAATTCCTATGGGGATTTTCAACAAAATGAACAACATCCAGTGTAGTTTCACGTGGTCAAACGCTGTGAAACTGCAGGAAGCGCCTCTAGGCCACTAGAGTCAGTCTTAACCCTACAATGTAAACATTGCAGTTTCTCTAAAACTGTCTAGAGGGTCCATTTAACTATACAGTTAATTCTCCACACCGATTAAATGGGATACATTTTACCTATCACGAAGGATCTTTTCTATTCATATCTAAACTTGTGTCATACAAAAGCATACCTACCAAAATTGTGAAATGAGCAAATGGGAAGAGTATGGGTGTAGGTAGTCAAGAAGGTGTGATGCAAATTATATAACAAATGACAAACAAACCTCAAAAGAGGATGTGTCCGAGTGGCATGCGCATATTCACCAGGCTGACTGGTAACACTTCCTCCTCGACTTGGTGTTCTAATAAAACGTCCACAGTTAGTGTTTGATGCTGGAATGGTGCTACACTTTCTGCAGTTGTTTCTGGTGTTCCCAGAAGCAAGAGAATAAAAACCAGGCCAGAGCAAAACTGGTGCTGACACAAACTAAAGACTTGTAATATTTTTCTAAAAAGGATAGTACCTGCAAAAGCCCGTGCTTCATCTGTTGGGACCGCTCTGAGATGACGCAAGTCGCTCTTGTTCCCAACCAGCATTATAACTATGTTGTTATCTGCATGATCTCTCAGTTCTTTAAGCCAGCGCTCCACATTTTCATATGTCAGATGTTTGGCAATATCATAAACCAGGAGAGCACCCACAGCACCCCTGTAATAACTAGGAGACGGAATTAATAATATTTAGTTTGGACATTTAGAATTGCTCGCTTTGGACAAACTACATAATAAAGAGGAGTATCTGCGTCTTCAAATAAATACTTTTGCCTTAAATAAAAAAGGTCATAACCACAAAATCCCATGCAATGCAACCTTGTAATATCAGAGAGCAGAAAAGGAAAATTAATATATAAAACAGAATAAAAAAAAGGTGTGAGTGAATGGAATCTTGCCAAATACCACTTTAAATAATAAGATAATGAAATGCTCTGGATGACTTTAGTGGTCCTATAAATAATCTGGGACACTAGCAGGGATATTTACTAAAGAGAGAATTCAAAGTGAATTTCAAATTTAAAGGACCACTGTAGGCACCCAGTCCAGCTCAGCTCAATAAAGTGTCTGGGTGCCAGGTCCCCCTAGTGTTAACCCTGCAGCTGTAAACAGAGAAACTGCTATGTTTACACTAGGGTTAATCCAGCCTCTAGTGGCCCACACTGAGAGCCGCTAGAGGCGCTTCAGCGCTTCTCACTGTGAAAAAAATCACAGTGAGAAGACGATGGACGTCCATATGAAAGAATTGAGAAATGCTTTCCTATGGACTGTTTAAATGCTCTTGTCGCGTAAGCGGCACTGACCTCGGCAAGAGGAGGAGAGTTACCCAGTGCCGAGGGAGCCCAGTGCAGGGGAAAGGCAAGTGTTTTAACCCCTTCAGCCCAGTGGGTTAGGGAGGGTGGGGGAGACTTAACCCCTTAAGGACACATGCCATGTGTGACATGTCATGATTCCCTTTTATTCCAGAAGTTTGGTCCTTAAGGGGTTAAAGACCCTATAGTGCCAGGAAAACAAGTTTGTTTTCCTGGCACTATAGTGGTCATTTAAGGACAGGAGTAATCTGAAAGTACAGCTCACTTGCAGAATTTTTCTAGTTTGGCTAATTTTACTTTTTTCACTTTGAATTCACTTTCAATACTCACTCAATGAATAACCTTTCAGGTGTGCACTCACTGAAAAGTCTTGAATTCAAAGTATCAATGTATCTTCAGGAGGCCAACGACTGAACAATATTTTTGAACAGCTGAATGAAGCAGCTATAATTTCCCAAATGACAATAACTCAATGGGGTGATGACTGGTTCATCCACGCAACATTAGTGCTACAACAACTTATTAGGTAAGGTGATAATGATGGTTGTATTGTCCCTTGAATTAAAAGGAGAAACTCACGCAGATGTGATGGCTCTGTATCTTTCCTGTCCTGCTGTGTCCCAAATTTGTGCCTTTATGGTCTTGCCATCAACTTGGATGCTCCGAGTTGCAAATTCCACCCCAATGGTACTTTTGCTCTCCAGGTTGAACTCATTGCGAGTGAAACGAGACAGCAAGTTACTCTTCCCCACTCCAGAGTCTCCAATCAGAACCACTACAAGAAAATAAATGTTAACAAAGTTGTAAGCTTTTTGGAGATCATGTACATTTTGCATTGCAATCGAAGATAGGGTTGTGAACATGCAAATAGAATTGTCAGAACCCATTCCCAGAGTAAGATGCAAGGACCTGCCATGCCGTCCAATAAAACGATATCAGGCCCTCTTCCCTGCAGCCCGTATACTATTTACTTACCCTCCTTGCCGGATCTGATAGGGAGGGGAGAAACGACACTGACTGTGACCGAGGATGTCCCCCTGCATGCAATCTCAGCGACCCAAGTCATGTGATCGGGATGACACCTCAATTGCCGGCAGGGGGACAGCCGGGCCTGTCAGGCAGAGATTATATATATATATACACACACACACACACACACACCTTATATGAAAATGTAATTCTACGTGTATATTTATGTATTAGTTTAGCATAATTTTGTGATTTTACTAATTATTTGGGGGACATACCCAACAACCAAGGAAAAAAAAAAAAAAAAGTCCAGTGAATTTAATTTGTAAACCCCATATTTGGGGGGAGAGAAGGGGGATAACTAGAGTTGTTTTATTGCAGTAAAAACTAAAAGTATGACAGTTAAAATGCCATGCAGAACTAAGAAAATAACATTAAAAAAAGCTTTACTGCTCACATTTTCTTGGATTTTATTCATTTTAAAATTAGGTTTCATATATTTGATGTGAAATGAAAGCCCTGTTTCTCCTGAATCAATTTATATATAATAAGTGTGGGCACTTAATATGAAATAGGTAAATTATGGATTAATGGACACATCTCAAAACCCGGGTTTTGTTTTGATTCAGAAATTGTACAATTGCCTCCAACCCTTGAGGGATTAAGACTTCTTGCCAATATTTATGTCTTTTAGTCACCGTATACCATTCATCAGTGATGGCAAAACTGGGGGGACTGCATCTCTCGTGACACAGACAGCCATATAGCAATCTTATTTTTAATTTAATCTTACATTTCATCTAATGCAACAGATATGATACAGCACTACTTGTCATAACATGTATTGTAAGACTGCTTATGGCATCTGTGGTTATTACATTGCCAATGTACCCTAAGTAATAACCCCCCCCCCCAAAAAATAAAAACACAAAGAAAACATGGTAGGGCAGTGTAAAACACACAGTACAAATAATCCCCTACTCTAAAAGATGTTTCCAAAGATTCCTCCAAATCCGTAAATGGCTTAAATGTACAATAGAGCAAAAACTGCAAATAGGACAATAGGTAGATTTTTTTTTTTGCAGTTTCGTTCCCCTTATGCATTTAAAAGATTTACAGGGATATTCATATCAACGTGAATTAAAATGTAATTACTAATTTAACACAGAATTTCCAGTTTGGCATTTCAACTTTAAAAGTAACACTATAGAGACAGAAATCCCAATGTATTACGGTCACTATAGTGTTAAAAACTCAGTTTAGGTGTGGAGCTGAACAGTCGCACATGCTTTGAGCTTCTAGGCCCTAATCTGAACAACGTCTGAAATCGGGGGCAATTTGCCTGATCTTGTACCCCTACTCGCCCTAATTTGCCCCGCAGCAACTGATGACCCGAGGGACACCCTTCGACGCCCAACTTACCGCCGGAATGACCGAGCCGGGGTCTGGAGCTCATACCAAGCAGGGCAAAGGAGAGGCGGCCGCTCTCCCAGCCCGCAATCACAAGCAACACTCGCAGCACATGGTTGCTTCCCCCCCCCCAGGACCAGTGGGGGTTATTCCGGTCCACACACCCTCGACCAGCGCACCTCTGTGGCCCTTCCATGCTGACTACGGCACAAACCACGCACCAGGTATGCAAGCAGCTCGCCTCACTAAAATGGCGGACGCACAGCCATGCGGAGGAGACATGCCGCCAGCCTGCAACCCCATACCAAGCGACTCACTCACCACCCGCCTGAACGAGCTGTTCAAGACCTTCTGGGCACGAATCGAGGCCCGACAAGCGGCGGAGCAGCAACGGAAACAGGAGAACGGGAGTGAGAGGGTTCAACGTGGCGGTGTCGACCGGAGTGGGCCTGTGCCACCCCGGGGCAAAACAATGATACAGCAGCCTACGCCTCACCTCGCTAGCCCATCTGGGCCGCAGGCCACCAGGGACCCAACCCTGGCGCATCAACCACACAGGCGGAAGCCGGCCCGCCATAGGCGGCGTTACACCAACATCCAGGCCTCCAAACCTACCCCGACAGGGAAGGATCCGGCCCCCAGAGGTACCCGAATCCGTGGACAATGGATGCCGGCCATGCTACAGGCCCGGAGCTGGAGGGCGCAACCGGCCGACTCCTGGCTGACTGCCTGCCACCGCGAACCCCCAATGCCGCAGATACGGTTCCCACCTGAAGGAATGGGGTGATTATCCAGCAAGAGGGCAGCTTCCCCCATGATCACTTTTGAACGCTGCCCAGACGCTCACAGACACTGGCTATGCATACCAGGGACTCTAACACATTTCTGTTTGTAGCTGTGACTATGCTATATTCCTCTTCCACATAATGCCACGAGAAGCACATTCAACACTTATAAACACACACTCGTATTACCCTCAGAGGTCTATTACTCATAACCGCTACCATTTAAACTTACACATACGCATGTTTTCTAATCTTGTGTTTTAATTTCTGCTCTATGTGACATAATGAAGCTTTAAGCATGTTCCTGAACCACTGATATATACTGTTTTCCATGTCACTGTCCCATCAGTATGTCGGTACACCTGACTACCTTTAAGCTTGCCTATATTATAAAATTGTGCATGCCATTCACATGTCCCGTATGTAAAACGAAGTAAAGCCTGAGGACTGCTTTCGGGCACCTCAAGCCTGTATGTATCAAATATGCACTGCAAAAATAAAAAATTTTAAAAAAAAATTAAAAAAAAATAAAAAAAAATAAAAAAAAATAAAAAAAAAAAACTCAGTTTAGGCCCCAACCCCCTTGGTACTTTTTAAAAAGGTAACACACTTACCTTTATTACAGTGCCGCCGGGTCCGTCACGGCAGGCTCCGCCCACTTCCTTGCCGGAGATCATCAAAAATTGATGATCTCAGCCAATCCAATGCTCCCCCACAGGAAAGCAATGGGAGACTATTGAGTATGTGAGTCAAAATGCCAGGCTGTGCCAATCAGCATCTCTTCATAGGTATGCATTGAATCACTGCATCTCTACGAAAAACGTTCAACACCTCCATGCAAAGCGTGGAGACCCTGAACGTCAGTGCTGCACATTGTGCAGGACTGACCCAAGAAGCACCTCTAGTGGCCATATGAGTGACTGCCACTAGGTGTTTATAGGCAGTAATGTAAACACTGCAATTTCTCTGAAAAGGCAGTGTGTACATAAAAAATAAAATAAAAACAACCTTTAGGGACAGGTTAGACACTGCAACAAGTTGTAGCTGTTCTGGTAACTATAGTGCCCCTTTAAATTTGAAATTCACTTTAAATTCTTATTTTAGTGTATAACCCCACTTGTTATTCTAGTGTTTGTTGGTTTGAGAAAAAAAAACAACCAAAATAAAAAAACCTACAACAACCTCCAGCACTCTCCGCTTGGTGCCCAGATTGGATAAAACGGATCTTAATGCAGAAATTTGAATTTCCACATTATCAATGTGGCTTAGGAAGGGGCAATCGCTGCCAAATGATTTGACAAATTGTGGAAAGCACCCATAAATTATTGGCAATACAATCACTATACTGAGCTGTTTACACAAAAAAAAAAACAGAATTTTTGACTGAGGAGTGGCATGCACGTAAGAAAAGCTTTGAGGGAACATAACATTTTTTTTCTCTCCAAAATTGCAGTTTCCAGCTTAGTGGAAGTGGAGGGAAAGCATGAAAGCTCACTCAGCAGTCTGCAAAAAAAAAAAAAAAAAATTATATATATATATATTTTTCTTTTTTTTGTTACTGGATCATTTTAGAATTTAAAGCATAAAACAGCATTTTTGTAAGTTCAACAATAGCAATGCTTATTTAGGGCATGCTTTCAAGATAGTCAAATTTAGAAATTTAGTGTCATTATTTGGCAATAACTAGAGAACCAAGTATTACATATCAGCTGGATTCCATTAATGTCCTACCAAAGTTCTTTGAAAAAAGTTAATCCTAAATCAAACAGTGGCTCACACCAGAGTCGCTGTCGTCTGAAGGACTTGCAGGAATTTCTGGTCAGGAACGCACACCTGCAAGTGTACTTTATAGTGTTATGTGTACCTCCGTGCCCGAGCACAGCCCTAGCTATAAAAGAAAAAATAAACTAGATAAAACCCAGTTAAGAATCAGAAGTGTAGTACTGATGGGGTAAATGAGTATAATATGACTGCAGTCCAAGCAATAGTGGGTATACAAATGTGCATGCAGAATATCTTAAAAGAGCACTATAGGGTCAGGAACACAAACATGTATTTCTGACCCTATATACCACTAAAATCAGTAATTTACTGAATAAGGATTAAAAACACTCCTAAAGTGAAGTAAAAACGGGCATATAGTGGATAGTCAGGAAAGAATCTTGAAGTGGATCGGCAATTGTCCTCACTCCGGCGGGCTTGGAGATGATGATGTAAAGAGGCTTGATAAGCGCTTTCCGCGTGCATTCCACTTCGTTCTGTACCTGCGTTCCACTGAGACTTGATAACGGAATGATCGTGCGACAGATGCCGTAAAACCTTACGCGTTTCGTGAACTATTGTTTCACTTCAGAGGCTGGCATCCGAGATCTGTCTGTGTGAATAGATAGCCATAGGGAAGTTCGCAGCTGAGAATCTTAACCCTTAATAGTCCATGTTTTGTATACATACTTAATAATCAGTAAATAAATCAATCATATGTATAAAAAACAATAATCAATGTTGATGAAAGACCAATGCTAGAATATTGAAAGTAGAGAGAATAGCTGAACTTACGGACCTTTCCGAATCCAGAGCTGAATGAATAAATAATTGAGGAGGAAATCCATATAAAATTACAATAATCATTAAGTGAAACATAAAAGAAAAATCCACAATATATACTTAGTGAAAACATTGATATAAGTTAAAATATGTATTGCTGCATTAACACATAAATATATGAAATAAAGATAAGTTGATCCTTATAGGAGAATAAAAATAGAATAGGATGCAGAGAATACATAATCAATTAAGGGCTAGTATAATGGTTACACTAGCCCTCAATTATTATCCCCTTGCTCTTATACTATTTAATATTTATCACTTGTTAATTTTTGCTCATTAAAAAAAAAAATTGATATGTATTCTCTGCATCCTATTCTATTTTTATGTTGTTTCTTCTTTTATGTTTCACTTAAAAGGGACACTATAGTCACCCAGACCACTTCAGCTCAATGAAGTGATCTGGGTGCCAGGTCCCTCTAGGGTTAACCCTGTCTGCTGTAAACATAGTTTCTGAGAAACATAGTTTCTGTTTACATTTGGGGTTAAGCCAGCCTCTAGTGGCTGTCTTCCGGACAGCCACTAGAGGCGCATCTGCGACGCTGGAGGTATATTATTCCTCCATCACGCAGAGCGTCCATAGGAAAGCATTGAGAAATGCTTTCCTATGGACACTTTGAATGTGCGCGCGGCACTGCCGCACATGCGCATTCCGCTCTGCTGGCGTCAGACAGGGGAGCTGACGTCGGCGGGGGAGAAGAGCTAAGGGAGCCCGGCAGTGGAATAAGGTGAGTAACTGAAGGGGTTTTAACCCCTTGAGCACCACGGGAGGGGGACCCTGAGGGTGGGGGCACCCTCAAGGTACTATAGTGTCAGGAAAACCGATTTGTTTTCCCTGACACTATAGTGATCCGTTAATGATTATTGTAATTTTATATGGATTTTCTCCTAAATTATTTATTCATTCAGCACTGGACTCTAAGAGGTCCATAAGTTCAGCTATTAATTCTCTATATTTTCAATATTCTAGCATTGGTCTTTCATCAACATTTATTATTATTGGTTTTCATACATATAGGATTTATTTACTGATTCTAAAGTATGTATAAAAGATTGCCAATTAGTCGCGGTTTTTCAAAACATGGACTTTTATGGGTTAAGATTCTCAGCCGCGGCTATTTATTCACACAGACAGATCTCAGATGAAGTGAACAGATAGTTCACGAGACGCGTAAGGCTTTACGGCAAGCATGTCAAACTCAAAGGCTAGCACGGGCCACATAAACAAGGTTTAAGTTTTTGTGGGCAGCAAAAAAACAAACAAGCCTTAAATTTACATAGAAACTTAGGTTTGTTTTGAAAAGTACAGTATATAAAAACAAAAAAAACAACACCCCCATCTATACTAAATCCCAGCCTTTGTTGAAAACCTGTGAAGGTGGAGCACGTTGAAGTCATGTCATAATGTGACGTGGCGTTGCATGCCTCCCATGCACCTCCAGGTCCTCCACTATCTGGCAGCAACCATCGCAACACTAACAGAAAACACAGACAATTTTATTTATTGCTCCCTACCTTTGGGAGCTGGTGTGGGGCCTTTCACTGGTCTTCTCTAGGGAGCCGTCTTCCTGCTCCCGCACGCACACAGTTTAGTGATGCCGGAATGACGTCATATTTCGGCACCACTACAGAGGTGCGTGCGAGGAGCAGGAAGTCTGAGCTCCCTCACTGCCGCCAGGGAGTTCTCAGGTCAGGTACTTTTGGCAGAGTAGGAACCTGCAATGTGGGGAGAGCAGGTGCCTACTCTGCTTTAGTAAGCATGGCAAACGCACTGCTCGCAAAAATATTCATTATGGGCCACATGCGGCCTGCGAGTTTGACATGCTTGCTTTACGGCATCTGTCGCACAACCATTCTGTTATCGGTCTCAGTGGAACGCAGGTACAGAACAGAGTGGAACGCACACGGAAAGCTCTTATCAAACCTCCTTACATCACCATCTCCAAGCCGGCCAGAATGAGGACAATTACCGATCCACTTCAAGATTCTATCCCGACTATCCTCTCTATGCCCGTTTTTACTCTTTATTTCGGTAAATTACTGATTTTACAGAGAGCACGATGGCTGTTTATTCTGTATTTCAGATCGCAGTGAGGATCCTGTCACTATAGATCTTTCACGGTGATCTATCAGTGTTTCTTTTTGTACTTTTACATCAAGGACTTTCTGCTAGTACTATATCAAATCAGCCTGCTAGAGTCATCACAGCTATATTTCTAGCTGAGATCCTCTCACTCAGGTGGACAGACTACATGGTTTCTACTATGGTGCATTATTATTTGTTTACACAGTTACATTTATGCACTTATCCATTACAGGACTGTATTCACTTAATTGCATTGCCAATTGGTGGTTTCATTTTAATATTCACATTGTTGGCTGGATTTTAATATACAATTTTTTTTTAAATATTCTGCATGCACATTTGTATACCCACTATTGCTTGTACTGCATTCATATTATACTCATTTACCCCATCAGTACTACACTCCTGATTCTTAACTGGATTCTCTCTCGTTTATTCTCACTTATTTTGCATATGGGCTTTTAAGTGGAAGCTCATAAGATTTCAGTAGAGTGTTGTCAGACTATTCCATTAGTTTCTTGTACATCTGAGGAATTTTTAATAGATTTTCTATTAGACGTTCCCATATTTCTTTTGCACATCCTAGCTATAACTGTAGCATCGTCTCTGCCTTTGCACTATGGCTTTCAGACAATGTGCTGCTGGTTTAGGATAGGAAATGAGAGGTAAGCTAAGCAGTCACTCAGCTAGCTGCTCGTGAAAGCATACATTATGGTGTATTGCGTTCAGTGCAGATTATTGGTGAGCAAAGTCTCCCGGGTGCCATCTTAGGTTGTGATAACTGCAGCGGCCTGTCAAATATATCGGGCAGATTGGTGCCTTCAAGGTGGGATAACTTGCGTTTTTTGTGCCCCATCTCTCTAGTGGGCGATTCAGCAGTGAGTATTATCCATCTGTTGGGTTGCATCAACTTGATATTGTGGAGATTTCTGCAATTTAGTGGTATGCTTAAGCGGAGCTCCACTCCAACACGTCTTGTCAGATTCTTAGCTAGCCACCAACATTTCATATTTTTTTTATTCAGAATTTTGAAAGTGAATATGTAAAAAATGGAAAAACATATAATATATATATTTTAACATTTGACTGTTATGGCACATAAGTTCCAAATGTAAAAGAAACAAGTTAAAACAAAACAAAAATTACAAGGAACTGAAACTTTAGCCTATTTCTATAAAGAGTGCTTAATTTGCATAAACATTTTTCACCTCGCTAAATAAAATAAAAATAGAAGAAAAAAAAAAATACAACATGCTGGCATTAACACTTTCTTCACAGTTTAAAATACTTCACCCCTTTTACTCAGTCAGTAGTCAGTGCAAGGGAGGGGGCAGAAGGTTCCTATAGTGTTAGGAATACAGTTTTGTATTCCCAACACTATAGTGTTCCTTTAAGGTGCAATGCTTGCCCCTGCACCATCCCAGTGTAAGGAGTCTAAACTTGTACCTGCAATGAGTTTCTTAGCCAACCTAAGGCAAGTCCTGCAATGAGGGATCTCAATATATACCTCCCTGGAGGTGGCCAGTGGGACCCTGAGAAGTTAATTGTCCCCCAAAACAAGGACAGAAGGTGCCTGTAGCAAGTGTGTTAAAAAATTATAAGCTTAGAGTCATGTCTACAAATGCTCGCAGTTTAGGGAATAAGATCCATGAACTTGTGGCAATAATGGCAACTGATGTGTAGATTTAGTCGCTGTTACTGAGACATGGTATGAGAAAAATGACTGGGACATAGGAATACCAGGGTACTCTTTATATAGAAAAGACAGGGAAGGCAAGAAAGGGGGAGGGGTTGCTCTGTATGTGAAGGATAGCATAAAATAAAGCCTAATAAAGGTTAGTGAGGCGAACATAGAGTCCGTTTGGGTTACGTTAGAATTTGGTAATCACACAGTAACTCGTGTAGGTGTGATTTATAGGCCCCCAGGACAAATTGAAGAGTTAGATCATCTACTAGTTGAAGAAATAGCTAAAATGACAATGAAGGGGGAAGTTATCATCATGGGTGACTTTAATCTTCCTGATGTGAATTGAGAAACCAAAATAGCTACTTGTGCCAGGAGCACACATTTTCTAAACTCCCTACTGGAATTGTCTCTAAAACAAGTCGTTGAGGAGCCAACTCGTAAAGAGGCCATTCTAGATTTAGTGTTAACAAATGGAGATTTGGTATCAGATATTACTGTAAGTGAAAGTTTAGGATCCAGTGATCATCAGTCAGAAAACAGACTTTTCTAAAATTAGAATATGTGTTAAGGAGTCATTATCAGACTGGAGCAATTTAAATGGAGTCCAAGAGAAATGGGATTATTTAAAAGTTGCACTACGGAAGGCAACAGAAAATTGCATTAGGCTTGTCAGTAAACGCAAAAAATTCAAGAAACCACTGTGGCCAAAATAGTAAAAAACAAAAAGTTAGCATTTAGCAATTATAAAAAAAAAAACAGAATGACCTATAAGATTAGGCAGAAAGAGGCTAAGCAAGTTATAAGAGCTTCCAAATCACACACAGAAGAGAAAATAGCACAGTCAGTAAAAAATGGGGACAAAACTTTTTTTAGATACATAAATGAGAAAAGAAAAGTAAAACAAGGATTAGTTACCGTATATACACTCGAGTATAAGCCGACCCGAATATAAGCCGAGGCCCCTAATTTTACCCCCAAAAACTGGGAAAACGTATTGACTCGAGTATAAGACTAGGGTGGGAAATGCAGCAGCTACTGGTAAATTTCTAAATAAAATTAGATCCTACAAAAATAATATTATTTGAATATTTATTTGCAGTGTGCGCGCGTATGAGTGCAGTGTGCGCGCGTATGAGTGCAGTGTGCGCGCGTATGAGTGCAGTGTGCGCGCGTATGAGTGCAGTGTGCGCGCGTATGAGTGCAGTGTGCGCGCGTATGAGTGCAGTGTGCGCGCGTATGAGTGCAGTGTGCGCGCGTATGAGTGCAGTGTGCGCGCGTATGAGTGCAGTGTGCGCGCGTATGAGTGCAGTGTGCGCGCGTATGAGTGCAGTGTGCGCGCGTATGAGTGCAGTGTGCGCGCGTATGAGTGCAGTGTGCGCGCGTATGAGTGCAGTGTGCGCGCGTATGAGTGCAGTGTGCGCGCGTATGAGTGCAGTGTGCGCGCGTATGAGTGCAGTGTGCGCGCGTATGAGTGCAGTGTGCGCGCGTATGAGTGCAGTGTGCGCGCGTATGAGTGCAGTGTGCGCGCGTATGAGTGCAGTGTGCGCGCGTATGAGTGCAGTGTGCGCGCGTATGAGTGCAGTGTGCGCGCGTATGAGTGCAGTGTGTGCGCGTATATATTAATTGAATATTTATTTCCAGTGTGTGTATATAATGAATGCAGTGTGTGTGTATGAGTGCAGTGCGTGTATGTATGAGTGCGTGTGTATGAGTGCAGTGCGTGTGTATATGAATGAAGTGTGAGTGAGTGTGTGTGATGCAGTGTGTGTTTGTGTATGTGTTGGTGGGGGTGGGCATTTTGATATATTATTAATTATTTTATTATTTTATTTTTTAATATTATATTTTTTTATTATTATTATTTATTATTTAACTGAATTATTAATTTTTATTATATTTTTTTTTCGCCCCCCCTCCCTGCTTGATACATAGCAGGGAGGGGGGCTCCTTCCCTGGTGGTCCAGTGTCATTGGCAGTTCAGTGGGGGGGAGGGGGGGCTGGCAGAGCTGTAACTTACCTGTCCTGCAGCTCCTTTCAGCTCTCTCCTCCTCCGCGCGGTCTGTGCAGCTCCCTCTGTCAGCTCCCAGTGTAAGTCTTGCGAGAGCCGCGGCTCTCGCGAGACTTACACTGGGAGCTGACAGAGGTGCTGAACGGACGGCGCGGAGGAGGAGGGAGCTGACAGGAGCTGCAGGACAAGTAAGTTACAGCTCTGCCAGCCCCCCTCTCCCCCGGTCTGTATTATGGCAATGCAAATTGCCATAATACAGACTATTGACTCGAGTATAAGCCAAGTTGGGGTTTATACTCGAGTATATACGGTAGATTAAAAACAAAAGATGGAAGGTATGTAGATGAGGATACCGGTCTAGCTGACTGTCTCAATGAATATTTTTGTTCGGTATTTACAGATGAAAATGAAGGAAAGGGACCTCAGTTAAGAAAAAGGATAAATGAGTAATTTATTACACATGAATTTACAGAGGAAGAGGTTCTATTTCAACTGTCAAAAGTAAAGACAAATAAGTCAATGGGACCTGATGGATTACACCCAAAGCTATTAAAAGAGCTTAGTGGTGTACAAGCAAAACCATTAACAGATTTATTTAACCAATCAGTGATAACAGGAGTAGTCCCAAACGTTTGGAAGTTAGCGAATGTTGTGCCCATTCAAAAGAAAGGTAATAGGGAGGAGTCGGGCAACTATAGGCCAGTAAGCCTTACTTCAGTAGTGGGGAAAGTGATGGAAACCATGTTAAAGGATAGGATTGTTGAACATCTAAAAAAACACATGGATTTCAAGATCAGAGACAACATGGGTTTACTTCAGGGAGATCATGCCAAACTAATCTTATTGATTTTTTTTGATTGGATAACTAAAATTATAGATCAGGGTGGTGCAGTAGACATTACTTACCTAGATTTCAGTAAGGCTTTTGACACTGTTGCACATAGAAGGCTTATCAATAAACTGCAATCTTTAAGTTTATATTCCAATATTGTTGAATGGGTAAGGCAGTGGCTGAGTGACAGGCAACAGAGGGTTGTAGTCAATGAAGTATATTGGAAGCTTGGGCTTGTCACCAGTGGGGTACCTCAGGGATCTGTACTTGGACCCATTCTCTTTAATATTTTTATTAGTGATATTGCAGAAGGTCTTGATGGTAGGGTGTGTCTTTTTGCGGATGATACTAAGATATGTAACAGGGTTGATGTTCCAGGAGGGATAAGCCAAATGGCAAATGATTTAGGTAAACTAGAAAAAATGGTCAGAGTTGTGGCAACTGACATTTAATATGGATAAGTGCAAGATAATGCATCTTGGACGTAAAAACCCAAGGGCAGAGTACAGAATATTTGATAGAGTCCTAACCTCAACATCTGAGGAAAGGGATTTAGGGGTGATTATTTCTGATGACTTAAAGGTAGGCAGACAATGTAATAGAGCAGCAGGAAATGCTAGCAGAATGCTTGGTTGTATAGGGAGAGGTATTAGCAGTAGAAAGAGGGAAGTGCTCATGCCATTGTACAGAACACTGGTGAGACCTCACTTGGAGTACTGTACACAGTACTGTACACCATATCTTCAGAAGGATATTGATACCTTAGAGAGAGTTCAAAGAAGGGCTACTAAACTGGTTCATGGACTGCAGGATAAAGCTTACAAGGAAAGGTTAAAGGATCTTAACATGTATAGCTTGGAGGAAAGAAGAGACGGGGGGGTATGAGAGAAACATTTAAATACATAAAGGGAATCAACACAGTAAAGGAGGAGACTATATTTAAAAGAAGAAAAACTACCACAACAAGAGGACTTAAATTAGAGGGACAAAGGTTCAAAAATAATATCAGGAAGTATTACTTTACTGAGAGGGTAGTGGATGCATGGAATAGCCTTCCAGCTGAAGTGGTAGAGGTTAACACAGTAAAGGAGTTTAAGCATGCGTGGGATAGGCATAAGGCTATCCTAACTATAAGATAAGGCCAGAGACTAATGAAAGTATTTAGAAAACTGGGCAGACTAGATGGGCCAAATGGTTCTTATCTGCCGTCACATTCTATGTTTTTATGTTGACAAACTATTCTTAAATAGTTGCACGCATTGCACCATAACCACTTTGGTGAGCTGTAGTGGTTTTGGTGCTTGGAAAGTTCCTTTAACAAAATTCATTATTTGCCCTGGCCCAGTTGGTTTCCCCATCGTCTGAGTCTCTCCTCTCTTTTAACCCCTTAAGGACCACATTTCTGGAATAAAAGGGAATCATGACATGTCACACATGTCATGTGTCCTTAAGGGGTTAAATCTCTCAGATTTTTCTCACTTTATGCATATAACTATCGATTTGCCAGCCCACTTTATCTCAGTTGCTCAACTGATTTCTATTTATCTTCATTTATGTGTATTTTAACATATACCTTGGACTTAACCTCGGTCTGTTCTCTCTCAGTCCTACCCACTCTCCTGCGTATTATGTATGCCTCTCACCTTTTTTTTCCCCATGGGTCTCAGCCATCACCCAACTGTAACGCTCAGTGTGGGATACCATTTCAGAGCACCCCACCGATGTACACTTGGTACAACATCCCTTCCCATTTTCCTATATTAGTTTGTAATGAGGATGGGAGTATAGGGGGTGAGAGCTATTTGTCCTGGGTGTTCGGTCACTGTCAGGTTCACCCCCACCCCCTTTTAACCTTGTAAGTAAAAACACTGCCGTTCTGCGTGAATGGCAAGGTTTTCTTTGCAGGGTTATTAAATGTCTCTAGTGGCTGTCACCCAGACAGTCACTAGAGGCATTTATGCAGGAGCAGACGAGTGAAACTGATATTTCTATCAGAATGCCTCACAGACACCATCTGATTAGCAAATTACAGAATTTTGCCATACATACACTCTAGCCTCTTATGGGAAAACATTGAACTGGTTGAGGTAATCGATCTGGCCGTGGGAGGCAGCTAAATTGTCAGTTTATTTTACTGTAACTTATTTGAAATCTTACGGAGGAATGGCACTAAGGAATACCTGTAGTGGTTGCAGTGCTTGGAGTGTATTTCTTTAATAGATAAATATTTGTGTACAGTCAATTATGATGGTTACATTATATATATTTTGGATTCAAAACAAAAACGGCAATTAATAATTTAGGTATACGAACAATCTTTCTAAAAGGTATAATAGAGTGCTGTAATCAACCAAGGTCAATAATCTGCAAGTGTAACAAGTAGTTTGACATTATGGCAGACAAGAGGCAACAGATTATTATGCCTTTAAGTTTGTTATCACAAAACTGATCAAAGGCCACATCAGAAGATACATAGAGTTTGTGATAAACTCTAGGCATTGCCACAATACTTTACTCAGAAACTGCATATCAACACCACAGTACGAATGTCATGCAACAGAAAATAATGCAAATGTTGTCACAAACATTTTTGCTATTGAATACTTTTCCAAGAAGAGTCTGCAACAGGATGAGGTTTCCCTAATCAGGAGCCTCCTATTCTGGTCCATATACTCTTGTCTATCGGTGGTGTTTTTATATGTAATTAAAACCATTTCCAATTACCAGAGTGGAACTTTTGAATATGCTGACAGCCATACTATAGCTACTATCAAAGAAGACCAAGGGCAGGGTAGTGTCTTGGCCATCTCCTGCTACACTTTTAAGTCACAGGGGGAGGGAGACTAACCGTTTGCTATATAGTTAGGTACGCTTCAGCGTGTATAGAGTGACCCTTTAAAAAGGTAACTCCAAGCACCATGACCACTTCACTTATTTCAAGTAGTCATGAACAGCATTAAACTATGACGAGTTGCAGATACAAAGTTTAAGCACCATAACAACATCATCTAAATTAAGCTGTTAAGGTGCAAGAAGGCCCTAGGCGCACCCTTATCTTTAGGGGTTCAACCGTTCTCACAGAACCTCAGGTCCACCAGGAAGCATCCAGCTTCTTAATCTTAGTTTCAGAAAGCGCTGAGTGCCACCACACAGGGTCACCGTCGATTGGCCGAGAACGGTCAGCTGATCAGTGACTCCCTATTTATAAAACTAGCTTGAAAATAAATTTAGTTGTTTTCTTTATTTTGGGGTGAGTCAAATTAAAAGTAAAGTACTGACAAAAATAGCCATGTAGTTTTAATGCATTATATAGCATATTAAAAATAATGTGCAATAAATAAAATAAAAATGATTTACCTTTAAAATACTACTAATTGGAACAAGTGTCCGATTGAGGCAGATCCCTTTTTTCAGAAGGAAGAGGACCAAACTATTATAATACTTTCATTCTGGTCTATGATGTGTATAGGTTAAGTGGTATAACATTAATAGAACCGTTCTATAAAATGGATTTCAGCAATACTACAGCAGCTAGGCCAGTTCAAAGTTACAAACCAGGATGTGTGCAGCACTCCGAAGCTATTTGGCTCTGTGTCCAGGAAGGAAAGAGAGCTCACTCTGCGTGCACAGTTCAAATTGTGCATACAGTGTGCAAATTTAACAAACAATGCCCTGACCTAAGAGTTACTGACTGACAGCTCTGAGGTACTATGGTGTAGCTGCAGTGATCATTACAAATTACTGCAGTTATAAGCCACTCTGAGAGCTGAAACTGTGTGCTGGCTACTCTCTGCACTATACAACTTTACTTCCATGCAAAATATATAGTTACTGTGCTCAGACTGACCCTTTTAATGACCACATCAAATATGAAAATGTTTAGAAGTATACGTAACTTAAACACATAAAAGGATTGCTTTACACTTTGGTGTGCGCCACCTATGTAAAATATCTTATGGAACAAAAAAAAAAATTGAAGCACCTTAGTGTATATATATATATATTATTATTAGAGTGACAGCCCATCTTTTGGCACTTCAAATGCTGCAGACCACAATCCCCATAGCATGACTGCCAAGTACTAGAAGCAGGGGTCCTCAAACTCCGGCCCCCCAGATGTTGCTGAACTACAACTCCCATGATTATTTGATTCGTTAGCCAGAGAATCATGGGAGTTGTAGTTCAACATCATCTGGGGGGGTGAGGGGGCTGGAGTTTGAGGACCCCTGTAACTAGAGGAACTATAGTGAAGAATATCGGAGAAGCCCAATGTGAACCAATTATGTGCTGACCATAGACCAGGAATGGAAAGCCCCCCCCCCCCCCCCCAGCTGATACATATCCCCCCAGCTGATACATATCCCCCCATCTAACACCCCCACTTTAAGCTGCTGAGCCTTGCTGCACTCTATCTCGCTGGAGCCCTTGTGTTTAGAACACAGCCATTCCAGATATAAACACCCCGGGGAGCTATGTGTGCTGCCAGCCCAGGCCAGGTCTGTCCATGTCACAGGGTTTCCCTCAGGTGACATCCCAGGAAGCTGTGAGCAGCTCACCTCCTGCAGCCTACTGGGGGCCCAGGAAGGAGAGCTCCCCGCCCCTCCACGGCGCTCGCGCCCCCTGACAAACCTCCTCACCTTTAAACAGGTAGTCATACTCGTCGTCCCTGGCGCCCATTTTTAATCACGTCGACCTTGTCCCGATACCGAGCGAGCGACTCTCCGAGCCAGGGGAAGCGCTACTGACACACACACAGAGGGCCCGAGGGCGGGGCCGAGACTTGTGAGCGGCGGGCGTGGCATCCAATCACGGGGCAGCTCACTGCTGCATGCGCCAACAAGCAAAAGGCGCTGCGGGACTCGCCGTGACCTCCTCCTGGTGAGAATCCTGTGTGACAGGCGAGCCGACCAATCAGAGAGCAGCATAAACAAGGCAGAGGAGGCTTGTGATTGGTTGACAGTGGGAAGTGAAGCCCTATCAGTAAATAAATATAGAGGAAAAGTCATAGGCAGCAGCCAGGGATCCAGGCAGTAACTGGGGTCACATGTTGCTGGTGTAATTATTATGAATTTTTTATTTTTTTGCCTGGTTTTACATTTGATATACGAGGCAATAGCTGTGGAAGAAACTTAAGTTCGTACAGCGCTACGGAATTTTTTGTTGCTTTATAAATAATAATAATAATTACTGGCATTGATAAAGCATTAACCCCTTAAGGACGGGTGACGGACGAGGTCCGTCATCCAGGGGATACCCTTAACGACGGGTCACGTGGTAAAATTAACCCCAGATCGCCGCAATGGGGTTAATGGTGCTCCGGTCTGCCTCTGTATTAGAGGCAGACCGGGAGCACCGAATTGGGCTGTCCCAGTACATGTGCTGTCAGAGCGGGCACATGTGCTCAGTATACTTACCTCCGCCTCCCTGCACTTACGGGTTCACAGACATCATAGGTCTATTTACCTAAGGTTGTTTTGACACTTTCTACGTAGCCATTTCACCGCCAAACTCTGCTAAATATTGGAGTAAAATTGTGTTTTTTGGGGGTTTTGGCACACAAACTTAAAACAAAGAAATTCTCGTGTGTATTTTGTAAAGTTGGTGTGTGCTATTCCTGTACAAAGTTTTATTTTGTGTTCAGTTACATCTGCTGAGTAAAATGGCACCCCCATTGTATGTCTTTGGCACTATTTCGTGAAGTTACAGTGCCATATAGGAGACCTGTCTTTTTCAGTATTCACAGTAGAATTTTGAGAGACGGATTTAATGAGCCTATGCTTCCATTTGGGGTATTATAGTAGTTTGACTGTTCAAAAAAAACCCACAAAGGTCTACCATTTGTAAAAAGTAGACACTCCAGGGTATCTCATAAGGTGCATATTGTGCCTTAGCATGCCCCCATTTTTTCACCAATATATGCCAAAGTATGTGGTAAAAAATAATTTTGGACATTTTTTACATACAGATTGCATTTTTGCTGGGCATTTTGTATATTTCATATGTGCCACTAAGTTCAAAACCCCCACATTATGCTCAGCTAAGTCTTCTGAGTAAAAATACACCCCCAATGAATGTCTTTGGCACTATTTCGTGAAGCTACAGTGCCATATAGGAGACCAAGCCATATCAGTTTTTACCGAACTTTGAATTTTGAGGCTGGGCCTATGTGCAGTTTCCAAGCATCTTCGCAGGTTTTAAATTCAAACTACCCCACAAAGGCCTACCATTTCTTAAAGTAGACACCCCAGGGTATATCAAAAGGTATATTTTGAACCTTAGCATGGGATCATTTTTCCGCTAGCTTGTACCAGGTGTAGTGGTAATAAGCGTTTTTTCTGCCTTTTTGACACACAAAGTGAGTTTGCACAGTATATTTTACAAAACTTATGTGTGCTACCACTGTATAATACTTCATATGTTGCTCAGCTATGTCGGCTGAGTACAGCAATACCCCCGTATGTACCTTTGACAGGTATATGTGGACATCGGAGGGGCACATTTGGGACACAGCCATTCCAGTTTTTTTCAAACTTTAAATTTTTACACTGTGCCCATGTCCCATTCTAGAGTATTTTACCAAGCTATATAATCAAAATACCCCATAAAGCCATACCATTTCTTAAAGAAGACATGCCAGGGTATTTCAAAAGGCATATTTTGTACCTTAGCGTGGGATCATCTTTCCGCTAGCTTGTACCAAGTGTAGTGGTAATAAGCGTTTTTTCTGCCTTTTTGACACACAAAGTGAATTTGCACAGTATATTTTGCAAACCTTATGTGTGCTATGACTGTATAATACTTCATATGTTGCTCAGCTATGTGGTCTGAGTACCGCAATACTCCCGTATGTACCTTTGCCAAGTATATGTAGATGTTAAAGGGGCACATTTGAGACGCAGCCATTCAGTTTTTAGGGGTTTCAGTTTCACGCTGTGTCCATGTTCCAATTTGGAGTTGTTTAGATGGTTGGTTATTGAAACTTCCCCACAAACACATACTATTTATAGTGATGTCCCGAACGGTTCGCTGGCGAATAGTTCCTGGCGAACATAGCTTGTTCGCGTTCGCCACCCCCTATTCGTCATCATTGAGTAAACTTTGACCCTGTACCTCACAGTCAGCAGACACATTCCAGCCAATCAGCAGCAGACCCTCCCTCCTAGACAGCATACAATTTAGATTAATTCTGAAGCTGCATTCTTTTTTTTTTGTATTTTTTTTTGTGTTTGTGTTTATTATACATTATCCTCCATAGCCAGTAACCTGTGTTTATTATACATTATCCTCCATAGCCAGTAACCTGTGTTTATTATACATTATCCCCCCATAGCCAGTAACCTGTGTTTATTATACATTATCCCCCATAGCCAGTAACCTGTGTTTATTATACATTATCCCCCATAGCCAGTAACCTGTGTTTATTATACATTATCCCCCCCATAGCCAGTAAACTGTGTTTATTATACATTATCCCCCATAGTCATTTATCGTTGGACCTAGGCAGCATGATGTCTTAGGCCGGCCCAGAGAGTGAGTGAGTGAGTGAATAATATAATATATATGTTCAGAAACATATTAGTAATATATGTAAATCGGGTTCATGCAAAGAGGGTGAAAAGGTATTAGAGAAAAACACACTTATTGCATCAAATTTACAAAGCCAAACTTTTAAAAGCTTTCCTCATTTCTTTCTCGGGATGAGGAATATATCGGTTGTAGACTGAGGATTTCCATCTGCCCAATCTTTTAATAATATGCACTGGAGTGTCAGTGTTGAATGAGACCGAAGCTGCCCCTATTCTAAATGAAAGACCCGAGACATGGATACAACCCAATCTTAGGAGTAGTGTTCTGATGTAGAATATTCGTCTCAGATCGGCATTCCGAAATTCGGGACTTCATCAATTCGGGACTTCATCAATTCGGGACTTCATCAATTCGGGACTTCATCAATTCGGGACTTCATCAATTCGGGACTTCGGCATTTCGGCACTTCGACACTTCGGAACTTCGGCAACTTCGGCACTTGACCACTTCGGCACTTCAGAACTTCGCCTCTTCAGAACTTCGGCAACTTCAGAACTTCGGATTTTAGACACTTCGGAACTTCAGCAACTTCAGCACTTCGGAACTTCGGCAACTTCGGAACTCCGGCATTTCGGGACTTTTGTTGCAGCCGCTTGGTAGATAACTCCCTAATTCCCACGGTATTAGGGAGTTATCTACCAAAAGGTTGAAAGACCTAAATTGGTCTTTCAGCCAAATTTACTAATACTAAGTAAAAATTACTTAGTATTAGTAAATTGTGCCCCTACTCACAATACCGCGAGTAGGGGCATGTCTATTAAACAGTGAGCAGCCTGTGGCTGCTCACTGTTAAAAATAAATAAATAAAGAAAATAAATAAGGGTCCCCCCTCCCTGAGCGGGTGGGGGCCCTAAAGTAAAAAAAGGGGGGAGGACCTATTGTCCTCCCCACCAGCCCCCACCCCTGAGCGGCGGTGGGGGCCCTAAATAAAAATTGTGGGGGGGGACACCTAATGTCCTCCCCCCTGGCCCCCACCCCTGAGCGGTGGGTGGGGGCCTAAACAAGAATAAGGGGGGGACACCTAATGTCCTCCCCCCTGGCCCCCATCCCTGAGCGACGGGTGGAGGCCCTAAATACAAATGGGGGGACCTAATGTCCTCCCCCCTGGCACCCACCCCTGAGCGGCGGGTGGGTGCCCTAAATACAAATGGGGGGGACCTAATGTCCTCCCCACTGGCCCCCACCCCTGAGCGGTGGGTGGGGGCCTAAACAGGAATAAGGGGGGGGACCTACTGTCCTCCCCCCCGGCCCCCACCCCTGAGCGGCGGGTGGGTGCCCTAAATACAAATGGGGGGGACCTAATGTCCTCCCCACTGGCCCCCACCCCTGAGCGGTGGGTGGGGGCCTAAACAGGAATAAGGGGGGGGACCTACTGTCCTCCCCCCCGGCCCCCACCCCTGAGCGGTGGGTGGGGGCCCTAAATACAAATTGGGGGGGACCTAATGTCCTCCCCCCTGGCCACCACCCCTGAGCGGTGGGTGGGGGCACTAAATACAAACCTAATGTCCTCCCCCCTGGCCCCCACCCTTGAGCGGCGGGTGTGGGCCCTAAACCAGAATAAGGGGGGGGGGGACCTAATGTCCTCCCCCCTGGCCCCCACCCCTGAGTGGTGGGTGGGGGCCCTAAATGAAAATTTAACCCCCTCCCCCCTGGTGACTAGGGGTCCCCAAACCCCTAGTCACCCCCTCTCCCCAAAAAATAAACTCCTACCTACCCCCCTCACCCCAAAAATAATGAGGGGGGACCCATCCAACATTGAGGAAGTGTGTTATTTAAAAAATGTTGAACCTGCAGGTGCCAATGTGGCGGTTCTGCGTCTTGCTGAAAAATGAAGTAATCTGAACATTAATTAAGTTGTGGAAAGTGCCAGATCTGCAGCATTTCGAGATACGTTTGTTCGTAACTGTGTTCTCTTGAAACATTTATGAGCAATGGCACAAAACATGTACACATTCTGGGAATTACACTCATTCTCTACAGTACATGTGGATGTCTCCGAGACAGCCTCTGGAGGCGCTTCCAAACAGACATTTGATCCGGTAACTCGTGCTGAACGTCCTCACGTACTGTGTCAGATTTTTCCCAGACGACATCCAGCGTCAGATTTTCCCAAAAGGAAAGCATTGTTTCAATGCTTTCTTATAGGGAGTTCTAATGCGTGTGCCTCATTTACCGTGCATGAACATTAGCGCCTGCTTGTCGCTGGACGGAGAGGGAGGCGAAGCCATGATCCAGCGCCAAGGAACATCGGTGCTAGGATAAGGTAAGTAAATAAAGAGTTTTGAACCATTTATTCACCCGGGCAAGGGTGGGCGCGAGGGAAGTGGGAGGCAGAGGGAGCTATAGTGCCAGGAATACAGCTTTGTATACTGGCACTGATAGTATCCTTTTAACTGGTCATGGTGGGTGACTTTGTTAGAAACAGAAAGAAAGCTACCACAGGCCTACTGTAAAATTCTAGTGTAGGTTCTATGTTTTGTTTTAAATCACATATTTTTTTTTTCCTCATCTCACACTTGTATCCCATGCTTCCCCACACTTGTGTCCCTCTGTGAATGCCGCATGATGTGTTCGGGTACCGAGGATCATTCGAGTACAGAGACATTTTTTACGTGAAATTTCAGTCCGACTTCCGAATTGTTTGGGAACGTTCGAGTTCCGAGGTTCCACTGTATTCACATTGCAATACAATAAGAGAAAACTGGGAAATGTCGACATAACCGCCCTGTATATAAGAAAAGAATGAAGGAATTTCAGAAATACAACTCTAGTATTTTAACAAAGAGAGTGTAGGACAAGCTATATAGAACTGCAGAACTTTAAACTGTTGAAGATTTTAAGAAACTTATACTACTGGCAGAGTAGTAAAACCCACAGCAATTGAGCGAATAAAGCGTAATAGGAACATTGAAGACACCAGGTTTTGCCCACTTGCCACCTAACCTATGCCTAGTGATGTAGTAACTAGGGGTCAAGTCCTGGGAAAAAAAAATTGGGAACTCAGCCAAGATCCACCCTCCCCCCCCTCCAAAAAAGTTTTTGTTTTTGTTTTTAACAATTCATCTTTATTGAATATTTTAAATTATATAAACAGTCAAATTCTCATCATACAGTCAAGTGCATATAGTCAGCATAATCTACATTGTTTTTATACAATCATATAGTAGATAGAGTTCAATCAGTATGTATTGACAAATATAATCTTACAACAAACCAGACAGAAATTTTTTTACGGATACTGGGTCTATCTAGAGCAAAGAAAATAATATAACGTCAGTTCAACGTATAACATGGAGAGAAAAAAAGGAGAAAAAACAAAAACTCCGTCTTCCAATAATTATTGCAGTTATGTAATTAAAAGATTTCTCCCTTTCCTCTTCCCTTACTGTCTCTCAAGGCTCGGTATAGGGGGGAAATCTTGGGGGGTAGATCATTCACAGGGTAAGTTAGTTCAAAAGATCACTGGCCTGGTTTGAAAATTTCATAGTATAAAATCCATGGATCCCATATTTTTTTGTATTCATATAGAGTCTTTATATCTTTATTGAAGTATAGTTTTTCGGCATCTCTCTGGAAATGTATTTGAGTTTTTATTTCGATCCCTGTTGGAATGGTTGTATTTCTCCAATGTCTAGCTAAACACATTTTCGTTGCAGCCAAGATGTTAACACATAGATATCTATTGTCTCTTCCTGTAACAGGTAAATTGAAATGAAACAGGAAAGCTTGTGGCGTAAGGCTATCTTCTAATGAGAAGAGTGTTACTAGTTTTTCTTCAACAAATTTTTTGATAGGAGCCAGTCTCATGCATTCTCACCAGATGTGAAGTTGTGTGCCCGGATGGTTTTGGCAACGCCAACAAAAATTATATAAATTTGTATCAAACTTTGCAAGGCATGTAGGAACCATATACCATCTCTGTATTAGCTTGCAGTATTGTTCTTGTAGACTGATACAATGCATGGCAGTTCTCGTGACTCGCCAGGCATTGTTCCAAATATCTAAAGAAACCATAAAAGCACAGTCTCTCTCCCAACTGGAAACAGCTTTTGATTTATTTAAGACAGTTCTCTTATTTAGAATTTTGCCAATTATAGCAATTGTTTTAGAATTAAGTTGTGTAGTATGAAGTGTGTCTGTTAATCCTGGATGACTTGTTAGATCTGAAGTAAAAAAATGTTTAATCCTAATATATGTAAAGGATCACTATAGTGTCATGAAAACAAACTCGTTTTCCTGACACTATATAACCCTTAGGTCGCCCACACCCTCAGGGCCCCCCTTCCGCTGTGCTGAAGGGGTTAAAACACCATCAGCTACTTACTTTAATCCAGCACCGGACTCCTTCGGCGCTGGTGACCTCTCCTCCCTCTTCGACGTCAGCTCCCGAGTGGAGCGGAATGCGCATGCGCGCGCATTAAAAGCGCCTATAGGAAAGCATTTCTCAATGCTTTCCTATGGACGTTCTGCACGCTGAATGCGATTTTCGTTGGGGAGGCGCCTCTAGCGGCTGTCAGAAACTCTGTTTCTCTGAAACTGCTATGTTTACATCTGAAGGGTTAAAACTTGGTGGACCTGGCTGGCACCCAGACCACTTCATTGAGCTGAAGTGGTTTGGGTGACTATGGTGGTACTTTAAATATTTCTCGTGATGGAAAAGCATACCTTTCCTGCAAGTTGGAAAAAGATCTTAAGGATTCTCTATCATAAAGATCTAAATTTATTTTTATCTTTGCCATTGTAAAATATCTAGATCTTCTATATACAGTTGAAGAGACAAAATAGGACAAGCTCTAGTAATAGGATTTAAAGGACCACTATAGGCACCCAGACCACTTCAGCTTAATAAAGTGGTCTGGGTGCCAGGTTGTGGGGATATTTATGGGATAATAATAGTAAACAGTTGAGAATTGCCCACTATTTCAATTCTCAGATCCCAAAGATCGTTATCGTGTAAGTGAAATGTATACCATATAAATAAAATCACAATTTGTTATAAAAATAGATAAATTTATTGTGACAAATTAAATAATAATAATATGTAATATGCGTGATAATAATCAATGAATATTCAGTATAACATGAGTATGCAATACAATGGTTAACATAGCAATTGTCAAACAAGATTTATGATAGGCTTCACTGAGAAACTTTCTTTCACACAGCTTGCAGCATAAGGCCATAAAACTTTAACTAACAGTTAAAATAACCCTTTCAATGCTGGCTAGACCTCCTAGGTAATTAAGACCTATTCTCATGTAATTTTAAATAAAATAACATTTAAACCAGCTCATTAGTCTTTTCCTGGAACCATCCAATAAGAGTAATCTACCATGTTCTATAAGCAGAATTTTAACTTGCCTAGACAGATATTTTATCTTATTTTAGAGCAAATCAATACACTTGGATAAATATCACGATATGCTAACATGTGATATGTCACATTAATACATAATTATTCTTTTCCCATCTGCAGAATGGGATGTTATAACTATATATTCTTTAGTAACTAAGATTTCTAAATATCGAAATCTGACCGTGATTTATCCAGTCATATATCATGCTATTAGAAAATTTAAATTAATTTTGATTAATTAAATGAAACCAGTATAATTACCAGTTGAGTAGACATTTTCATCAGATTAGTAGGTACTCTCAGGAACTGAATGGATGTGTGATTGGTGTGTAAGATATTCTGAGTGCCCTGGAGTGGATATCTGTCATGGATTTCTCTGCATTGCCCCCGACTGCTCACCTCTTTGCTTCTTTGCTTCCTTTGCATCCTCTCTCTTCCCTTTGTCTTAACTTTTTAAAGGGAAAATTCACTAGGTGATAGACCAATAGAAAACTGGAGGTGTGGTTACCTTCCAGATAGCAATTTAAGTATTTGGTCTATAGAGGGCAGTCTCATCCCACTAAACATTCCTATCCAGGAAAGAGTTAACTTTTCCTGGTGGCTATTTTGACGTCATTTAGCTTATCTTTATGGTTATTTATAATTTAAATTTACTGTCAGTTCAAAGAGTTTCTTTGGGCTTTCTTCAGACAGTGTGTCTCCAATTCCTGTTGTACTTTCTAATATGACAGTTCGTAAACTAAGTTTCACCTTTCTCTTACAATGGGAATCTTATACAATATCGGAAGTAAAATTAAATTATTTAATCTTCTCTGTCACAAATGTCTGGGTTTAGAGTTTATTCTATTCCATTAGCATTTAGACAGTCTGTCCATCCCCCGTTCTCATTTCTTATCACTTGATTTGTATATACAAACATTCCTTAGCTCTGGCATAGTGGTTAGTTTTACAGAAGGGATAGAAATCTTGTGTCTTTTGTTAGCTTGAGAATAACAAAATGGAGTCTGCTCTGTTCAGAGTGACTCTGACAATATACATTTTCATTTCTATCATAGCACAAAATGTCTGCCGATATAAATACCCTGACAAGGTCCAGCTAGGAATAACCCTTTCTTCTATAAACATAGCAGTTTCAGATAAACTGCTATGTTTATAATAGGGTTATTCCAGCCTCGAGTGGCTGTCTCATTGACAGCCGCTAGAGGCGCTTACGCGCTTCTCACTGTGATTTTCACAGTGAGAAGATGCCAGCGTCCATAGGAAAGCATTGAGAATGCTTTCCTATGAACTGTCTGAAAGCGCACACGGCTCCTGCCGCGCATGCGCAATCAGCCGATGACGTCGATATGGAGGAGGAGAGTTCCACGCCCGGCGCTGGAGAAAGAGGTAAGTTTAACCCCTTCCACCCCCTAGAGCCGGGAGGGGGACCCTGAGGGTGGGGGCACCCTCAGGGCACTATAGTGCCCGGAAAACAAGTGTTTTCCTGGCACTATAGTGGTCCTTTAAGGTTTGTCCCTTTTCATTTCTCTTTCTGAATCTAAAAAAACAGGTCATCAATGTCGATACTATTTAATTCGATATTTTAAGTTGTCCAGAGAAAAAAGACGTCTAGAGCCATAATAATAGATAGGGTTTTCTTATGGTGGATTTCATCTATGATGTTAATGACTCTGCAGATGTTATCTTCTCCTGATCTGCCCACTATAAAGCCCACTTGATCAGGATGTATCAAATCTAAGTTTAATCACTGTGCCAGGATTTTAGAATATATTTTTATGTCTATGTTAATTAAAGGACCACTATAGTGCCAGGAAAACAAACTCATTTTCCTGGCACTATAGTACCCTGAGGGTACCTTTTTTCCAGCGCCGGGCTCCCTCTGCACTGGGACTCTCCTCCCTCTTCTTCCGTCATCGGCTGAATGCACATGCGCGGCAAGAGCCGCGCGTGCATTCACCCAGTCCATAGGAAAGCATCCTCAATGCTTTCCTATGGACGCAAGCGTCTTCTCACTGTGAAAATCACAGTGAGAAGGGCAGAAGCGCCTCTAGCGGCTGTCAATGAGACAGCCACTAGAGGCTGGATTAACCCTATTATAAACATAGCAGTTTCTCTGAAACTGCTATGTTTACAGCAAAAAGGGTTAAACCTAGCTGGACCAGGCACCCAGACAACTTAATTAAGCTAAAGTGGTCTGGGTGCCTATAGTGGTCCTTTAATGAGATTGTTCTATAATTAGTTACATTAGTAGGGTCTTTGCCTGTTTTTAAAATAGGTGAAATAGTGACTTTGAGCATTTCTTGAGGAAATCCATTTGATCCAACTATGGCACCATACATGTGTTCCAACAGAGGAGTAATCTTAGGTTATAAGACCTGGTAAAGAAGAGCTGTGAAGCCATCAGGACCTGGCGCCCCTTTATATCATTAATTGCATTCCTGATTTCTATCTGAGAAAAAGGTTTATTAAGTATATTTCTTTTTTCTAAAGATAGTACTGGGAGGTCTAGAGATCTTAAGATATCTTTCATATCTCAGTCGGTTTTATTGGGTTCGGGTAGATTATATATAGATTCATAATATGCTCTAAAAGCCTCAGCGATATGGAGAGGAGAAAGACAAGCCACTCCCTCATTTGTTATTTGTTTAATTCTATTTCTTTGATCCTGGGCTTTTAATTTATTTGTTAAAGCTCTACCTGCTCTATTATTAGAATAATACCTTCTTTGTTTAAGACTTGTTAATGTTTAGTTAGTTTGTTCCTTTAGTTTGTTCTTAATCAGAGGTCAGGGATACAGAACGAGACCCAACGATGAGGGAAAGCCAAAAGTCGAGGATACCAGAAATCAGGGAAGTCAAACGAAGCCAAAGTCAAATACCAGAAATACAAAGATCAGGAACACTCTCTCGGATAACCAGCTAAGGGAAACCACAACAGGGCACTGATGAAAAGGTTATTTGGGTTTAGATAACCCACTGATCAAAAGGTAATTTGGGTATAGATAACCCTCCTTAAGACTTGTTAATGTATAGTTAGTTTGTTCCTTTAGTTTGTTCTTAATCTCTTGTTGGATGATTATTATTTCTCTACATATTTCAGGAGAAGGATGTAGCTGGTTTGTTCTACCCAGACCGGCAAGGCAAATATGGAGATCAGCCAGTGATTTACCTTGTTTCTGTTTCATATAGATTTCCTGTTTAATCAAATAGCCCCTAAGAAAACATTTCAACAAGCACCATAGGGTGAAATTTGAGATAGCTTCATTATCATTCTCTTGAAGAAAAGGTTCAGCAGCCTTCAATAACTCTTTCTTACAGGGTCAGTGCGTCCATAAGGCGGCACAAGTGCCGCCTTAGGGCACACCGGCCCAGGGGGTGCTAGAATCGAGAGACCGGCAGGAGGTGGGCGCACAGTGCTCCCTCCTGCCAGGCACTCTGTGTAGCATGGCTGAGCATAGCAGTGCGCACCGTGGTACAGGAACTTATGTTTCTTGTACCTGGCCGGACTAAAAGGAAGTGCTCACTGAGCAAGCACTTGTCAGTCCGGTCGGGTACAGGAAACGGAAGTTCCTGGACCACGGTCTGCTCCGCTCAGTCATGCTACAATAAAGGTAGTAGACTTGGGGGGGGGGAGGGGAGAGTGGGGCACTAAGAGATGGGGGGGAGGGTAGTAAGGAACACTATCGGACAGGGGAGGGAGGGGGAAGGAAAGAACACTATGGGACGGGGGTGGGGGGTGGTAAGGAACACTATGGGACGGGGGTGGGGGGTGGTAAGGAACACTATGGGAGGGAGGGGCGAGAGAACACTATGGGACGAGGGGGACACTGTGGGACAGGGGGGAGAACACTACAGGACAGGGGAGGGGGTAAAAGAACACTATCGGACAGGGGAGGGGGTTGTAAGGAACACTATGGGGACAGGGGAGGGGGGTTGTAAGGAACAGTATGCGACAGGGGAGGGAGGGTGTTAAGGAACACTATGGGACAGGGGGAGAGGGGGTGTTAAAGAACACTATGGGACATAGGAGGGAGGGGGAAGGAAAGAACACTATGGGTCAGGGGAGGGGGTGGTAAGGAACGCTATGGGATAGGGAGGGGGAACAGTACACTATGGGACGGGGGGAACACTATGGGACAGGAGTAGGGAGAACACTATAGGACAGTGGAGAGGGTAGAAGAACACTATAGGACAGTGGAGGGAGGTAAAAAAATGGGACAGGTTAGGGTGGGTTGTAAGGAACACTATGGAACAGGGGAGGGGGGGTTGTAAGGAACACTATGGGACAGGGGAGGGGGGTTGTAAGGAACAGTATCTGACAGGGGAGAGGGGGGATGTTAAGGAACACTATAGGCCAGGGGAGGGGAAGTGTTAAGGAACACTATGGACAGGGGAGGGGGGTGGAAGAACACTATGGGACAGGGAGGGGGTGAAAGAACACTATGGGACAGGGGAGGGGGAGTGGAAGAACACTATAGGGGAGGGGGGAACATAACACTATGAGACAGGGGAGGGGGGAAATAACACTATGAGACAGGGGAGGGGGGAAATAACACTATGGGACAGGGGAGGGGGGGAAAGAACACTATGGGACAGGGGAGGGGGGGAAAGAACACTATGGGACAGGGGAGGGGGTTGTAATGAACACTATGGGACAAGGGAGGGGGGACACTATGGGACAGGGGAGGGGGTAATAATACTATGGGACGGGGGAAGAACACAATGGGACAGGGGAGGGGGGAAAGAATACTATGGGACGGGGGAATAACACTCTGGGATGGGGGGGCAAAGAACACTGTGGGGGAAAGAACACTAAAAAAAGAGGGAGAGGAACATTAAGGGGGATGGTTGGGCACTAAGAGACAGGTTGGGGGGGGCACTAATGGACATGGAGGGGAGGAGAGAGGAACACAGATGGGCCTGGTGGTCAGAAAGTTCACAGAGGGGCTGGGGATGAAAGTGCCACACAGAAGGGCCTGGGTGTGGAAATGCAAAGGGACTGGGGGTGAAAGAGACACAGAGGGGCTGGAAAAGAGGAACAAGAGAGACCGAGGGTCTGGTGGTGAAAGAGAAACACAGAAAGGACCTGGTAAGAGTAAAAGACACAAAGGGGCTGGGAGAAAAGGAGACACACAAAGGGGATGGGGAGAGTAAGACACACAAAGGGGGCTTGTATGAGATACACAAGGGAGGTGTAAGACAATGGGGAAAAATAGGGGATAAGATACACTAAAGGGGGTAAGACATTTAAAAAAGGGGATAAGAAACAAAAGGTGGGCTAAGGGGCGCACAGGTGAAGATGCTTGTGCGTTGGGGGGGCGCCAAAATCATCTTCGCCTGTGTTCAAAAATCCTTGCACCGGCCCTGCTTTCTTATTATACTCAGAAGTTAATATAAAATCTTTTAATCTCTATTTTGAACGATTCTTTTCATAAGGATAATTTTTTAAAGACATAAATACAGGGGCGTGGTCTGACCAACTTCTATTCCCTATTTGTGAGTTGATACAAAGGTCTAAAGATATTGCTTAATAAAGAAATCTATTCGGGAGTATGAATCATGAGAAATCTCTTTCCTCTGTGTATTGTGTTCGCCATATATCATATAAATTGTATCTATATATGAACTTTGCTGCAGCCATCGATTAAGTCAAATCTCTCTGTTAATTTTAATATTTTTAATTAATCTCATTCTGTCTAACTGAGAGCAAGCTATACAATTTAAGTCTCCTGACAAAACAAGAGTACCCTTAGAAATTTGTTCTACTATTTGCATAGTAGTATCTAAAAAAATAGTTGGATGATCCAAAGATGCATAAAAGTTCACTAGGGTAAATGTGATATCATTGATCTTACAAATTAAAATTAGATATCTCCCCATATCAACAGAAACATGGTGAATATATTCAAACCTGACCCCTGAGGATATTATTATGGCCATCCCACATTCTTTCCTACCCAAAAAGCTAGATGTATAAATATTTGGATATTTACAGTAATTCCATAATCCATTCTCTGTATCTTTCCAATTTGTCTCTTGAGTGAAAGCAATGTCTATATGGTGTCTAATCAGGAGATCTAACAGACATGTTCTTTTAAAAGGTGAATTCAATCCCTGTGAATTTATAGTAACACATTTTAATGACACTTATCCCCAATTTCTGACCTTCGAGAGCATCCTTTGCACATGGAACGCAAAACACATATACTCTATTTTGACCAGTATCCGTCTAAAAACATTAACATTCATTACGTTATGGTGTCTACAACAAGAGACACCAACTACATATATTCTCATAGCACGTAGGTGGAATTGATAATTTTCCATCTCGTGCTATAAAAAGTCCCAATAAGCCATCAGGGACATTGCGTGGCACTATGTCCTTGAGGGATGTTAAGTATATTATATGTAAATATTAAATCAATCCGACTGCTGCAGTATAGTAGGCCTAGCATGTATAAAAAAAGGGAGAAGAGGAACAAAAAAAAATTCAATGTTTATGGATCTCCATAGAGCAGTCCACGTTCCGGTTTAATACGGCCCCACAGTTAATTTGGTAAATCTGTTGTGGCCCACAGTGAATCCCCGAGCGCCGCTCAGGACCCCTGGGATCTCTGAATCTTTGAACGCTGCGGTCCTGAGCGGCACTTGGGGATTCCCTGGGGCCAAGAGAACGCAGACGGATTTGCAGTGACCTCAGTCGCGGGATTTAATGTGCGTGATCGCAGGATTTAGTTCCTTCTCCCTGCTGGCACAGAAAGAAAGAATGGACAGAATAAAAAGGAACAGAATAAAGAGGGACAGAATAAAAAGGTACAGAATAGGGATGTGCATGGGTAAAATATTCGGTTCGGTCCGACATTCCGAAATTCAGGACTTCGGTTCGATTCGGCGGGTGGGGGCCCTAAATACCAATAAGGAGGGGGGACCTATTGTCTTCCCTCCCAGCCCCCACCCCTGAGCAGCGGGTCGGGGACCTATTGTTCTCCCCCTGGCCCCCACCCCTGAGCGGCGGGTGGGAGCCCCAAATACCAATAAGGGGGCGACCTATTGTCTTCCCCCCCAGCCCCCACCCTCACCCCTGAGCAGCAGGTGGGGGCCCTAAATTAGAATAAGAAGGGGGGGACCTATTGTCCTCCCCCCTGGCCCCGACCCCTGAAGAGCAGGTGTGGGCCCTAAATTAGAATAAGAAGGGGGGGACCTATTGTCCTCCCCCCAGCCCCGATCCCTGAGCAGCGGGTGTCAGGACCCTAAAGTTAATAAGGGATGGACGACCTATTGTCCTCCCTCCCAGCCCCCACCCCTGAGAGGCAGGTGGGGGGCTCTAAAGTAGAATAAGGGGGGAACCTATTGTCCTCCCCCCATCTGTCCCCACGCCTGGGGGTGGGAGCCGGGGACGACGACAATAGTTCCCCCCCCCCCTTATTCTGATTTAGGGCCCCCACCCGCTGCTCAGGGGTGGGGGCTGGGGGAAAGGGCAATAGGTCCCCCCCCTTTAAAGTTAATTAGGGCCCCCACCCGCCACTCAAGGTGTGTCCCCCCTTATTCTACTTTAGGGACCCCACCCGCCGCTAAGGCCAATTCAGGTCTTTCAGCCTTTTGGTATATAGCTCCCTAATACCATGAGAATTAAGGAGTTATCTACTTACTCATTCCCATCCATTGACTGGCTAAGTAACTTACATTCTATATGAAAGTGTTACTTGATTGTTGTAAGTGTTGCAAATGCTTACAGCTGAATCCTGACTATGTGTGTATACTTTTTATTTAAACTGGTATACAGTGTAACATTCTTTTTTTTTTTGTTGTAAATCTGTTTTATTGGTATGATAAGAGAGCATATGAAAGTACATACCAAAGAATCAAGAAATAGTCATTGGGGCACGCAGGTCCCCACTGCATTAATGACATACGTATCAGTGCAGAACACAAAGCATGTGTAATAAAATCTGTGTGGCATTCAGCGGGTACATTTCAGGTATTTATTCACAATACGGCAATAACCTGATAATTATGGACGCACTTGAGTAAAGTTCTGTGTTGATGCAGCGGTAATCTCTAATGTCTATCGTAATGTGCTCATGCACGTCATACCCAGGGTTAACCCACACCGTGAGCGTGTCCTTCTAGCTTAAGGCTCCCTTTCGTTGGGCGCCGCGGGTTTCGCATAGCGTATCAGTGGGGGCGGGTTGTTGGAGCCTTGTTAGAGTCAGGTCTTAGGTACGTTGTCTATGCTGTTGGTCGAGTTCGGGCCATGTTACGGGGCACACATCTCAGGTCCGCCACTCAGGTCCTGCATTCCTTGTATGTGTCCTGACCGACCGTGTATTCCATTGTGTTGGCCCCTTTGCGTATTCTATTGTGTGTAACCAACTCAAGCAGGGATGCACCCTGTGTGCATGGTGTTTCGTTTATGTGCACAGAGGGTGATTGCTGCCATTGTGTGAGTATGCATGTTTTAGGTTCCAGTGGTTTATCAGATTGCCTAAGGGTGCGTGCTCAAAAAGATGTAGAGAAGAGGGAGGGGAGAAAGGGGTAAAGAGAAAGTGGCAAGGGGTAGGATTGAGGAGGTGTAAGGATTAAGGAGCATGTGTTGGCCTCGTCCCGCGGGACCAAATGCCCCCGCGCGCGTCCCTTACTCCCGGCGCTCTCGTCCCCGTGTGTTCTTTGAAATAAATACAAACCATGGTTGCCACATCTCTGCGTTTTTGTCCCCTCTACCTAGCAGGGACGCTGCATCGCGTCCGCCCCCTGTATGTCCTCAACTCTGCGTATCCACTCTTCTTCGCGGGGTGTCTCTGTCCGTTTCCAATATAACGGGATGAGTGCCCTGGCCGCGTTTAGAATGTGTCGTAAGATTGATCTTTTGTAGGAAGACACCGACATTGTTGAAATATGTAAGAGGGCCAGTGCTGCCGACCAATCGGTCACGTCGCCCAGTATCTCAATTATTTTCCGCCTGATCAGCTCCCAGTACGGGAGGATGTTGCAGCATTCCCACCAAATATGTATTATTGTCCCCCTTTCTTTCCGGCATCTCCAGCACGTCGGGGTGTCGTCGGGAAAATCATGCGAAGAAGGGCCGGAGTCCTATACCAGAATGCGATCAATTTATAATTTGTTTCTTGGTATTGGGAACTGATTGAACTCTTGTGCTGCCAGAGAAGTGTGTTGTTCCATTGCTGGGGTGTGAAGGTCGTGTCCAGGAGTTCCTCCCACTGCTGGCGGAAAGTGGAGTTCGTTGTTAGGTGCCCTGTCAGGAGGTATTGGTAGAGTGTGGAAATTGCTTTCTCCATTACAGACCCCCTCTCGCAGTAATCCTCGAACCAGGTTCGGGCCCTGTGCAGGTGTTCCGTAACCCATATGTTATTGTAGTAGTGCTTTACTTGCATGTAGCGAAATGTTGCCAGGAGTGTCTGGGGTTTTCCCTCCAATAGGGCATTCTGGGTCCGCAGCGACCCGCTCCATAGGATTGTGTGTATGGGTACGTATTTGCATCCTACTGTAAAGGGCCACGCCATCGGTGAGAGCCCTCCTCTAACCACGGGGTTATGGGTGATAGGGAGCATCGGGCTAGGGAGATATGGGGTAGCTCCCTTATGGATCTTCAGCTATATAGCGTTTGTTCTACTAGTCCCTCCTTAGCGCAGCTTGGTTCTTCTCTAGCTCTCCCCCACAGGCTGTGGGGGCATCTCTGGGCTCTCCCACGTTAACGCCACCCACTGCTTTTGCTGCGGTTTCACGTTCCACTCCACTATGCGCTGCAGGACCGTGGCTTAATGATATTTCCTAAAATCGGGTAATGCTAGGCCACCGCGATGTCTGGGTAAACAGAGCAGCTCGTGCCTTAGTCGCGATCTCTTCCCCTGCCACACGTGACTACAAGTGACAACAGATTTCAATGTGGAGAGGAAGGCTATTGTCAGGGCCAGTGGTATTGTTTGGAACGGATATAAGAGCCTCGGTAAGATATTCATTTTGAGAACCACTACCCGTCCGTGCCATGAAATGTATGGGTACGCCCACCTGTATAGGTCTGTCATTATCTTCTTCAACAGAGGGGCGAAGTTGTGATGGTATAGGTCTTTCGGGTTTGGGGTTACCCAGATCCCGAGGTATTTAATTTTTTGAAAGCACCACCGGAACTGGAACAGTGAGTCCAGAACCGCGTATTCGTCATCGGGCATAGTGACGTTTATCACCTCACATTTAGATAGATTAAGTTTAAAGTTGGAGATTTTGCCAAATCGCTTGAACTCCGACAGTAAGCAGGGCATCGTGATCCGAGGGCCCGTTATGTAGAAGAGGAGATCGTCCGCGTAGACCTTGTGATTTCTCCCTCGCCAGGAGAAACCCCTGATGTCTAGATGCTGGCGGATTATCTGAAGCAGGGGTTCCAGGGATATGGCGAATAGTAATGCCTCGTTCCATTGGATCTCAAAATCATCGGTGAGGGCTCCGTTGACCCATACCGCGGCTCTTGGCTTGTTGTACAGAGCTCGGATCCATGTGAGGAGCCTATGCCCCAGTCCCATCTGACTCCGAGTGGCAAGCATGTAAGGCCATTTCACGCAGTCGAATGCCTTTTCGACATCCGTGAAGAGCAGTAGGAGGGGTTGCCGTGCTTTTCTCACCCGATGTTGCAGTGCGAACAGCCGTAGAGTGTTGTCTCTCGCCTCTCGTCCAGGTATGAATCCCGTTTGGTCTATCAGGGATGGAAGGACGGATTGGAGTCTGGTAGCGAGCGCCTTTGTGAATAGTTTGGTGTCCACATTCAGCAATGAGATCAGGCGGTAGCTGCCACAATGCGTTGGGTCCTTCCCGGGTTTGGGGAGAAGGTTATGGTGGCAGCTAGGGATTCGGCCTCAAAGTGTCCCCCATCCGCAACAGCGTTGATAGCCTTCGTTAGCCACGGCAGGAGTGTTGCTGAGAAAGCTTTATAATTACCTGTGGTAAATCCGTCGGGGCCAGGTGTCTTGCCCGTCCTAGATGCTTTCAGGGCCGCAGCGACCTCGTCTGCGGTGATCTGAGCATCCAGTCCGCTAGCAATGTCTGCCAATATTGTTGGTCCGATGGTATCGCGAAGGTAGTCTCGTGTGCGTGCTTCTATCACCTCCGTCGGTGTTCGGGCATCGTGCGCATCGAGGTTGTAAAGGGATTGGTAAAACGTTTTAAACTCTCCCGCAATATCCGTTGGGAAATGGAAACAATGCCAGATGAGAGGCGCAGCCTGCGTACCTGGGTGCGGGGTGTTTGACCCCTCAGAAGGCGAGGAATCTACCCCCTTTGTTAGCATGAGTGTAGAAAAAACCCTTAGAGTGTTGTAGGGAGCGGTGGTAACGTCTCATTACGAGCTCCTTCAGCTGTCATCTGGCCTGCATTAAGTCCCTGTATGTCTCCATGAGTTGGGACCTTTTATGCTGGGTTTCTAGATCCAAGATTTGTCTGTATAGTTCTGCCATCTCCCGTATTGCTGCCTTCTTCTTGTGTGAGGCTATGCGGATGAGCGTGCCCCGGAGGACTCTCTTGTGGGCCTCCAAGAGTGATACCGGGAAAATGTCCAGTGTTGTGTTCTCCTGGAAATAGTGGTCCAATGCTTGGGAAACCTGTTCCCGTGTTCCAGGGTCCAGGAGGAGGGCCTCGTTGAGTCTCCACGTCCATGTGGAGGGTCGAAAGAGTGGAGACTCGAGCTCGACTATAATCGGGCCATGATCCGACCAGGTCGCAGGTTCTATTTCGGCAGACAGCAGTCGCGATAGCCCTTATTGTCTAATAAAGAGGTAGTCGATGCAAGAGTACCTGTCGTGAAGTGCGTAGTAATAAGTAAAATCCTTCACAGAGGGGTTGAGTGTCCTCCAGCAATCCACGAGGTCCATGTCGCCCAGTGCTCTCAGAATAGCTTGTATATTTAGTTGGGTGATGCTACTGTGTCCCGTTGAAGAGTCCAAAATGGGGTCTAACGGGGCATTGAAATCTCCCCCTAGGACCAGGATGCCCTCTGAGAAGTCTCTCAGTTTTGCCAGAGTTCCTCTTAGGAACTGGGCTTGTCATTTATTGGTGACATAGATGTTGGCGAAAGTATAGATCTTGCCCGCAATTGCCCCCTTCAGGAAGAGGTATCTGCATTGTGCGTCCTTTATGTTGTCTAGCTCTTGGAATTCCAGTTCCGTGGCTGTTAGGATCGCTACTCCGGCTTTCCTGGCTGTGGGATGGTTGCAAAAATGGTTTGTCGGATATGACTTATTCTGGAGCTTAGGTACTGCACCTGTTCTAAAGTGCGTTTCCTGAAGTATCGCAACTGAAGTGTGTCTTTTCTTTTTTTTATTTTTTTTTTATTCTTTATTTTTGCGTGCATGAAAATATAACAATTGGGCTCGTCAAGCCCCAACAGCTTGACCAGCATATGAACACAATATTTAACCATTGGGTAACATGTAGAATGTTCTGCACAATTTTTGTAAAGTAATATTTAGGCAAACGATAGTCAGCTCTTGTACATAGTAAAACAGGTTGATCACAGCTGTTGCTTTAAATCAGTTAACACATACGATAAGGCATTTTTGTAAAATATAATTTCAACTAAGGCGATTAGTCATTTATAGTAGCATAAAGTGAACGGACATATAATTAGCAAGGCATATTTGAACAACCCGCTTGGGCTACCGCAACATCCTGTACAGGCAAAAGGAAAAAAATTTAAGAACGCTTTGTGGCGTGCAATGTCAGCTTACTTCTCGCTAAAGGTTTCGCTTGGAACCCATTTTACATTCAAGCCTAGAATAAAACATGTGCGCCACATTTTGTATTCAGACACAAATAAAAAGTAATAGGAGGTATGGGACGGTTGTCCTAACTGCAGATTAAACAGGTAAGTAGGTAACTGCCGATTAAGCTGGTAATAACTATCCCTAGCTACACAGTATAAAAAACTACTTTAGCTGAGGGTTTGGCGAGGTCAAATACAAAATAATTCAAAAAAAATTAAAATGGCAATAACATTGATAAAGGTTATTCACGGAACCTGTGTGTGGGGTTTTATGCGTTAAAGGTTAACAATAATGGGTATCCCACACTTTAGACCATGACTGTAAGCTTTTAGCAGATTGTCCCTTAGTTTACCAGCCAGTGGGTCTTACAGTCCCGTTCAATGTTCAGACCGCTGTTCCTGGATCCGGGTTACGGCTGGTGAAAGTCCAGTAAATTGGCAGTCTGGGGGGACCCCACTCGAGGCGTCGGATGTTATGATTATCGTCCCAGGTTTGGCTCCCCTCTTGGAGGTGAGTCTCAGGTTACATGAGTGTGTCCGGCGATCTAGGGATCTCCTTGGTAATGGCAATAAAAAGGTTGCTGCTGGGCAGTGCGGTATAGGTCTGTACGACCGACTGGAAAGATGGGGTTGGTTTGGCCCCTACTATGTGCGGGCCGTGCTGGTGCCTGCTGTAGCTGTGTCCTTTCCCTGTGGGATAAACGGGGTGATTCTGGCTGGATCCCATTTGTGTGTCCCCAGGTTCTTTGGTGCTGTCTGCTTTTCCAACTGCGGCAGACCCAGTGTGGTTAGCAGTGCTGACGCGCCCTGGAGGTCTGTGACTAGGTGGGCTGAGTCTCCATGCAGTACCTGTATCTTGCGTTGAGGCCGCCAGCGGTATGGTATTTTGTGCGCCCGGAACAGGCTGGTGAGCGGTTGCATGGACTTGGCTCCCGACAGGTCGGCATAGAACGATAAGTCCATATTTTCGAAGTTGTACGTAGTTGTCCCCTTCAGGGCAGCAAGGAGCGCCATTTTATCTGTGATAGTTTTAAACCTCACCACGAGGTCTCGGGGCGCCTTTTCTGGTGCTCTCTGGGGCTTGGGTATGCGGAAAGCCGCCTCTATGTTGATTGTCTTGGCCTGTTTGGGGGGTATCAAGGATCCCACTAGTCTCCTGGCGAAGTGTGGGAGTTCCTCTGCAGGGACTCCCTCTGCTACACCTCGGACCTTTAAATTCTTATTGCGTCTGGAGTCTTCCAGTGCTGCAAGGTGGTGCTCTGTTTTTGCTTGTTGTAGCTTCAGGGCACATATCTCCTGCTTGAGCTCGGCTATCTCGTGGGAGTGTTGGGCAGAGATTTGCTCCGCTGTGTCGATGCGGCCTACCAGGCCCGTTAGGTCAGCTCGCAGTTGTGCTACATCTGCCTGCAGGGCCCTCTGTAGCTCTCCCAGCATCGTTTTTAGTAAGGATGCCGTTACTGGTTCCGAGTCGCCCGGATTCCTGCTTAGTTGCGGCGGTTGTGCCGTGGGTAGGCCGCTGAAGGCTTCCTCTGGGTAGAAGTCCCCGGAGGAGTCTGAGAGCTCGTCTAGCTCGGCGGCCATATTGGGCCCACATGCGCTTCTTGCTTGCCGGAACAAATCGCCTATTGTGGCCCCTGTTTTGGGTCGGTCCGGTTTCAGCTTTTTCGTCTTCCTACCCATTGTTATTGTGGGGGGATAGGTCTCAGTTTTAGAGGTTAACGTCCCCTAAAACGGGTTGATTTCGTCGCTTAGTCAGTGTGTCTTTTCTTTAGTTCCCGCAATAGGTGGGCTTTCTGTTCCGGGATATTCAGTCCCCTGCAATTAAGGGTGAAGACAGATATGGGGGCAGGTTGAAAATCCATAGTGCACGAAGCGTATGTATAGAATAATGCGTTCCCTCCCGCCGCCCCAACCCGATTTCCAGCTCGGGGCCCCCCGGGGTGGGCCAACAAGGGTGGGGAGAAAGTCAGTGGGGGGTAAGAGGGGAGAAGACAAAGAGAGGGTGACGACAAGAGGAGTGTGACTGTGTATGGAGAGAGGGGTGAGACTAGAGGGTAGAAGGTAGAAGAAGAAAAGTTAGATAGACGCCCTGTCCTATGGGCGTCTATGCCGGGGTAAGAGGTACCCCGTGTGGACCACCCCAGATAGTGGGGTGAATCGCACTACTGCTGGTGGCTCAGAGGGCAAGTCCCTGTAACCAGACCAGGTGACAGTGTCCCACTGTGGTCCGCCGTTAGGTATGAGCACGAGTGTGGGTTGAAGTATGTGGGCCAGAACCCGGTGTGTGAGAGGGAGGTAGGTCCGTCCACACGGTACCCCTCTTTTGCTGACCACAAGCTTTGCCTAGAGCGATTTGGTGCAATTACTAACATGCAAAGATAACAGAACAACAAAATGAGTCGAAACTAAACAAAGCAACAATAACAATATGGTGCCTTAACACCCCCCTTTCCCCCAATACTGCATATTTCAAGGTGCATCAGTCCCTGTGAGGTCTGTGTCCCGTCCCCCCGTGTACCCTAACTTCCCATCAAATCAAATCCGCCCGTCCCGGTCCGGTTCCCCCCGGCCTATCCTCACACTTTTCGTTTTAGTTTTCCCAGGATGTCCCCGCTACAATCTGTTTCCCCTGTGTCCCTCCTCCCGCGAAGGGACAGAATAAATAGAGAAGGGGCCAAATAAAGAGAGAAGGGACAGAATAAAGAGAAAAAATACAAAATAAAGAGAGAAGGGACAGAATAACGAGAGAAGAGACAGAATAAAGAGAGAAGGGACAGAGTAAAGAGAGAAGATACTGAATAAAGAGACAGAATAAAGAGATCTGAGACAGAATAAAGAGATGAAATGAAAAGTATGCCAGGCAATGAATGTCAGGCAAAATAGTCGGCCCTCACGCATGTTCACCTCATCAAATCTGGCCCTCTTTGGGGGGGTGGAGCCTGGCATCCAGACTGAGCAGTTGTGCTGAACCTCAGCTCCCGCTCTAATCTACTCTTCTAGGGGTAAAACCCCAACAAAAACTGCACAATCGCCCACTGGAAGGAAGCCATCATGAAGGGGACACCCGGGGGACTCACCCGATACAAAAAACAAGCCTGTAACCCCCCGGAGACCCGACAAGAAGCCCTGAGGCCTGCCGGCCGATCCCCGGGCTGACTGACCTGGACACTGGTTCCTTGAGGCTGACATCTCCTACCCCCCCCCCCTCTGGACCGATGGGGGTCATCTCGGTCCGCACCAAGCGACATGAGGGGCAATCGCGGGCTGACACCACAGCTTGGCACACCGCAGCACTCGGGCAGCCGAGCACATGGTGCAACCAAAATGGCGGCGGCATCTACATTAGGCTAACTAAACAGTGTACCCGCAAGGGAGAATCACAGCAAAATAATGCAGCGCGTGGAAGCTGCGTTTGCCCGATTCTGGCACAACTTATACGAAAAGCTGCACGCACACCTGGCAGCCCAGCACACCGCCACAAAAAAAAGGCAAGCCGAGTCGTCCCCATGTGAACATGGGAAAAGTACCACTGCACCGGCAGACGGAGCAAAAGTATCGAGCCACACAGGGAGGGAAGAGACGCTCCACTCCAGGCAAGGCCGCAGCCCCCAAGATACCTGCCCAACAGAGGCGGCAAGGTGGCAACAAGAGCTCCGGCTGTCAAGTTTCTCACAGGGACATAGCCTCAAAACCGGGGGCCCGAGCATGCAGCCTCACGAAGTCGGTCACCGATCCGACCCAGTACTGGGTGACCTGTGTGCCCGACCCATATCCGGCAAGACTCCCATTACAGCTCCCACATCACCCTTACCCACCCCTGTGGACACTTTTTCGGAAAACCCAGTGGCCCCCTTACAGAGTGGGAATTGGCTAAAGAGGACTGCCTGACCAACACCGATCCACTCCCAGCTTGGCTTACAAATGGTGGACTCTCGTTGCACCTTTACCTGCACTCCGGATAGCCCAATGTTTCTGACCTCCCTGGTACCCTGTCTTGCTGTGACCCGCCAAAATTGGGAACAGTGACCAGTGCAAAAGCACCATAAGCTTACTCTGCTTGTTTTCTATTTCTCTTGTTCCCCATCTCTCGTTCCAATGATATATGCATCACCTGTGTTGCCTTATGAAGAACTGCCATTATTAATTTACAGGACTGCAATGCTATGTTAGAATTGTCCCAGAAAGCCAGACCAGCATCAATGCATAGTTACTCAGGGAGAGACAGTCCGTTTAGCGAATGCATTATACATAGTATAACTCACAGTTAAACCAGTTTTCCCATCTTTGTTTGTATTATCGCAGTATGACTTAGCTTAACCTCACTTACTGAGATCTTAGCACACCCAAAACAGCTTATTCATGCAACGACTAACTCCTGATATTTATGTCATAATATAAAAATGTGCACTGTATTCCCATGCCATGCCTTAGTTAAATGATAGTAACTGTTAAATCGCGAGCACATGCTGTTGGGGCATGACAATGTATATGATTGTTTTTTCTTTATGCACTCAAAAATAAAGAATTAAAAAAAAATAAAAAATCTGGCCCTCTTTGAAAAAAGTTGGGACACCCCTGCCATAGAGTCTCCCTGCTCTTATATATATATAAAAACAGTAAACTAGCAAAAATCTGTCATAATACAAAGACTTCAGAGTCAATTTTTAAAAAGTTTCCCTATAGGGCCGTAAATTTCTATCTTGAATAAGAGATGTTTTTTTAAATTAAATCCACCTCTAGGGGAGATATGTGGGAAGTAATTTTCTTAGTCTTTCTCTTTCCTTCCCCCTTCCCTCCTCCTTCCCCTTCCTTCGTGTTATCCCTTCTCTCTTTATCTTATCTAACCAAAAGATCCAGTGTATACAGTGAAAACTATAAAACAAAACTCAAATATTCAAAACCTGAGATATTATTAGAGTTATTTAGCATTATTTTCCGTATCTAACTATATTATTCCCTTATATATAATACCTAGTGTGTCTAATGTGTATTTATAATGTGTTACATCTCTGTATTATTGGTATCTTTATAAAAAGTGTATTTAAGCCTGACTTTTATTCTAAAGTTCAAATACAAAAGAGATAAAAGATTTCACAATATATAATGTGATTCCAAGTGCCTTTTCAACATAGCGTTAATTCTAGAATTCAAATATAACAGTGACTGATAAGACTTTCCATAATATTTGATCAAAAGTGCCATTACATCACGGTCCACTATGGTCCAAGAAAAAAAAAAAGAAAGAATATTCCCTTCCTTCTCCCCCTCTTCCCTATGGAGATTCTCCTTATTTTTTTCCTTCCCTTCTTCCCTTTTCTTTAAATTCACGAACTTCAATGATTAACTTGATAGAATTAGTTGTTTTGTTCCTGAAGTAGTTGGTACTTCATTTCCTGCTTTCATTAATCCCCATCCCTACTAATTAGCTTGGTTTGGGTCAACACAAAGATGGGATGAGTCTTTGTAAAAAAAATTATCAATTTAATAGGGAATCCCTATTTATATGGAATGTTATTTTCCCAAGGACATTTGGTTATGTCTATAAATGTTCTGCTATTCTCCCTGGTTGTTGGTGATAAGTCCGCAAGTGTAGAAATGGTTGCATATTTCTCTTCTTTAAGTGGATTCTTACGTAGTTCTTTTGTAAACAGATCCTTAATTCTTGTATTGTTAAGCCAAACTATCACATTTCTTGAGAACTGGGGCATGTTTGGTGGTCTTGGTAACCTATGTATTCTTCCAATAAGATATGATCCCAATAGTTTTGGGTCATAATATATCCTCAGAAGATCCATCATATATGTGTCCAGATTTTCAGTTGTTTCTGGTATGCCTTGAATTTTGAGATTTTGTCTCCTTGACCTATCCTCAATATCTGTAACTTTCATTTCAAGTTTAGCTATATTTTGTTTGAGAAAATCATTCTGAAGTTGTAAATCTATATTTTTTTGCGTTAGTTGTGTAAATTCACAAGCCTTTATTGATCGAATCTGGGAGATTTCCTCCTTCATTTCTGCTTGATTCTTTTTCAGATCTATTTTAATTTTACTGTATAGATTATCTAATGCTTGATTTAAGTTGATATTTGTTATTACATTTGAAGAATCTAAAACACTTGAATCTAAAGTTTGATCCAACGATGGTCCAGTAGATAAGCCTTGATTATTCATCTGTGATTTGGGAGATTAAAATGATCTAATAGGTTGAACCTTGGATTTCAGCTCTATCCTGCTTTTTTGTTTTGTCCGTCTTTTAGGCGCCATTTCCTTTCAGGCGGTAAAACAAAAAACAGATCTTTTGTCTGAGGAGCCAGCGTTTTCATTATCCTCTGTGGTGAAGGAACTTAAGATGTTTTTTCACAGGGAATCAGCTGCAGTGCACCCAGTCATCCAGGCATTCATCATATATCTCAGCAGTTAATATGCAGCTTGCCATGTGGGTAATAGTATAAATGATAAAAAATCTCTGTATTGAGGGCCAGCACGTGCCGACCTCTCAAATCTCAAACCTCCCAGATTCTCCCAAGGCCACACCGTTCCAACACAGCTCCGACCAGGCAGCCAGGTCTGTTGAGAGACAGTGCTTGCCGACCTCCCAGACCTCTCAGAATCTCCAGAGACCACTCAGCTCCTACACAGCTCCGACCAGGCAACCAGGTCTGTTGAGAGCCAATGCTTGCCGACCTCTCAGACGCCCACCTCGTGGTTGTCCATAGGAATTGCGGCCACCCAGACGAACAATTAGAACACTGCGGTGAGAAACTTTCCAAGTTGTTAATAGGTGTTAACAAGCTCCAGGGTGGTCTCTGAACTGTGCGGTTGTTCCGTAAGTCGAAGTGCGGCTTCCAATCGCTTCGGGAGTTCGAAGTGCAGCCATACATAGTAAAATAAAGGCACAAACAGTGTCTTTAACTACAGTTTATTCCAGGGGCCATAGTCACAGGGCAGGAGGCTGGCAAACAGGCTCCTCCAAGAACCAGTGACGAGGTTCAGTTTGTCACAGTGATGTATGTGACCGCACTGGATTTCAATGACAGTAAAACATCTATGAGCATGGGCGTACCTGGAGCATTTGGCACCCGGGCGGATCTTTTATTTGGCACCCTCCCCCCCCCCCCCCCCCCAAGTTTTAAAATGTAAAAAACACCCACACATTAAAAAAAAAAATATTTAGCATTGAGCAGTGTTTTTTGAGTATGTGGTGTGTTTTTATGGAGTGTTGATATTTGGATGCAGGAGTGTATTTGTGTGTAGTGTTGGCGAAATGCTGAGATGTATGCACATATACTCAAATATGCACAAACTGGCACACATGCAGATACATAGACACACAGATGCACATACAGATACACAGACACATAGGTATACACATGCAGATACATAGAAACAGAGTCATGCACAGATACAGACGAACACTGACACACATACAGATAGAGACACACAGATACAAACACACATATAGATACAAACACACACACTTACAGACACACACTGACACACGTACAGAGACACATAGGCACAGACACACATACAGATAAACACATACAGATACAAACACAGACACACATACAGATACAAACACAGACACACAGGTATAACTGTGTGTTTGTGTACTGTATGCAGTGTGTGTGTATAGTGTGTATGCTGTGTGTGTTTATAGTGTGTATGCAGTGTGTGTGTTTGTGTGTATAGTGTGTATGCAGTGTGTATGTGTGTGTGTGTGTGTGTGTGTATATAATGAGTGTATACTGAGCAGTGTATATTGTTTGTGTGTCAACCCTCCCCCCCAACTCTTACCTGTGTCCAGGGAGGGGACACACTCTACATTCCCTGGTAGTCCGGTGGCACAGTATGTTTGCCCAGTGAAGAGGGGCCTAGGAGTCTCCACATCTAACAGCATCATGTCCTCTGTTCTCGCGATCCGCGAGGGCGTTGCCGTGGGTTGCCATGGCAAAGCTCTGGTATCCATTGCGTGCACAACGCGCTGCAACACTTTCACGGATCGCAATAACATAGGACATGATGCTGCTGGATGGGAAGCAAACGTGGAGACTCCTGCAAGCAGCATGAAAGTGCACCCCGGGCACCCCCTAGTGAGTGACACCCCCTTAGTACACCACTGTCTATGAGAATAATGGTAAGGGGTTAATCGGAAAAGAGAAGTAACATACTGAAAAGGGCGATTTAAAGCGTTTAATAAGAAAATGCGGAAAGCAAGGATTTAACAATTCTAGCACTCCTAAGTGAATTAATTACTGGAATGGTTTAATGATAAGGTTTCAAGGTAGCCAACATGTTAACTGTGAGGGTTTTAACGATTATGGGTTAAATCTAAGGATTTTATTGACAGTTTAGCTTCTAAGGCAAGCGTGGCCTCCTCCGCCCTGTCTCCTCCCCAGCCCTGTCCCCTTGCTCAGCCCCTGTCCCTTTCCTCAGCCCTGTCCCCTTGCTCAGATAGATTAGAGAGATAAACATATATATTATAGATTGATAGATAGATATCCCTTTCCTCAGCCCCTGTCCCCTTGCTCAGCCCCTATCCCTTTGATCAGCCCTTGTCCCTGAGAGAGCCTATAGATCAGGGAAGGGAGGCATGGGGGGGGCAGCCTATAGATCAGAGAAGTGGGCATAGGGGGCAGCCTATAGATCAGGAAGTGAGGCATAGGGGGCAGCCTATAGATTAGGGAAGTGAGGCATAGGGGGCAGCCTATATATCAGAGAAGTGAGGCATGGGGGCAGCCTATAGATCAGGAAGTAAGGCATGGGGGCAGCCTATAGATCAGGGAATAAGGCATGGGGGGGGCAGCCTATACGTCAGGGAAGTGAGGTAAAGGAGAAAGCCTATAGATCAGGGAAGTGAGGCATGGGGGGCAGCCTATAGATTAGGGAAGTGAGGCATGGGGGGCAGCCTATAGATCAGGGAAGTGAGGCATAGGGGGGCAGCCTATACATCAGGGAAGTGAGGCATAGGGGGGCAGCCTATACATCAGGGAAGTGAGGCATGGGGGCAGACTATACATCAGGGAAGGGAGGCATGGGGGCAGCCTATAGATCAGGGAAGTGAGGCATGGGGGGGCAGCCTATACATCAGGGAAGTGAGGCATGGGGGGCAGCCTATACATCAGGGAAGTGAGGCATGGGGGCAGCCTATACATCAGGGAAGTGAGGCATGGGGGCAGCCTATAGATCAGGGAGGTGAGGCATGGGGGGGGGCAGCCTATAGATCAGGAAAGTGAGGCATGGGGGCAGCCTATAGATCAGGGAAGTGAGGCATAGGGGGGGCAGCCTATAGATCAGGGAAGTGAGGGATGGGGGGGCAGCCTATAGACCAGAGAAGTGAGAGATGGGGGATCCACCTACAGATCAGGTAAGTGAGGGATGGGGGGGAGACAGCCTATAGATAAGGTAAGTGAGGGGTGGGGGGGAGGCAGCCTACAGGAAGGGTCAGCAAGGAGCAGGAAGGTAAAGTAAGAGAAAGAACAGAAATGAGCAGGGAGGGACATCAAGGAGCAGAAAGGGGCAGCAAGAAGCTGGAAGGGACAACAAGGAGCACAAAAGGTAAAGTAGGAGAAGGAGCACAAAGGAACAGAAATGAGCAGCAAGGAGCAGGAAGGGTCTGCAAGGAGCAGGAAGGATCAGCAATGAAAAGGAAGGGTCAGCAAGAAGCAGGAAGGGGCAGAAAGGGTTAGCAAGGAGCTGGAAAGGGCAGCAATGAGCTGGAAGGGGCAGAAGGAGCACAAACGTAAAGTAGGAGAAGGAGCAGAAATTACCAGGAAGGGTCTGCAAGGAGCAGGAAGGGTCTGCAACTAGAAGGAAGGGTCTGCAAAGAGCAGAAAGGGACAGAAGGAGCACAAAGGTAAAGGAGCATAAAGAATCAGAAGGAGCACAAAGGTAAAGTAGGAGACGGAGCAGAAAAGGGTAGCAAGGAGCAGAAAGGGTCTGCAAGGAGCAGAAAGGGATCAGAAAGAGAAAGTAGCAGAAGGGTTAGCAAAATAAGCAGAAAGTAGTAGAAAGGTGAAGGAGCCAAGGAGGAGAGAAGACAGTGTCAGAAGAAAAATAAGACTGTGTCAAATGAAGGAGAAGAAAAGGAGATTGGAGCAGGAAGAACAAGTGAAGTGAACCCTCCACTTTATTCTGGACACCACATCATAAGGCTTTGGTACCTGGGCCTAGCAGGGAAACCTTGGATCTTCTCATCTCCCCAGGTAAAAAAAACAAAAAATCAGTGTTAATGTGTTCACTTTTATTTACTGAGTGTCAGGAAACACAGAGTGTCGCTGATTGGCTAGAGCGGTCAGCTGCCACTCTAAGCCAATCAGTAGCTCCCCATTCATAAAAAAGTAAAAAGATTTTATGAACCGAGAACTAGCGATTGGCTTAGAACATCAATTGACCACGCTAGCCAATCTGCAGCACCCATGCCTGATGTCAATCTTCACTTCCTGACACTCCGTTTCAGAAGCCGAATACCACTGAGCGACCTGGAGATCTGGAGCCGGAGGAAGCCTTTTGGGTTAAACCATTTGAGAGTGGTTTAAACCCTAAAAGGAAAGAGAGCACCCAGGGGCTTCCTGGCATCATAGCATTTTCATTTAGATGAAGTTGTTATGGTGACCAGAATGTTCCTTTTATTTGCTTAAAGGAACAGTATAGTGTCAGGAATACAAACATGTATTCCTGACACCATAGTTGTGAAAAAGCTATTCCCCCTGGCTTTATGTGATAATGACTATGCCCCTTCCCTTTCATGACACTGTCAAAAAGGGACCAAGCATGATAGTCTCTCTCCCCCTCCCTCACTTCCCTGATCTATAGGCTATCTCTCCCCCTCCCTCACTTCCCTGATCTATAGACTATCTCTCCCCCTCCCTCACTTCCCTGATCTATAGGCTATCTCTCCCCCTCCCTCACTTCCCTGATCTATAGACTATCTCTCCCCTCCCTCACTTCCCTGATCTATAGGCTATCTCTCCCCCCACTTCGCTCACTAACCTGATCTGTAGGCTGCCCCCCATGCCTCACTTCCCTAATCTCTAGGCTGCCCCCCCATGCCGCACTTCCCTGATCTATAGGCTATTTCTCCCCCCCCTTCCCTCACTAACCTGATCTGTAGGCTGCCCCCCATGCCTCACTTCCCTAATCTCTAGGCTGCCCCCCCATGCCGCACTTCCCTGATCTATAGGCTATTTCTCCCCCCCATGCCTCACTTCCCTGATCTATAGGCTATCTCTGCCCCCAATATGCTTCACTTCCCTTATCTATAGGCTCTCTCTGCCCCCACTATGCTTCACTTCCCTGATCTATAGGCTATCTCTCCCCCACATGCCTCACTTCCCTGATCTATAGGCTATCTCTGCCCCCCCATGCCTCACTTCCCTGATCTGTAGGCTCTCTCTGCCCCCCCATCCCTCACTTACCTGATCTGAAGGCTCTCTCTGCCCCCATCCCTCACTTACATGATATGAAGGCTCTCTCTACCCCCCCCATCCCTCACTTACCTGATATGTAGACTATCTCTTCCCCCCATCCCTCACTTACCTGATCTATAGACTATCTCTGCCCCCCATGCCTTACTTCCCTGATCTGTAGGCTCTCTCTGCCCCCCCATGCCTCACTTACCTGATCTATAGGCTCTCTCTGCCCCCCAACCCTCACTTCCCTGATCTGTAGGCTCTCTCTGCCCCCCCCCATGCCTCACTTCCCTGATCTGTATGCTCTCTCTGTCCCCCCTCCATTCCTCACTTCCGTGATCTGTTGGCTCTCTCTGCCCCCCCATCCCTCACTCACCTGATATGGAGGCTCTATCTGCCCCCCATCCCTCACTTACCTGATATGTAGGCTATCTCTTCCCCCCCATGCCTCACTTACCTGATCTATAGACTATCTCTGCCCCCCCCCATGCCTCACTTCCCTGATATGTAGGCTCTCTCTGCCCCCCCATGCCTCACTTACCTGATCTATAGGCTCTCTCAGCCCCCCCCCCCATCCCTCACTTCCCTGATCTGTAGGCTCTCTCTGCCCCCCCATGCCTCACTTCCCTGATCTGTAGGCTCTCTCTGCCCCCCCATGCCTCACTTCCCTGATCTGTAGGCTATCTCTCCCCCCGTCCCTCACTTACCTGATCTATAGGCTATCTCTGCCCCCCCATGCCTCACTTCCCTGATCTGTAGGCTCTCTCTGCACCCCCCCAATGCCTCACTTACCTGATCTATAGGCTCTCTCTGCCCCCCCATCCCTCACTTACCTGATCTGAAGGCTTTCTCTGCCCCCCATCCCTCACTTACCTGATATGTAGGCTATCCCCCCCATCCCTCACTTACCTGATCTATAGGCAATCTCTGCCCCCCATGCCTCACTTCCCTGATCTGTAGTCTCTCTCTGCACCCCCCCCAATGCCTCACTTACCTGATCTATAGGCTCTCTCTGCCCCCCCCCCATCCCTCACTTACCTGATCTGAAGGCTTTCTCTGCCCCCCATCCCTCACTTACCTGATATGTAGGCTATCCCCCCCATCCCTCACTTACCTGATCTATAGGCTATCTCTGCCCCCCATGCCTCACTTCCCTGATCTGTAGTCTCTCTCTGCACCCCCCCCCCCCCCCCCCAATGCCTCACTTACCTGATCTAGGAGTCGGGCAACTATAGGCCAGTAAGCCTTACTTCAGTAGTGGGAAAAGTAATGGAAACCATGTTAAAGGATAGGATTGTTTAACATCTAAAATCACATGGATTTTTAAATCAGAGACAACATGGGTTTACCTCAACGAGATCATGCCAAACTAATCTTAATGATTTTTTTGATTGGGTAACTAAAATAATAGATCAGGGTGGTGCAGTAGATATTGCTTACCTAGATTTCAGTAAGGCTTTTGACACTATTGCACATAGAAGGCTTATCAATAAACTGCAATGTTTAAGTTTGGATTCCAATATTGTTGAATGGGTAAGGCAGTGGCTGAGTGACAGGCAACAGAGGTTTGTAGTCAACGGAGTATATTCGAAGCATGGACTTGTCACCAGTGGGGTACCTCAGGGATCTGTACTTGGACCCATTCTCTTTAATATTTTTATTAGTGATATTGCAGAAGGTCTTGATGGTAAGGTATGTATTTTTGCTGATGATACTTAGATATATAACAGGGTTGATGTTCCAGCAGGGATAAGCCAAATGGCAAATGATTTAGGTAAACTAGAAAAATGGTCAGAGTTGTGGCAGCTGACATTAAATGTGGATAAGTGCAAGATACTGCACCTTGGACGTAAAAACCCAAGGGCAGAGCACAGAATATTTGATAGAATCTTAACCTCAACATCTGAGGAAAGGGATTTAGGGGTAATTATTTCTGATGACTTAAAGGTAGGCAGACAATGTAATAGAGCAGCAGGAAATGCTAGCAGAATTCTTGGTTGTATACGGAGAGGTATTAGCAGTAGAAAGAGGGAAGTGCTCATGCCATTGTACAGAACACTGGTGAGACCTAACTTGGAGTATTGTACGCAGTACTGGAGACCGTATCTCCAGAAGGATATTGATACTTTAGAGATAGTTCAGAGAAGGGCTACTAAACTGGTTCATGGATTGCAGGATAAAACTTACAAGGAAAGGTTAAAGGAACTTAACATGTATAGATTGGAGGAAAGACGAGACGGGGGGGGATATGATAGAAACATTTAAATACATAAAGGGAATCAACACAGTAAAGGAGGAGACTATATTTAAAAGGAGAACTACCACAACAAGAGGACATAGTCTTAAATTAGAGGGACAAAGGTTTAAAAATAATATCAGGAAGTATTACTTTACTGAGATGGTAGTGGATGCATGGAATAGCCTTCCAGCTGAAGTGGTAGAGGTTAACACAGTAAAGGAGTTTAAGCATGCGTGGGATAGGCATAAGGCTATCCTAGCTATAAGATAAGGCATGGGACTAATGAAAATATTTAGAAAATTCTGCAGACTAGATGGGCCAAATGGTTCTTATCTCCCGTCACATTCTATGTTTCTATCTATATACAAAAACTGTTTCATTAAACTAAAGTTGTTTTTGTGACTATAGTGTCCTTTAACCTTATTAGCAGTTGTGGAATGAAAATGGCCATGAAAAAGTGTATATTTTGAAATAAAGACTAAATAAGGGGTTTTGAGTCATGACTAGCTTCAGCTTTTAGCACCCCTACAGTCCACTCTTCATTAGAGAACCATGTTAAAAAAATTATTCATAGCTCATTGTTGTCTCTCTGAGCAATGCCACAAGATGGCACTCTTCACACAAACTTGTAACTAAAAAACAGATAAACTTCAAAACTTCATATCTTGTAATACCTTTTTTATCAGACTAGCAGAATTTTTTTATGACAAGCTTTCAGGAGAACCTTCCCTTTCTCAAGTCTGAAGCATTTCTGAGCAAGGCGACACATAGAACTCAAAGTTGAGTTGTGATACAGGGGTTAAAGCGACATGAGTGCAGATAAGACAGGTTTGATAGAACATAGACATCATTCTTGCAGAGGGTAAAGATCTTATGTGAAGATCACAGAGTGAGGGGGGAGAGAGAGAAAAATAACTGTGAACAGTGCAGAAGATGGTGCTAGAATGGGTATTAATATAAGGTATTACAAGATACAAATTGTATCCGTTTTTTACATCTACATCACTGGACTAATACGGCTACAATCTCTACTTGAACACAAAATTGTAACAAATACAAAGTGCACGTAAAAACACGTTTAATCCTCATATATTAACCCCTTAACCCCTTAACGACGAGTGACGGACAAGGTCCGTCACTCAGGGGAAACCCTTAACGACGAGTGACGGACCTCGTCTGTCACCCGTTAAAATTAACCCCAGATCGCTGCAATCGCGGCGATCGCGGGGTAATGGTGCTCCGGTCTGCCTCTGTATTAGAGGCAGACCGGGAGCACCGACTTGCGCTGTCCCAGCATATGTTCCCGCTTTGACAGCATGTCAGAGCGAGCACATGTGCTGTGTATACTCACCTTCCGCCTCCCTGCACTTCCGGGTTCACTGTGAAGTGCAGGGAGACGGATCTTCACTGATCCTGCCCCCTGTAAAAAAAAAATAAAGTAAATTAAAATCCCACCCCCCTTTACCTAGTTTCATAAAAAAATAACCCCTTCCCTGCCAATTGATCACTGACTACAGTGATTAATTGGCGGGGATTACATTTTACTATGATCTGATTTTTTTTTTTTTTTTTAACCCCTGAGGGTTAATTCTTTTTTTTTTTTTTTCAACCCTCAGGGGTTACATTTATTTTATTAATTAATTTAAATATTTTAAAATGATTAATTTAGATAGCTGGGGAGGGTGGAAGTTAGTGGGGAATTGGGGGATTTAGTGTTAGGCTAACTAGGGGTTCACATTAAAAAAAGTTTTAAAATGGGGGCGGGGCCTGACCGCAGAGCCGAGAGGACGCAGAAAAGAGCTGCTCCTGCTCCTCTGGACTAAATCCCCTGGTTACAAGCCCACAACATACCCTAAATATCTCACAAGAGCGACTAATGGCAGGGCGAAACCGGGGGCTACCCACCGATATCACTTTTGTGGCACAACTCGAGGAATCCATCGAGGTACACCTCAAGGCCTACCAGCATGGTCGGCGCGGGGGAGACGGCCGCTCCCCTAGAGCCTCCAACAGCAACAAGCGAGAAAGTGGGCCCTTACCCCCCCCCTATGGACCGGCGGGGGTCATCCCGGTCCCAGGCGATCCACCCCAGAAGCCGAGGCAGCAGCCCCAACAGACTCAAGCTAAAACCAATATGGCGGAGACTACAAGCAGGACATTGGGCCCCACACAAGAGACCGATATTCTGGCGCGGCTAAACGCCACTTTTGCTGCTTTCTGGGAAAAGCTTGAGGACCGACTAAGCACTTCTACTGCTCGGATATCAGACCCACCTTCGGCACCCTCACGCCGCTCCCGTCCGGACTACCCGCCCAGCAATCCAACACGCGCCAAACAAAGATGGCGTCGAAGAAGATGCTCTCTCCGGCGGGCGAGGGCACACACATGGCGGCGCCTGACAGCAATCACCGCCCGGCACAAGACAAGACAAGCTGCACGCAACTACAGAGCGTCCCACTGCGAATGCCGGGAAGAGCCTGCGCTCCCACACGGGAGGGACCCGCAATGCATCGGCAAGTGAGTCTGGAGAAACAGCAGCCTATCCACACCCCAGCAAGCGACCAAGGTTGCACCTGCAATACTCGGCCCCACAAGACAGCAGGGACACCAGCTATCACTCTACAACAGCACAGCCTCACACTCTTCACAAAGGGGTACATCTGCATGACATATACCTACTGCTGAGAGACCAACGATCTCCCCACAGACTGGGCATTGGATGAGGGGGCTGGAAGACAGAGGCTGTCCGTTGGCACTTTGCAGGGCTGACACTAACACAGTGGACTTTACAGACCCGGTTCGATTTGGTGGACTCCTGTCTCAAATATGCCTTTACGTTGTTTGCAAACAGCAGTTACCTGGCCTGTATAACTCATGTCTAGTTCTATTGTATTTCTCATTTTTGTTTTACTTGGTTTCGATCTTAGATAAGCTTGTGATCATTCAATTTTTACATAAGTCAGTATGATAACCTGAAACAGTATATGGTCTGCCTTCTCTTACAACTGACATATTGATCTAATCCTCGATGAAACTACATAATAATATATAAAAAGTGCAATGTTCTGATATGCCAAACACGTCTTTACATGTTGACTTAAAAGCTGGCAATAGCTGTTGTGGCATTGCTTGACTCTTTGTATTTCTTTCATGCACAATAAAATAAAGAATTTAAAAAAAAAAAAAAAAAAAGTTTTAAAATAAGTTTTAAAAAGTTACAAAATTAAGTTAAAAAAAAGTTTTAATAACGTTTAAGTAAAAAATTAAAAAAAAAACCCTTTACCCAGTCCAAATAAAAATTAACCCCTTCCCTGCCAGTCGATCACTGCCTACAGTGATCAAAATACAGATCACAGTATTATACTGCGATCTAATTTTTTTTAACCCCTGACGATTAACTTTTATTTATTTTTTAACCCTCAGGGGTTCAATTTATTTAATTAACTAATTTAAATATTGTATAATTAAATATTTTGCTAGCTGGGGTGGGTGAGAGTTATGGGAAAATGGGGAATTTACTGTTAGTGCTGCTTACTGCTAGTTATGGGTTAACGGTAAAAAAAAAGCTTAGAAAAATTTTAAATCTGTAAAAAAAAAGTTTTAAGAAAGTTTAGGAAACTTTAAAAAAAATAATAAGCAAAACAAAAGTTTAAAAAATAGTTTTAAAAAGTAAAAAAAGTTTTAAAAAGTTAAAAAATACATTTAAAAACGCTCATTACCACTACACCTGGAACAAACTAGAGAAAAAAATTATCCCACACCAAGGTTCAAAATATGCCTTTTGAATTACCCCAGGGTTTATTCTTCAATAAATAGTATGTGTTTGTGGGGAAGTTTCAATAACCAACCATCTAAATTACTCCAAATTGGAACATGGACACAGCGTAAAACTTCAAAGTTAGAAAAAAACTGAATGGCTGCGTCTCACATGTGCCCCTTCAACATCCACATATATCTGGCAAAGGTACATACGGGGGTATTGCTGTACTCAGACCACATAGCTGAGCAACATATGAAGTATTATACAGTGGTAGCACACATAAGGTTTGCAAAATATACTGTGCAAACTCACTTTGTGTGTCAAAAAGGCAGAAAAAACGCTTATTACCACTACACCTGGTACAAGCTAGCGGAAAATGATCCCACGCTAAGGTTCAAAATATGCCTTTTGAAATACCCTGGCATGTCTTCTTTAAGAAATGGTATGGCTTTATGGGGTATTTGGATTATATAGCCTGGTAAAATACTCTAAAATGGGATATGAGCACAGCGTAAAAATTTAAAGTTTGAAAACAAATGGAATGGCTGTGTCCCAAATGTGCCCCTCCGATGTCCACATATACCTGGCAAAGGTACATACGGGGGTATTTTTGTACTCGGCAGACATAGCTGAGCAACATATGAAGTATTATACAGTGGTAGTACACATAAGGTTTGCAAAATATACTGTGCAAACTCACTTTGTGTGTCAAAAAGGGAGAAAAGGGGCGGAGCCTAGCAGCCAAGCTAAACGGTCACACATGGACTGAGCTCCTTGCAAAACAGCCTAAATTCAGCCAAAACCACAGCAAATAACCACAAAACTGCCTGTTCGAGAGCCCAAGAGACAGGGGTCTACCACAGAAGCAGTCACTATCGAGCCATCAGCCGAGTTTGGCGACTACGCTCAGGGGACAGACCTGAGGCCTACTCAGACGGTACGAGGGAGGCGGCCGATCCCCCCCACCGTCTGCAGCCTACTTAACTGGAGGTCTCCCCAGCACACTCTCTCCCCCCCCCTGCCGGTGAGGGATATCTCGGTATACTCAGCTAGCAGCTCAACAACACGGCATCACACTGGGCCTACCAGCATAGCCAGACCAGTGACTCGCAACATGGCGGATGCCACATTCGAGACAGCACCCAGACACCCTCTGCCCACACTTGCGGACCGGCTGGACCGCTTACTAGCAGACTTCTGGGCCAGACTCACAGCCTGCAAGGGCACCCCGGGAAGGGCCCCACTGGCAATTAATCCACAAGAAACCACGCCACAGCCAGCAGCTCCAAGACGGAGCCAAGGTGCAGCTAAGATGGCTGGGAGAAGGAGATGGGCAATACGGCGGAAGCTTCAGCAAACTAACCTCAGATCAGCGGTGAGTCGCTTAAGGCTTAAACAGCGACATACCCCAAGATTGTCCCCTCAAAACCTCTATCCCCTTGGGGAGACCACCACTTCACCTGGGCAACAGCAACATGCCGATGGACCCCGGGCTACCCTGCATAACCCAGCCAAGAACCGCTACTTACCTAGGCCGCGGACAGACACGGGATCGCCACGTGCTCACCACCACCACCCGTCTGGGGTTCCCAGCCGTCGCAAGCCTCTTAGGCCCTACCAGAAGCACCAAGTTCGAGATCTGCTGGTACCCAGACAGGAGAACAATGCTACAAAAACCCCAGACTGCATCCCGGCTGGGAGCTGGAAAGGCACGGATTGGGGAGACCCCCGCGCCCACCCCGAGATTACAGCCAAGGCCTCAAGACTGGGCATCGGTTAGACACAGGAGGATTGAGTTATCATGCCTTTTACACCTATTGCCCGGGCTTACCCAGTGAGAACTACCCATTTGCTTAACTACTGGTCAGATTGCTACACACCTTCTTAATTCACATACTATCTTAAGATAAAGGGGTCCCGCACGCTAGTTGCCGACATAAGCATGCTTAATTTCCTTGTACCGATCGTAGGGTATACATAGTCAGCAGTAAGTGGCAGGTTCGCAGCCCAACATGTGTCCCCTTATACAAAGTTGCCTAGCTGCAGCTCACTTAACTAAGCTGGCATACAGCCTGTCTCCCGACTATCTAGATAGTACCCAGTACACAACATGTATACTAACGCCACTAACTTCCATACACTTTGGACCCATAATTTGTCTAATGTCTCATGCTCAACTTGATTCACGCAACCCAGTACACCAGACACACTAAGCTAGCCTGTCCTTCTAAATATGTTTTCTTGTTTTCATACCTCTATCAATATGCCTAGGATTTTGAATCGACTAGTTTCTCTTGTCTAATATGTAACCTAGACATGCTTTGCTTAGCTTGTAATTTACACTGCTTAAAAGAAAAATGTGCAGAATACTCAAATGCCCTGTAGCCAATATACGCGATGTCTAACTAACTGTCTAATCAGTGCTGTTGGGGCATTGAAAGATTATCTGTAAAACATGTGCACTCAAAAATAAAGAATATAAAAAAAAAAAAAAAAAAAAAAAAGGGAGAAAAACGCTTATTACCACTACACCTGGTACAAGCTAGCGGAAAAATGATCCCATGCTAAGGTTCAAAATATGCCTTTTGAAAAACCCTGGGATGTCTTCTTTAAGAAATGGTATGGCTTTATGGGGTATTTGGATTATATAGCCTGGTAAAATACTTTAAAATGGGACATGGGTACAGCGTAAAAATTTAAGTTTGAAAAAAAATGGAATGGCTGTGTCCCAAATGTGCCCCTCCGATGTCCACATATACCTGGCAAAGTTACATACAGGGGTATTTTTGTACTCAGCAGACATAGCTGAACAACATATGAAGTATTATACAGTGGTAGTACACATAAGGTTTGCAAAATATACTGTGCAAACTCACTTTGTGTGTCAAAAAGGCACTTGGTACAAGCTAGCGGAAAAATGATCCCACGCTAAGGTTAAAAATATGCCTTTTGAAATACCCTGGGGTGTCTACTTTAAAAAATGGTAGGCCTTTGAGGGGTAGTTTGGATTTAAAACCTGCGAAGATGCTTGGAAATTGCACATAGGCCCAGCGTCAAAATTCAAAGTTCGGTAAAAACTGATATGGCTTGGTCTCCTAAATGGCACTGTAGCTTCACAAAATAGTGCCAAAGACATTCATTGGGGATGTCTTTTTACTCAGAAGACTTAGCTGAGCATAATTTGGGGGTTTTGAACTTAGTGGCACATACGAAATATACAAAATGCCCAGCAAAAATGCAATCTGTATGTAAAAAAATGCCCAAAATTATTATTATTTTTTTTTTTTAATTCTTTATTTTCGACGTGCAGTGTTAAATAGAAGACTTGTCAAGATGTGCTGCACTTTTTTTTGTTTTAAAACAGAGAACCAGCTTTTCGCAGAAAGCTAATACATAGTGAGGTAATAGAAAACATGCAAGTTGTCAGTGCATTAGACTAGAAGCTTATAAAAGTTAACATTTTCTAGCCGCTCATCTAGCGGGGTAATAGCAACATAAATGCTCCTAGTAAGTGAATTTGACAAGTAAGGAAACAGTCTCTAAGTCATATTTGCTTTCACTTCTGGTATATTGGACTTAATTTAAATGTTCACTTTGAATTCTCACTTTATATATATTTTTCAAGCTGGGCCATACAGTTAGAACGTTAGAGTAAAAATTAATGCAAATAGAACAATCAATGCTCAACTACGCTATTTTCACCATACCAATATAGTCGTGATGTAACAAGCTAAACATGCTGCTTAAAACTAGGGACATGCACGTTTTAGTTTTTTCCAATAATCAAGAGTACGTTAGTACCTGCACTTTTTATGGTTAATAGTAAAAGTAAATGTAAATGAAGAAATTTAAAACCAAGTTGTGCTTTACCATGCTAGAGTAGCTGTACTTGTGTAGTTAGGTCTATATGCTGGTTTACTTGCTAGGTGAGTTATCATGTTAGTCGCTTGTTCATATGCTATGTGGTAGTTCATTAAGCTTCTCCCGGCTATACTTGTTGAGGTGTAAATATTGGTTGTTCAGTTACCCGCTATTCGGACAGGCCTGCTTATGAATACCTAACATTTACATAGATCATTCGCTTATCTCAATTGCAGGCAACATTTGTGTAGAACAATTGCACAGAACGTTTGCGCATAACAGTTGCATATAACGATTGTATAGAACGTTTGCGTATATTAGTTGCATAGAACGATTGCAAATAGGATAGGGGACAATCTGCTAAATACAAATAAAACAAAACAACATAGCGTATAACTGTGTGGAGACTGGCACTGTTATGTATTCACAATTGGTCACTCACAAATTTGTGGAGATAAAACAGCCTTGAGTGATATATTTTTCCTTCAGTGTCCAGAGTGTTGTCCCTCCTCACAAATTCATCAATCCATAGATGTATATATCTCAAGAAAGGGAAAATATATATAAAGAATGTAGTGCACTTCCAGAGTATGAATAAAAAAATATTTAATAACTTACATTCAAGTTTAAAACAAACAGCATGTCACCATAAAGCATCCTACGCGTTTCGTCCTTAGCTTGGACTTCCTCAGGGACTTGGTGTCAATAAAGTGCAGTAAAATACAATAGCAGCAATAAATATATCCCTCCCACAGTCCTTTTATACATCCCCATTCAGTGTTGAAGATCTTTCAGCTAGTGTTCAATTTTCATTTTCGCGGCATGGAACCGGATGACGTCATCGCGTACGTTGCGTGCGTTCCACTTTGCGTTTCACGGAACCGGATGACGTCATCGCGTATGTTGCGTGTGTTCCACTTTGCGTTTCACGGACCCGGAAGTGGGTCGCGATCGTTAGTCTGTCTCACTTGTTCTATTACACTGACTCAAAGTATATACAAGTGGGTAGACAAAACGGGGAGGGGGAAAGGGAAACAGTTAAAAGAGTTCTCTGGATAGCACTACCTTCACAAAGTAAATGTGAAGTAAAAAACGGAAAAGATATATGTTTACAATACGGTCTGAGTTTATAAATCTCTGAGTATGTAACCCATTTTCACAAATGAAAAATGCAGATCTATATAGAGACATATGTTTTTTTACTTGTTTTACATATATATGCAAATCATATAACTCATACTAAAAAAATATATTTTTTATATACCCAAAGCTATATAAAGGAATCTATAATTTAACATCTCATACAATTTTAATATAATATACATTATGCATATGATGTATAGATGATACTGTAGTTAATGAAACCCATTTCCATTGCACCTTTGTCTCTTTCTTCTTATAGGAAAAAGGTATATGTGTCTCTAAATAACCATAATCGAAAAATGTTGTTATATTAAAAATAAAAATAAAAAAGAAAATGAATAAAAAATAAAAATAAACATAAACAATGAAAATAAAAATAAAAATAAAAATAAATAAAAATGAAAAATAAAAAATATATAAAATAAAATAAAAATAAAATGAAAATGAAAATGAATATAAATAAAAATAAAATGAAAATAAAATGAAAATAAAAGTTAAAAATAAAAATAAAAATAAAAATAGAATTAAAAATAGAAATAGAAATAGAAATGAAAAATGAAAAAAATATATATATAATAAAAATCCTTAATTTTTGAATGAGAGAAAAGTGCAATGATTCCCAAGCATTCCACAGAAACAGAATATGAAATTGATGGTGCATTTAGTCTTCAAAAAAACTCCATAGATCGATATCTAAGTTTAGGCCAAGGGGTTGGAGTGTTTTTAATTTATTGATCCAAAAAGTCTCTCTTTAAGAGAGCTTTTTGGTCAAATCCCCTCCTCTCCACTATGGGTCCACATGTTCTATACCCAAAAAAGTGAAACTCCGCCAATCAAATTTATTGCAAGTATTGCAATGTAGTGGTACTATATGTTTCGTTGAATTTTTCCTGATATTGTTTTGATGTTCTAATATCCTCTCTTTTAATTTTCTACATGTTCTCCCCACGTACTGTTTCCCGCAAGGGCATTGTAGCATGTATACCACATTTTTCGTATTACAATTTATATTCGATTTTATTTTAAATCTCTCTTTTGTAGTGAAGCTTATAAATTCTTTTTTTTGGATGAATTTTTGGTTTTTGCATGCTTTGCAAGAATTGCAGGGGTTAAAACCACTGATGTTTAAAGTCGTACTTTTGCGTGGAATTTTTAAAGCATAGCTTGGTGCCAATAGATTTTTTAAATTTTTTGTTCTCCTAAAGATGACTGGTGTTTTTTTTGGTAACACTTTACCCAAAATGGGATCCTGACGTAAGATATCCCAGTGTTTGTTGAGAATCTTTTTTATTTTCCAATGTTGTGTGTTATATTGAGTCGTGAAAGAGAAATTATAGTTGTCCTTAGAATGTTTTTTGGGATTAGATACTATCAAATCTCTTCTATTCTTTTTTCCTATTTCCTTAATTTCTTTGTCTAGCAAAGTTGTTTCATATTTTTTTGCCACAAATTTATTTTTTAAATGTTTGGCTTGTTCCCTAAAGTCTGAATTCTTTGTACAATTCCTTCTCACTCGTATTAGCTGGCTTCTTGGTATGGTCTCCAACCATTTATCTTTGTGACAACTTTTTCTGTGGATAAAACTATTACCCTCCGTTTTTAAAAAAAAACATTTTGATTGAATCTGATTGTCTTCTATAAAGAGATTTAGATCCAGAAAGTTAATGCTAGTGATATTAGTTTCATGTGTGAATTTTAAACCATAATCATTTTGATGAATGTAATTTATAAATGATGACAAATCTTCGTGTGAACCTCGCCAGATTAGTATTATGTCATCAATAAAACGTTTCCATAGGACCAGGTTCGCTACCCAGCTATGCCCACTCCATATGTGGTTGGATTCCCAATCCCTCATATATATGTTTGCATAGCTGGGGGCGAACCTGGTCCCCATGGCTGTACCGGTGGTTTGGAGGTAAAATGAATCATCAAAGAAAAAATAATTATGTTTAAGAATATAGTGGATGCTATTTAGAATGAAATTTCGAAAGTTTGGTGATATATTTTAATCTTTCTCCATAATTCGTTCCACTGCAACTATACCTTTGTTGTGTTTTATTATTGTATATAGTGACGTGACATCTATGGTCACCCAGACGTAGTCGGGTTCCCAAATTACATTCTCCAAAATTCTTAAAACATGAGCAGTATCTTTTAAATAAGAGGGTGCTTCTTGTGCGTATTTCTGAAGGTGGTGATCTACAAATTCTGATAGATGGGCAGATACGGAGTTAATGCCACTGATAATTGGCCTACCTGGGGGGGTTATGGGGTTCTTGTGTAGTTTGGGGAGAAAATAAAAAATGGGTATTATTGGAAAATTATTGAAAAGATATTCCTTGTTGTTTTTAGAAATTATATCATTTTTATATGCTTGTTCCAATAAAGATCCCAAGATGGTATTAAATCTTTTTGTTGGATCTCCTGTGAGTTTAATATACGTTTCTATGTCTCCCAAAATTCTATGTGCCTCATTCATATAGTATTCTTTGGTCATGATGACTATAGCCCCCCCTTTATCAGCTTCCTTTATTATTATGGTGTCCATTTTCTGTAATTTAGTTATACTTGCTGATTCTTCTTTACTCATATTATATTTATTCACTCCTAAGTTTTTTTCTTTTTCCAATTTTTCTAGGTCATGGCATACCATATTATTGAATGTTTCTAAAAAGGGGCCTCTATCCCCTACTGAATAGAAATGTGATTTCTTTTTGAATTGTTTCTGTTCTAAAGTAATTTCTTCTGTACTTTCTTCTGTCTCTCTTTTTAGAAAAAATCTTTTTAGTGTCATTTTGCGAATATATTTTTGGACATCGATATATGTGTTAAAGAAATTCATTTTTTAGTTAGGGGCAAATTTTAAACCTTTGCTCAAAGCTTTTAAATCAGTATCACTCAACTCTATATCAGTTAAATTGTAAATTCCATATTGCTTCTCTATTGCCTTTGTCTTAGAGAGTCCTCTCTTCGTGGATTCTCCTCCACTCTTTTTCTTGTCGGGGAAGTTGAGTGGATGTCTGATGTAATTCCCTGGTGATTGTAACGTGGTTTGAAGAATTGAGTTATTCTCCCATCCCTGTGATGGGATCCTCCCTCTAAAAAAAGGTTTTCCCTCTCATCTGTATGTTCCAGATTGGTTCTTATTGCCTGGGCATAAGATCTCTTAGGGGGAGAGTCACGTTGATTTGGGGAAATCGATTCCCTCCTTCCCCTTTGTTTAGAGGAATTTTGGGTCTGTGAGACATTGTTTGTAGTAAATGTTTTGCGTCTCGTGATAAGTGGGCTTCGTGTATAATTATTAGGATACCTTCTAATTCTGAAAGGTGAATTTTGTGTCTGATTAATTGAAGGGTTTCTTGTTCGAGTGGGTGAAATGTTTCTTTTATATGTATCGAATCTTCTAAAGAAAGTGTTTTTCTGTGATCCCTCAAAATTTCTGGTGTCTCTATCAAAATTTCGTTTGTGTTTATTCTTAATTTTATTACTAGTGGAAAAAGTGTTAAAAGTTTTATCTCTTCTATCTCTCTTCATTTTATTATTTTTAGTTTCTGATATTTTTTCTTCTAGATTGTTAATTACATTACAAATTTCTTGTTCTTTTTCTTTATATTTGTTGGGCTCTACATTCTGACTTCCCTCAGATTCTAGGGTTTTAATATCTGTCTCTATTTGTTCTCTACCTTGCTTTTCAAATTCAATTATTAATTTCATAAGGTTTTGTGAGCATGTGTCTAAGATTGAGTCCCATTTTTTTTAGGAATTCCTCATTATCTATACCACATGCAGGAATTTTTTCCACTCTTAATCCCCTAGGGATTAGTCCCTCTTTAAGGTAGCTTTCCAGATAGGACACTTCCCACCATTTTTTTGTTTCTTTTAACATTAAGCGTTCTAATTTGGTAAAGTAATAATTATCAGAATCTCTTAAAGGGATATTATCTATATTTTGGTGAAACATTTTTTCAAATCTTACATTTCTACCCCTTTGTATATTTGCAAATGAGTAAGTCGCCATAATGGTTGTGTCACAATAGTGAGGATAATGATATACAAACAAAAACAGCAAGATATGTGAACACAACCCAGTGAAAAGAAAATATAAATAAAAGCAAACCAGGACTTCCCCTATATTTTAGGTGGAGTATCCAGGTAGATCCCCGAAGACTTCCTCTTGTCTTCAATAGGTATATGCAAATAGGATAGGGGACAATCTGCTAAATACAAATAAAACAAAACAACATAGCGTATAACTGTGTGGAGACTGGCACTGTTATGTATTCACAATTGGTCACTCACAAATTTGTGGAGATAAAACAGCCTTGAGTGATATATTTTTCCTTCAGTGTCCAGAGTGTTGTCCCTCCTCACAAATTCATCAATCCATAGATGTATATATCTCAAGAAAGGGAAAATATATACAAAGAATGTAGTGCACTTCCAGAGTATGAATAAAAAAATATTTAATAACTTACATTCAAGTTTAAAACAAACAGCATGTCACCATAAAGCGTCCTACGCGTTTCGTCCTTAGCTTGGACTTCCTCAGGGACTTGGTGTCAATAAAGTGCAGTAAAATACAATAGCAGCAATAAATATATCCCTCCCACAGTCCTTTTATACATCCCCATTCAGTGTTGAAGATCTTTCAGCTGGTGTTCAATTTTCATTTTCGCGGCATGGAACCGGATGACGTCATCGCGTACGTTGCGTGCGTTCCACTTTGAGTTTCACGGAACCGGATGACGTCATCGCGTACGTTGCGTGCGTTCCACTTTGCGTTTCACGGACCCGGAAGTGGGTCGCGATCGTTAGTCTGTCTCACTTGTTCTATTACACTGACTCAAAGTATATACAAGTGGGTAGACAAAACGGGGAGGGGGAAAGGGAAACAGTTAAAAGAGTTCTCTGGATAGCACTACCTTCACAAAGTAAATGTGAAGTAAAAAACGGAAAAGATATATGAAAATTGAACACCAGCTGAAAGATCTTCAACACTGAATGGGGATGTATAAAAGGACTGTGGGAGGGATATATTTATTGCTGCTATTGTATTTTACTGCACTTTATTGACACCAAGTCCCTGAGGAAGTCCAAGCTAAGGACGAAACGCGTAGGACGCTTTATGGTGACATGCTGTTTGTTTTAAACTTGAATGTAAGTTATTAAATATTTTTTTATTCATACTCTGGAAGTGCACTACATTCTTTGTATATATTTTCCCTTTCTTGAGATATATACATCTATGGATTGATGAATTTGTGAGGAGGGACAACACTCTGGACACTGAAGGAAAAATATATCACTCAAGGCTGTTTTATCTCCACAAATTTGTGAGTGACCAATTGTGAATACATAACAGTGCCAGTCTCCACACAGTTATACGCTATGTTGTTTTGTTTTATTTGTATTTAGCAGATTGTCCCCTATCCTATTTGCATATACCTATTGAAGACAAGAGGAAGTCTTCGGGGATCTACCTGGATACTCCACCTAAAATATAGGGGAAGTCCTGGTTTGCTTTTATTTATATTTTCTTTTCACTGGGTTGTGTTCACATATCTTGCAGTTTTTGTTTGCATAGAACGATTGCATAGAATGTTTGCTGAAAATAGTTGCATAAATCGGTTGCATAGAGCGGTTGCATAAGATATTTGCATATAATAATTGCACAGACCGTGTGCACATAATATTTGCATACAACGATTGCATAGAATGTTTGCATAAAATATTTGCATGTATCGGTTGCATAAGACGGTTGCATACGATATTTGCATATAGTAGTTGCATAGACCGTGTGCACATAATATTTGCATATAACGATTGCATAGGATGTATGCATAAAATAGTTGCATATATCGGTTGCATAGAACTGGTGCATAAAATATTTGCATATAGTAATTGCATAGACCGTTGGCTCCTAATGTTCGCCTACAATAATAGCATAGACCGTTTGCATGTATTATTTGCACACCAATGATTACCATGGTGGTCTAGCATCGCTAGGGCAGGCTGAAATGAATTTAAATACATGCAAATAGGGGTAGACTGCCAGTGGTTAACCAAATATAAATGAAAACTATAAAGAGAAAAACAACAGTAATTAGCCTCTGGTGAAGTCCTATAGAATGGATAGGCTGCAAATGTGAAGAACGCTTTGCGGCATACCCAACTTTGTCAGTTAGGGACCGTGCTGGAATGGAGGCATAGTCCCAAAATTATTTTTACCACATACTTTGGCATATATTGGTGAAAAAATGGGGGCATGTTAAGGCACAATATGCACCATATGAGATACCCTGGAGTGTCTACTTTTACAAATGGTAGGCCTTTGTGGGGGGTTTTTGCACAGTCAAACTGTTATAATACCCCAAATGGAAGCATAGGCTCATTAAATCCGTCTCTCAAAATTCTACTGTGAATACTGAAAAGGACAGGTCCTCCTGTATGGCACTGTAGCTTCACGAAATAGTGCCAAAGACATACAATGGGGGTGTCCTTTTACTCAGAAGACTTAGCTGAGCATAATTTGGGGGGTTTGAGCTTAGTGGCACATATGAAATATACAAAATGCCCATGCAAAAATGCAATCCGTATGTAAAAAATGCACAAAATATTTTTTACCACATACTTTGGCATATATTGGTGAAAAAATGGGGGCATGTTAAGGCACAATATGCACCTTATGAGATACCCTGGAGTGTCTACTTTTACAAATGGTAGGCCTTTGTGGTTTTTTTTTTGAACAGTCAAACTACTATAATACCCCAAATGGAAGCATAGGCTCATTAAATCCGTCTCTCAAAATTCAACTGTGAATACTGAAAAGGACAGGTCTCCTATATGGCACTGTAGCTTCACAAAATAGTGCCAAAGACATACAATGGGGGTGTCATTTTACTCAGCAGATGTAACTGAACACAAAATAGAACTTTGTACAGGAATAGCACACACCAACTTTACAAAATACACACGAGAAGTTCTTTGTTATAAGTTTGTGTGCCAAAACCCCCCAAAAACACAATTTTACTCCAATATTTAGCAGAGGTTGGCGGTGAAATGGCTACGTAGAAAGTGTCAAAACAACCTTAGGTAAATAGTCTGTGGTGCTACTATATATAAATATATACTTTTGTGTGGCAATTTTGTTTTCTTTTATGGCTATTAAGCTTACTCGACAAACATACCAAATTCTTAAATCGCTCCACATTAAAAGTTTATTTTACTCCTTGTGCTTTGTGACCTGTAACTACCAAAAAAAAACTTAAAATCCCAGACACATTATATATTCTGTAAATCAGAACAACTAAATGAATTTATTTTTAATTACTTTCATTAACCTGCACTAATTGTGCACACATTATTATTGCAAAAACTGTAAAAAGAAACTCAAAATTGTTCTTTTTTTTGCATTTTTCTGTATTTTTTTTATAATAAATAAGCATTTATGTAGATATATGTTACATCAAATTAAAGCCCTTTCTGTCCTTTAAAAAACGGTATATAATATGCGTTGGTGTAATAAATTAGTAAAATGTAAATTGCAGTTGAACGCAAACAGCAAAAAGTGCAAAAAATGCCGTTGTCATTAAGTGAAAGACAAGCTTCTGAAGCTCTGTCCTTAAGGGGTTAAGGACTGAGGCAGTTGTACAAGTTCCGATCAAAACAAAACGTAAACAAAAATTTGAATTTGCGCTTTATGTCCTTTGAACCATAATTCACCTCTTTCATATTAAATGCACCCACACTTATTATAAGTCATTTTGTTCAGGAAAAACAGGGATTTCATATCAAATATTAATATATGAAACATAATATAATATGAATAAAATATTTTTAAAAATTAAGAATTTATTTTATTTTTTTAGTTCTGCATGGCATTTTAATTGTGAATGTCATAATACTGTTAGCTGTTACTGCAATATTGTGCACATATTTGTATTCAGCGATGTGTCACGAGTAACACATTACCCCCCCATGTATAGGTTTTATGTTGTTTTGGAAAGTTAGAGGGTCATATATAGCATGTTACATTTTTCAGTTTATACACATTGAAATTTGCCAGACTGGTTATGGTTCCTTTGAGACCAAATGGTAGCCCAGGAATGAGAATTACCCCCATAATAGCATACCATTTGCAAAAGTAGACAACCCAAAGTATTACAAATGGAGTATGTCCAGTCTTTTTTTAGTAGCCACTTAGTCACACTGGCCAAGTTTAGCGTTCATATTTGTTTGTGTGTGAAAAACGCAAAAAAATAATTTGAACGCTAATTTTAACTAGTGCTATTTTTTTAAATCCTTTTTGTTTTTACACCATCTGGAGCTCCCACATCCAGCAAATCCATAGACAGGGATTGTACCGCCCAGGCACATATATTTGGAGCTAAATATTACAAAAATTGTAAGTGAATTTCCTTTATTTATTTCATCAATAGCATCAAAATACTACACCATATTTTGTATCCTGTCCTCTTGTTTTTACCCTGATTTGGATCTGAGGACATCTTCAAGGCAATGCTTACCTTTTCCACCTTCACGTTGAGCTCTGTCGTCAATTCTTCATGATCTAGTCAATAACTGAGAGGTCTCATGCCAACTTCCAGTTACCAGAGCTTGAATGGAGGGAGCACTGACAGTGCTTTTCACCTCCTGGCATGCAGACCACATTCTCTACTTTATAAGGGATCATCATGTCTCCTCCCTACATATAAGTAAACATTAGAAAGGGGTCTAGTTTAAAACTTTTTTTTAACTATTAAATTAAAATCAACACCCTAGGAGTCCCCTACATACACAGTATCACATGCAGACTTTCAGCAAAGAACTCCACAATCATCCTTCTTATACACAACACTACAAACAGCCTACACACACAAAACCACGAGTCACTTGTATGATGTAGAGACAATTGAAAATGCTAGCAGAGTATTGGAAAATTATAAATTAGTGAAAGGACAGTGGCAGACAGAAAATTGGGGAACAGCAGCTGTCCGACAGGGTTATTTACTATACATTGAATGCACCCAGCAGGACACATATTTGCAAATAACGCTTACATGCTCTTGTTCATGTAAATTATAATTTGAAGTAGACATGTGCATACGTACGAATACGATTTCGTATGAAAATTCTGGTTTTTTCGCATTTGTTTACTAAAACGTAACGAAAGCCCTACAAACTAAATATAAATTAAACGAAAGGGAAAATGTCGAATGCATTACCTTTTCGTTTCGTTCGTTTAATAGACTCCGTGCTGCAGGAGAATTAACCCCCACAGCACGGAGAAAATAACACTGCTCATGCGCGAACCCCACCTCCCTTCCCCCGCAAAAAAAAACAAGGAGGGAGCCGGCAGGGCTACCAGCTCCCTTCTTGTAATATTAATTCCTACCCCCCATTAAAACCTATGGGGGTCACTAGCCAGTGGCTGCTCGCTGTCATTTAAAACTAAATATAAATCAGTATGGGGGTCACTATGGCCCCCATATTGATAAAAGGGAGGTTCAATCCTCCCGCATGCCCCTACTCGCGGCATGCCGTGAGTAGGGGCATGTCGCCTAAACAAATTTAAAAGTACTAGTGACTGGGCAGCTAATGCTCCCCAGTCGCTAGTGCAATAAGGGGGGACCTGGCACAGGGTCCCCCTGTCCCCCCATGGTGGGGAACAGAATATAACTAAAATGGGGGGACATAGTGCCGCCCCCCCGCTATTAATATAAACGGGGGGACCTAATGTCCCCCCTGGTCCCCCACCCTTGAGCTGCGGGTGGAGACTTTAATTAATTAAAGGGGGGACCTAAGTTCCCCCCTGGTCCCCACCCTTGAGTGGCGGGTGGGGACTTTAATTAACTAAAGGGGGGACCTAATGTCCCCCATGGTCCCCACCCATGAGCGGCGGGTGGGGACCCTAAATAAATAAATAATGGGGGAGACCTAATGTCCCCCCCAGATCCCCACCCATGAGCGGCGGGTGGGGACCCTAATTAATAAAAAGGGTCTTATTTCTTCTTTTCTTTCTTCAGCCCTTAACAAAGGGCAAATAAAAATCCATAAAACGCGTCTCAACTGTTAAAATAAATTTAAAAAAACCGAGAGCCCACAGAAAATTCCGCAAAAATAAATAAATCCCGTCGGTAAAAAAAGAATCCTTCTTCACCCACTAATGGTTTGCTGACGAAATTCGGGATTGACGAATTAACTTTTTATTTAGTACGATATAGTACGATTTCACTGGTGCACATGTCTAATTTGAAGTACTATTTGCCCATTTTAAACTTAAAAACTGAAATAAAATGAGCCTATGGATGTCAAAATGAATCCCATATTAATAAAGTGCCTTTACCAGTACCTGCAATGCAGTGGGGGCATATTTACTAAGCAGTGACTAGACAAAGGTTGCTCATTGCACCTAAAAGCAGATGGCTATCACACAATACTGCCCAGTCACTAGAAAGGCACCTTTCCTTAAAGATGGAGCCTGTACAATTACAGGGGAGGGGGTACCTGGCACAGGGAGAGAGTCAAAACATGATGAGGAAAAGACTGAAGGGATATGTGCATACCATCCAAATGTCCCTATTTAAGAGGGTTAGTCCCTATTTTAGGCCCAACCCCTCTGTATCTCTTTTCTAGAAGTTCCATATTTTTGGTGTATATAATGGAGCTTTACAGCAATAGTACTTACAGCAATATGTCTTTAAACTACAATCAGTCTGTGTAAATAAACCTTGTTCCAGTTTCATTTACATTTTAGTTGCATACATTTTTATTAGTAAGTCACCAAAAATTTCCTCAGAGCAGCCCCGCCTATAGCCACACCCACACTCACATACCTAAAATTAAAGTATCCTTCTTCGTCTATGTTAAATATTGGGTGGATGTATGTGTAATAAGAGAGCAACAAATATTATTATTTGTTTCTTATAGCTGTAAGCTTCCTTGCATTGACCATGTATAAATCAATGTTTTCAAACTTTGTAAAACCTTGCACTCATTAATGTTTACTTTTTTGCCAGTAAATTTGGTCAAGTAAGAGGGTGACTGCATTATAAACATTGAAGATGGACAATTTCACTGGTGTAAGTTAGTTAGACTCCGATAGACACAGACTCAGATACAATACCACAAATAGCTACACATTAGATTCCTCTGCTAGACCATTCCTCTATTGACATCAGGACCATGTGTCCAAGTTTTTTTTGGCAGAAAAAAATAAATACACATTGGTAACAAAGACTGAATTAAAGGGACACTAAAAGTGTAGCAGAGAGCTGATTTCCCACAGCTTAACTCCACTGGTGTATTAGAATAATTCAGGAACAAGTAGTAAATCCAAAAGGGTAACAAGCACAATCAGCAAGGCAATCCAATAATATCCCATCACCTTTCCCAATAACTGGACGACACACAGTATCAGGAGTAGAACTGAGGTTTAATGACACAATTCCTGCTTTTATGTGATTATCCCATGCAAGGGAGGCACCCACCATAATTACTACAGTAACCAATCACATAGACGTTACCTCCCACACATCTCCTCCCCTTAGCATAACAGTTAACATAATTATAATATGCATATTTTTCCCCAATTCTTGTATGTACCCCAAATATGGCAGGTACACCTTTAAATGTGGTACCCCCTGGTAGCCCTGATCTGGGTGAGAATCATATTAAAAAATCACCCAGATCAGACCAGGGGTTCAGGAGTTATGAGGAAGCAAAGATTTGACCGACCGCACGGGCAAAGTAGACGAAAATAGTTCCATGAGTTTTGGCCCTACGGTCGGTCTCTGTTCGTGCATAAAAAGTCCCGAAAGTCTATGCCATCTATGGTTGAGTTAGCATTCGGATGAATCCCCTGGTTAGTGGGATTCATCCTACCGAACGACGGGCCGTTCGTGAGTTTCAGTCGGCACTTTTCCTGGAGGTCTTAGCGGTGTTCGGTTAGTCGAGTGTCCGATTTGAGTTCCAGACACTCAACGACCAAATACCGCTGTTCGTGGGTTTAAGATGGCCGCCGCCACGTGTTCAGCTGCCGAAATGGCGGCCACCCAGGGAATACAGCAGAGCGTTCATGTGTTTTAACAAGGGGAATGTAACGAGCACACAGGGAGGTAAATTACAGCCACACTTCACACCAGGGTGGTCCGGTTGTTCGGTACTTTAGTTCGCATGGTGAATACAGCAGTTCACATGCAGACTTGTACATCTTTTTACCGAATAACAAATCTTAGCATGGCCACATATAGTTATATGAAAATCTGTATAATCCAGGCACAGGAAAAACTATTCTAGGTTCCAACAATAATATTATGAAGGGAATGTATTGGACAGCCAAAGGGGTTCTGTTACAAAAGGCACCCTGACCGCTTTAGCTCAGTGAAGTGGTCTGGGTGCATTGTCCCAGGTCCCTTTACATTGCAGTGGTAATTATTGCAGTTTTTAATAAACTGCTATAATTACCTGCCAGGGTTAACTTCACTTTTACTGACGGTCTCCCAGACAGCCACTAGTGGGACTTCTGAGTAGTTAGGCGACTTTTGTTCGCCTAATTGAAGCTTGACATCCTCACGCTACGCTATTATACAATGCTTTCCTACAGGGGAAGTCATGTAGCATGCGCATTATGTCCCCCCTGCCAGCTGATGACGGCAGGGGAGGCGCGAAGGCGGAGCTTGACCTCAGGTTTTTAACAACTTCTGCACCATATGGGGGGGGGGGGGGGGCAGGGGGGAGGAAGGATGGGGGAAGCTTTAGTGCCAGGAAAACAACTTTGCCTTTAAAAGACCACTAAAGTCCCTCAGGCCTTTCATTTTAATGACGTGGTTTGGGTGCAGTGGCCCTGTCAGTTTACCATTCCAGGTAAAACATTTTCATTTTGCAGAAACAGCAATGTTTACCTTCAAGGGGTAAACACACCTTCAATGGCTTTTTTTTTAATGCTTATGCTCATGTGTAAATTAATCTCTGCTCTACAGCATTTTGTTAAAACACTTTTTTTTTGGAGGTACAAATAACTATAAGATTTTTTTTATCTATAATTTTAATTTTTATTCCTGTGGGTAGTTGTGTAGGAATGGCCCCAGTGCAACTGCTTTGCCCAGGGGCCTACAATGCTGTTAAGATGGCCATGGGGAGGAGGAGAGGTAATCAGCGTCGAGGTAGCCTCGGCACTGGAATAAGGTAAGTAAAAACCTTTACTGATTTGTATTCCAAACACTTTAGTGTTCCTTTAAAACTTGGATTTTAATGTATAATGTAATAAATTACCACTAGAGGTCAGTCCTGCTTAAAGGGACACTATAGGCACCCAGACCACTTCATCTCATTGAAGTGGTCTGGGTGCAGTATGCCTGTCTATTTAACCCTGCAATATAAAACATTTTCAATGAGGGTAAAGTCCACTTCTAGTGACTGTCTTCCAGTCCCTAGAGGCGATTCCTGGTCCCATATTGAGGGTGGTTTTTTTTTTCTTCAAAGGAAAGCATTGATTCAAAGCTTTAATGCGCGTGCAGCGAACGCCACACATGCGACTTTGGTTCCCCCATCTTTGTGATGTCGCTGGAAAAGGAGTCCTCATAAAAAAAGGTAAGTAAAAAAGTTTTTTTTTATCCCTTTACTCTTTGGATGTTGGGGGCAGAGCCTAATAAGTTAAGGACAGGGACTCTATAGCGTTAGGAATACAGGTCTCGGGGGGCGGGGCCTGACTGGCAGGCTGAGCAGACGCATGCAGGGCGAGCTCCTGACCAAAGCCTGCAAACTAAGCCATCTCCCGCATGCTACCTCAGCCATACCACCACAAAACCAGCTTGGGAGCACTCGGGGGACCAGGGAGACCCGAACGGTACCAATCTCGACGCTGTCCTGACCCGATACACTGGACCCCGGCCTCTTGAGGCCCACAGGCCTGGCTGGCATTGGAGGGACGGCCGCTCTCCAGACGCCACATCTTACACCTCGCAGCACTCCCCCGCTTCCCCCCCTCTGGACCGGGGGGGTCATCCCGGTCCCAGGAGACCACACACCGCTCCTCCATAGCGGCAAGGAGCTACTGCACAAGGGAGTCCCACGCGGCACCCAAAATGGCGTCGTCCACAGCCGACACCCTCTTTGCCTCGACCCTGCGTAAGCTGGATGAAATACTTGCTAAATTCTGGGTGAAAATACTAGCGAGACAAAAGCATGTACACACCTCGGAGGCACTGATATCAGTGACTTACAAACTTCAAACCACCTCGCCCCCCATGACGAAAAGAAAACTGAGGCACCGGAGAACCCGACTACCTGCAAGGTGGAGGCCCTGGAGCCAAGGTACAACTAAGCACCCAAGGCCCAACACCCTGAGGGTAAAACCTGCAGCCAACTGGGGCCCAGCTAGGGTGCAGAGACTGGGGACTTTGAACAGCCTACCTCCACAAAATAGCACCAGCTACGCAAGTGAACTGCCTGAACACCTACGCAACACATGCCTCTCCACGGGGAATATACACCCAACAACCCAGCAAGCTCCCGGTAAATCAGGAATCGGATGAAAGGGCAAGAACTCAAGGAGGCATTTACATGCCTCACTCACCAAGCGGTGGACTCCTGTTTTCAGCGTAATATTTAGCGCAATTAACCCTTTAAGTCCGGAGGGCGTACATTTACGTCCTTTTAAAAGCGGCTCTAAACGCCGCAGGAAGTAAATGTACGCCCTCCGGTTTTTATTCACTTACCCGGTCGCCGGCGATCCCACGCCGGCGATCGCGGTTGGGGGGGACTTCCAGGGAGCCCCCCCGCGGCAGATCTTCCTCCTCCAGTCCCCCCCGGTCATGTGAGAGTGAGGTCCTTGCGAGGACCTCACAATCACATGGCCGGGATAGCTGGCTGCAGCAATGCCAGCAGGGGGACTAACTGTAATGACAGTCCCCCTGCTGGCTGAAAATCAAATAAAAAAACTGTTAAAATAAGTGTAAAAAAAATATATATATATACTTAGATCATATATATATATATGATCTAAGTATATATATACACATACACACACACACACACACACACACACATACACTGTCTAGGTGTATTTTAATATTAATATATATATAATTATATATATATATTAATATCAAATTACACGTAAACTGATACTGATTAAATATATATATAATTATTGTTATATATATATTTATAAATAATATTAAAAAAATATGTAAATACGTAAAAAACTAAAATAAAAAAAATAATTAAAAATACAATATAAAAAAATATATAGATGTGTTTTATTTCGTTCTAACTGTATTGTGATATTAATATATATATATATTTATATCAAAATACACGTAGAACGAAATAATATATATATCTAAATACATAAATATATACGTATATATCACTATATATATATACCTATATATAAATAAAAATATTAAAAAAAAACTATATATACATATATTAATTCTACACATATATTTATGTAATAATTTTACATAATTAGTTATCCTAATTAATTATAATTAGCGGGACCTGCCTGACAACCCATGCCGAAAGTATAGGGAATTTAATTTGCTAGCACTATATTTAACCCTATAACTTTCCAAGACACCATAAAACCTGTACATGGGGGGTACTGTTTTACTCGGGAGACTTCGCTGAACACAAATATTAGTGTTTCAAAACAGTAAAATGTATTACAACGATGATATCGCCAGTAAAAGTGACGTTTTTTGCATTTTTCACGCACAAACAGCACTTACACGGACGATATTATTGCTGCAATACTTTTTACTGTTTTGAAACACAAATATTTGTGTTCAGCGAAGTCTCCCGAGTACAACAGTACCCCTCATGTACAGGTTTTATGGTGTTTTCAAAAATTACAGTGTCAAATATAAGGCTTGTGTTTCATTTTTTTCACTTTAAAATTCGCCAGATTGCGGGGGGCGTGGCCAACCGAGCAACAGAGAAGACGTGTTTACACAGAGCTCTGTCCCAGATAGCAGAAAAAGCCGCTTTAAACACGGAAACTAAAAACCTAAACACGCTGAGAGCCAACCGCCCTCGCACGGAAGGGAATATGGGGCGAAATAACAAAAAAACCTCGCCATCCAGAGGCTCCAAAATTGCAAGATATAAGATTATCCTTTGAGAGGCCTATACCGCGGGCCCAAGCCAAAATGGCGCCCGACCCGCCTAGCGAGGATGAGGCCTTGGAGAATTCCCAAGAGGAGGAAGACGCCCAGACCACACAGTTGGAGGAGACCCCCTATAATGAGTCGGAATCAGAGGAAGACTCCTCACCGGCTACAAAGAGAGACATTAAAAACCTCCTGCTGGATATGCGGTGGGTGTGGAAGGCTGACCTCCTAGACACTCGCACGGAAATAGGGACCCTCAAACAGCGGGTCGCAGCGCTCGAAACTAAAGAAGCAACTACAGCCCAGAGTATGCAAGAGTCTCACAACAATCTGCAAGCACTACCAGACCAAGTACAGAAACTTACCAAGTCGATGTTATTGATGGAGTCCAGACACAGAAGGAGGAACATCCGCCTCCGCGGCATTCCGGAGCATATTGAGGGGGACGCTGTACTGCCCTTCCTTCGGCGCTTCATGGCCTCGCTAGGCATAGGAGGCAATACGAGCTCAGAAATACTGACATCAGCGTTCCGGGTCCGTAAAGCGGCAGCTGCCCCTGCGGATGCCCCAAGAGACGTGATTGCCGCGACCAAAGACATTATAACACGATCCGCAATCATGGCCAAGTCAAGAGAGCTGGGCACCATTCACTTTGAAGGCTGTGAGATAGCCATATACGGAGACCTCCCTTTTGCCGTCCTTGCAGTCAAGAGACAGCTGATACTGGTGGCCAGACAGCTGAGAGAGGCGCGGATTAGATACCGGTGGGGAGCGGACGGCTCTCTACTAGTAGCACAGGGTAACGACATACTTACCCTCTCATCTCCTGAGAACAAAGAAACTTTCCTCCAAAAACTGACAGCTACCTCAATACTACCTGCGAAAGTCCAGAAGCCAGGGATAGGTGCACAGGGACTCACCAGAATTCACCCGTTAAACCCACAAGCTCGACCCCTGGCTAAACCACGTCTCCTGTAGCTACACATCGCTCATAGCGGTCCTCTAAGACCGCCAGCTACTTGACAACGGGACATAATACCTGCCCAACATTCCACAGTCCATAATTATGAACCCATAACAAAGTTAACGGCAAATGCAGCCACACAATCATATTGACCACATGTTAGCCCCCAACCAGAGAATATCTACTTAGATTTAAGTTACTGAATACCCTTCAGTTAAATGTTTATATTATATGCTAGCACTAGGAGTATCACACACCTCACCAAAGAGACTGCTCTTTGGCTCTCAAGCATTTAGTTCGCCAGCCTATATTCCTTAGTGCACGCGTACTACAGAGTTAATGGTGTTCTCCACACGTACATGTCTGCTACTGTGCAGAGTCCTAGAAGCTAACATGTATAGACCACATTGCACACCGATATGTCGCTACCTACCTATGTATTGATATACAAGTTGGCTATACTATATGTTGTTTATGGTACATATCTAATCTTATCGCCTTAGGCCTTGACATATATTTTATCATACTCTACCACGCACCACACCTAATGAGACTTCGCAGAGACCACACACAAGGGCAACAGATCTCCTTCTTAGATCTTTAGTATTTGGCCCACACATGCTCCGATTTGTATGCCTAGATGCGTATGTAATACTGTGTTAACGACGGTCTCTTCTAATATATGCAAACCACTGAGCAAGGTCCAAGAGACTATCACACATAGCCCACAATGCACATTGAGATGTCTTTTTTTTTTTATAAATCTCTTTATTAAAGGATTAATAAGAACGACATGTCAGAGTGATAGGACACGCAGGTCCAGCATTTTGAATGAAAACAACAAAATATAACAGGTAGATAATGGCTTTTAACATTCACTAGGTAATCAATAGCGGTCTAGACAATAAAATATCTACGACAATTGAGACTGGTCCTTTATAAGTGTATTTTCAAAATGTGAAAGGATTTAAGCGGCAGTGATCCAGCCCATAAATCGCTTTATATACTAGATTCTGGGTTGAAGCGTCTCAGGTGTAAACAGGTAATGTCCGGGATCGAGCCCTCCATTACGTACCGTACACGTTATAAATATCTATTAAGTTGTTTGCTCACCTACACGCTTAAGTTTGGGAATGCTATATCTGAAAATTAAATGGCTAGTGGTACCGATACCAGGGCAAAGAAAAAACAAGCAAGGAAGAAACCCCTGGTGTATGAAGGGTGGATTCACGTGCCTTGGTGAAGACCTCAGGCCCCGTGTAAACTTGGGAGACGGGACCTATAACTAATAAAGGCCTCATATGTGACCCATCGATGGTCCCCTCCAGCTCAGCTCTGGATCTGGCCAGTTGGCCATTTCAACGCGCATGAAAGAAGAAAAAACAAAAAAGGGGAGGGGGACATGAGGAGGTTCATCATCTCAAGTTTCAGAAGTAAAGTGTGTTATGTAAGTTGTAGCGTGTGCTGTCAGTGCATAAGCAGGAATTGTGTCGGGGGTGTATCACATCTATAACCCACGGTTCGGTGGATATCATCCCTTCATAAGATAGGTAATAATCAAATTCGATAGTCAGGTAGTTCAGTCCGTGAGCGATTTCTTTATAGTGTTGTTGTCGTGTGTGTATCTCGGATCTCCACATCATGTATTAAGGTCGAAGTGTGCAGTCATTATCTCACAGTGAGCGTCTAAAGGACTCCTCCGGTCTGAGTCCGGGACCTCGGCAACCGACATGGGTAAGGAAGGGGGTGAGGGGGGAGAATAGGAATGGAACAGAAAGGGTATTGCTCCCTCTGCCTAGCTCGGCACGGCCCCCGCGCCAGACGCGCCCCTGTCCCCGCGGCATCGAGAAATATACATGAACCATGGCGTCCACATCTCCGCATGCTTCGTTTCCCTGCCAGTTAGAGCAGAGTAGGCTGCTTCAGCACTTTGGATTTCCTCCACCCTAAGAATCCATTCGGATTTGGAAGGTGTATCAGGTTTTTTCCAGTGAGCTGGAACGTTGGCTTTAGCGGCGTTGAGTAAGTGCCGCAAAATCGATTTCTTGTACGATGAAATAGAGGACGACGTGATATGCAGAAGGGCGAGTTCCGCCGACCAGTCCGGAACATCCCCCAGGATCTGTACGATCGTGTCCCTGATCATCTCCCAATACGGGGTAATAGCCGTGCAGGTCCACCAGATGTGTAGAACCGTTCCGCTCGCTTCCTGACATCTCCAGCATACAGAAGGTATGGAGGGGAATATACGGTGCAATAAGGTCGGCGTCCTATACCAATGGGAGATGAGTTTATAATTCATCTCTTGGTAATAAGAACTCATGGAGCTCTTATGCTGCCATAATAATGCTGTATCCCATTGTTGTACCGTGAGAGATGTTCCAAGTTGTTCTTCCCATTGTCTCTTGAACGTCTGAGACGTCGTTACTTGACTGGTTTGGAGGTATGTATATAGGGCCGAGATAGCATGCTCCACAGCCGTGCCTTGGTCACAGAGGTTCTCGAACCATGTGAGGGGCCTGTGCAGCTTGTCTTTATGAGGTAGTGTTTCATAGAAGTGCTGTAATTGGAAGTATCGAAAGCATATGAGAGGCGTGCGTGGTCTGTCGCCCATCATCGAAGGCAAGGTCCGCAGCCTCCCGCCCTCAAGGGCTCTGTGGATGGGTATATACGTCCCTGTGTCCTGCAAGGGCCAGGCTACGGGGGGGAGTCCCCCACCTATGGCCTCATTATGAGAGATCGGGAGCATCGGGCTCGGGGATGGGGATATGCGATCCAACTGTCTCACAGATCTCCAGCCCACCAAAGTCTGGTAGGTCAGGCCCTCGACCGGGTGGCGGGTCGGCGATCGCCTCGGGGAGCCCCATATGTGTTCCTCCAATGTCGGGCCTATAAGACCTTTATCAAGTGTCACCCATTGCTTGGTGGAGGGTGTTATATGCCAATCCAGGATGCGCTGCATTATCGCGGCATGGTAGTATTTCTTGAAGTCGGGTAATGCCAGCCCACCCTGGGTTCTAGGTCGACAAATGATTTCGTGCCGGATCCGAGATCGACCTCCTCTCCAGATATATTTGAGCACTGCCGTCTTCAGGGTAGAAAAGAAGACCAGCGGTAGGGCTAGAGGTATGGTTTGCATTAGGTACAGAATCCGCGGCAGGATGTTCATCTTGATTACCGCGACTCTGCCGTGCCAAGTGATGTGTGGGTGTGCCCATCTGATGAGGTCCGAAAGTACGGTCTTTAATAAGGGTGCGAAGTTGTGTTGGTACATGCTATTTGGGTCTTCTGACACCCAGACCCCCAGGTATTTCATTTTGTCATGACACCAATGAAATGCGAACTCTGTTTCCAGTGAGCGGAATTCCTCTGAGGGGAGCGTGATGTTCAAGACCTCACATTTCGATACATTGAGCTTAAATCCGGAGATTTGCCCGAATCTATCGAATTCCTTAAGTAGGCACGGCAGCGTGATCCTAGGGCTGCGGACAAAGAAAAGAAGATCATCCGCGTATGCTGCCACTTTGTGTTGTGTCCCTTTCCAATCGTAACCATGGATGTCTGGGTTGTTGCGAATCGCTTGTAAGAGGGGTTCCAGAGTGAGGGCGAACAGTAAGGGCGATAGCGGACAACCTTGTCGGGTTCCGTTGCTAATTGCGAAATCCCCGGTTGTAGCCCCGTTCACCCTCACAGACGCTCGTGGGCTGCTATATAGTGCGGATATCCACGCAAGTAGTCTCTGCCCACAGCCTTGTAAACGGAGGGTCTCTAGCATATACTTCCAGTTGACACGATCAAATGCCTTTTCGGCATCGGTAGACAGCAGGAGCAGTTGTGTCCCCGATTTTCTAGCGTGGTGCTGGATGGAAAAAAGTCTCAATGTGCTATCTCGAGCCTCCCTACCTGGAATAAAGCCTGTCTGGTCAGGATGTATAAGATCCGGGAGCAGATGTTTAAGACGGGTGGCTATGACCTTCGTGAACAGCTTGGCATCGATATTTAGTAAGGAGATCGGCCTGTAGCTACCACATTGTAGGGGGTCTTTCCCCGGTTTCAGTAAGACCGTGATGGTGGCAGCCAAGGATTCCGTCCCCAGGGATCCGCCTTCACCAACTGCATTGACTGCCTTAGAAAGCCAAGGCAGCAATGTATTAGTAAAGTTTTTGTAGTATCCCGTGGGGAAACCGTCTGGTCCGGGGGCCTTGCCCGTTTTGGAGGTCTTGAGGGCCGCTGATAGTTCTTCTATGGTTATCGGGGCATCCAAACGTGTGGCAGACTCTTGGTCTATCACTTTAGTGATTGTGTCGGTCAAATAGTCCCGTGACGAGTCGTGTATACTCGGGACTGTAGGGGTTCCATTATGACCATAGAGGTTATATAGTCGTTCATAGTACAATCGGAACTCTTCCGCAATTGTCTGCGGGAACTGGGATACTTCTCCCGAGGTCAGCCTGATCTTATGGATTTGTCGTTGGGGTTGGGGGCCTTTCAGTAGTCGTGCCAGATATTTGCCCCCTTTATTGGCGTGTGTGTAGTAGAAACCCTTGGTACGTTGAACTGTGCTAAGATGTCTTTTAAGGATAAGGTCCTTCAACTTCCTCCTCTGTTCCATCAATTCGCCATACGTAGCATTGAGTTGGGAGCGTTTATGTTGGCGTTCCAAGGTAGAGATAGCAGCGTAAACTTCGACCATGCTTTGCATGAGGGCCTTACGCTTCTGGGACGCGATTCGAATGAGCGTGCCCCGAATTACACTTTTGTGAGCCTCCCAGATGGTGATAGGGGAAGAGTCTGAGGTGTTGTTTTCTCTGAAGTATTGTTCCAGTTCCTCTTGGATTAGCGTTTTAACGCCCGGGTCCAATAGTAGAGATGGGTTGAGCCTCCAGGTCCATTTTTTCGGTCTGTACAGAGGTGAATTCAGCTCAATCTCGACTGCGCCGTGATCTGACCAGGTGGTCGTTCCAATGTCGGCCCCGCGGAGATGGGAGAGGCCTTCCCTCGCGATAAAGATATAATCTATGCGTGAATAACGATTATGGAGTGCGGAGTAATAGGTGTAATCCTTTGTTGAGGGATGAAGAGCCCTCCAGCAATCCACTAATCGTAACGAGTCGAGTGACTGCCTTATTGACCTAATGTTGCGTTGTGGTATGCAGCTATGACCCGTGGAGGAGTCCAGGGTCGGATCGAGTGGGGCGTTGAAGTCCCCTCCCATCACCAGTATCCCATCAGTGAAGTCCTCTAGTTGGAGTAAGACATTGCGTATAAATGATGCTTGTCTTTTGTTGGGGACATAAATATTCGCTATCGTATATATCTTATCCGCTATGGTGCCTTTGAGGAAGAGATATCTCCCCTGTGAGTCCTGAGCGCGTTCCAGTTCTTTAAAATCCAGTTCCGTCGCAATTAATATGGCTACACCAGATTTGTGAGCTGTAGGGTGGTTGCAAAAGTAGTTAACCGGGTAGTGTCTACTTCGCAGTCCTGGTGCCGAACCCTCCTTGAAATGCGTTTCTTGTAGCAAGGCAATTGAGGTGCGTTTCTTCCTCAATTCACGTAGCAGGTGCGTTCGCCGTTCCGGGATGTTGAGTCCCCTGCAATTCTGGGTGAGGAATCTCAGAGGTGCACTCTGGAATGCCATACTTCCCTATTCGTGCCGGCAGAGCTCCCGAACGGAGGAGGACCGTATGGTATCCTCAAGAAGCCGGGAGGCTAAGGGCTACCGCGTACCCGGCGGGCGGGCCAGAAGCCGAGCGGCAAGAAGGGGGGGGGGAGGGTGTGTGTAGGGAGGGCAAGGGTAGTGCGGGGAGGAGCGGGCAATAGCAGTAGTCGGACGCCGGCGAGCCGGAGACAGTACAGGAGGGTCAATCTATCAGTGTCTTGTGTGTGTGTGGTTAGTCGTGTGACTGTATGTAGGTAATTTCCCAGGAACCAGTGAGCGTCCCAAGTTAGGATTCCCTAAACCGGTTGAAGAAAAGTCTCGCGCGGTAACCGGTTGCGGGTGAAGTTAGCTCCGGGTCCAGCCCAGGAGACCAAGTTCCTTCCGTCCGGTCACCAATTGACTTGCGCGAGTAGATGTTGCAGAGAACGTGGGTCAAGCCCCAACCAAGCGAGGTGTCAGAGAGTCGATGGGTCAAGTATGAGGGCTTCCACTCCACCACACCCCCCAATTTGAGCTTTGAGCAAACAGTAACAACATGGGAACGTTGCACGCCATAAGTGGAGCGAGCCGTCAATAACTTTAAACATCATAAATATATATACAATACACAATTCTCCCCGTGACCCAACCTGAGGATCCCCATTGGACCCGTGTCTCTCTAGCTCCTACTCCTAGGACCAACGCGCCAGAGGCCACCCCGGGCGGGAGTAATCTTAGGTGTATCACCACATGGGGGGGGGGGGGGGGGGGGTTGGATGGGGGGGAGATGTGCAGGTTGCACTTGCGTCAGGTGAGTAGAGTTAAGGATAAATGCTGTGCCCACTGATGTGAGCCCGTGGGCCTGGGACGTAGCGGGTGGCGAACCATGCAAATGCTCCCCCTACTGGGGAGGGGGGGGGGGGGGGGGGGGGGGGGAGACACGCCAAGTAACCATTGGTAAGTATAAGCTGTCATACGCTTTCATGAGCCCTAAGGCTCGGAGTATGGCGGCGGTCCTTGTATGTGTTCCATCAATCGGGGGAGGGGGGGGGGGGGGGAAGGCGCGCTAAAAATGCTGTGGAAGTGAGACGCAGGCCTTCATAACTTTTCGTGCAATACTGATTAACAATGTACGTGGATGCTGGCCCAAAATGAGATGCATGTATTAAATCAATAAAACATCACAATGTGTGGAAAAAGCATGAAACACAGTTCACATTTCCCCCCATCTCCCCTCCCAAAGCCAAACAAGACGGAACCCGCAGTTCCCCGTATGTCCCCGTAGAAGAGTAGTTCCCCGCAAAAATTGGGCATATGAATCTAGGCTTGCAACACCCGGGTGGAACTTGTAAGAGGTGCCATCCATAAGGCAACAAGTGTGAACATCCCTCAGTGCCCCCCTGTCCCCCCACCCCAAGGCAAGGCGAGCCCGTTTCAACCCTTAAGGAGCTAGCGGTTGGAGATACGTATGGGCCAGTGCCGCTATACCCATGGCACCTCCGCCCGTGCCAGAAGCAGGATCTGGTTCCCCCCCCATATATGTGCCCCAATCCCCACCACCCAAAGCCCGTGTCCTCTCTTATTAAGCCCAAAGTACAAGGTACCTGAAACTGGGTCATAAATCAAACCTGTGTCCTGCAGATTCTGAGAGGTAGTAACAGTCATCCGGCAACAGCTTAGGGGCGCATCGTAGTTGGTTAAGAAGGGCGTATGAGGTGTTGGGGGTGCAGTAAGGAAGGCCGTCCCGGGTCTGCATCAGGCGCGTCTGGGTCCAGTTTGGCAAACGGTATCACTCCTCTGGAGACAACGGGTCTCTGTGGCTTCCCATATGTGGAGCAGTGGGTGCTCTCCCGCCTCGATGTCTAGGCCCCCTCTGCGGCCTCGGCGGCGGATTCAAAGGACCAAGGATCCAGTCAGGGACCGGCGGTGAGGGAAGGCCCAATTCTTCCATGAAGCGTGGCACCTCTTCAGGCCACCTAAGTGAGAGCCAGCGGTTTTGATGTCTGACTTGCAAGGAGAAGGGGAATCCCCATTTATAAGGTATGTTGCGGTCTCTCAATATCGTAGTGACCGGTCGTAAGGCCCTTCTAGCTTCAAGCGTCATTGGGGAGAAGTCATTATAAAGCGAGACCTGGGTCCCCCGGAAGGGCCAGGTCTGCCTTTCCCTGGCCTTCAACATTATGGCATTTTTTATCGGGAACGAGTGTAAGCAGCAAATTAGGTCACGTGGGCCCTCTTCTGCTGAGCGGGGCCGCAAGGCTCTGTGTGCCCTCTCAAACTTAATTTCTGTCGGAGGTGATGGTTGAAGGAGAGAGCCAAAGAGGTCAGTAAGTGTAGCCACTGCATCCTCCGGCCCCTCAGCCTCAGGCACCCCGCGGACTCGTATGTTGCATCTTCTACCCCTATTGTCAATGTCTTCCATCTGTCGGCGTAGAGAGAGCAGCATCTCGCCCTGACGGGCTACCGCGGTGTCTGTGGCCGTAGCCCTGGCTGTAAGGGCCTCATTCGCTTCCTCCACCACTGTAATGCGGCCTGCCTGCGCGGTGAGGTCGTTGCGCATCTCCGCTATTTCGGACCGCATGGTGTCCTGAATTGTGGCGATAATGGCCTGGAGGTCAGCTTTCGTAACCACTGACTCCTTTAGGTCTTGCAGGGAGGCCTCAATGCGGCTCAGGGCTGGTACCTCCGCGTCCGGTGCCGATGTCGTGGGCGCCGCCATCTTGGGGCTTGGAGAGCCTCCGCTCGATCCGGTTTGCGGCTGTAAGAAGCCGTCCAGCGGTCTCTGTTGTGGGTTCTTAGGGGTTTGGGGGTGCTCCGGGCGTTTTGTGCGACCCATGAAGTTAGTGGATGCGTGCTTATGTAGCTATTTGGGGTCCGGTGGAGCGGAGCTCACTCTTCACGCGGCCATCTTGGCTAGAGCCGGACGCACATTGAGATGTCGTGGCCTAAATATGCTTTGATATTTATGTTAAATATGCTATAGGTTGTATATGTTCTATACATATGTTTTATTCTTACCTTTTGTAACCTCATACCTTGACGCAGATATTTTTTGGAATTGGAAACTCCAATAAAATACAAATTTAAAAAAAAAAAATTCGCCAGATTGCTTACGTTGCCTTTATGACCCTATGGTAGCCCAAGAATGAAAATTACCCCTATGATGGCATACTATTTGCAATAGTAGACACCCCAAGGTATTGCAAATGGGGTATGTCCAGTCTTTTTTAGTAGCCACTTAGTCACAAACACTGGCCAAAATTGGCGTTTTTTGCATTTTTCACACACAAACAAATACTAACGCTAACTTTGGCCAGTGTTTGTGACCAAATGGCTACTAAAAAAGACTGGACATACCCCATTTGCAATACCTTGGGTCGTCTACTATTGCAAATGGTATGCCATTATGGGTGTAAATTTATTTCCTGGGCTACTTCCTGGGATACAGTCTCAAAGGCAACGTAACCAATCTGGCGAATTTCAATTTCAAATGTAACACGCTATATTTGACCCTGTACCTTCCCAAAACACCATAAAACCTGTACATAGGGGTACTGTTTTACACGTGAGACTTTGCTGAATACAAATATGTGTATTTTATTGCAGTAAAAGCAAACAGTATTATGACATTGACAGTTAAAATGTCATGTAGAACTAAAAAAATAAAAAAAATCTTATTTTCTCCCATTTTTTTCATATTAACCCCTTCAGGACCGGCCTGTTTTTGCGATGTTTGTACGTTAAGGACCAGAGCAGTTTTAACACTTTTGTGGTGTTTGTGTTTAGCTGTAATTTTCCGCTCTCTCATTTACGGTTCCCATACAAGTTATATACTGTTTTTTTCACGACAAGAAGGGCTTTCTTTACATACCAGTATATATATTATGTCATATATTGTATTTAAAAAAAATAATAAAATATGGTGAAAAATAAAAAAAAAAACATGTTTTTGGACTTTTACTTGAAAAATCTTTTACTTATCTACAAAAGCTAATGAAAAAAACTGCTAAATAGATTCAAAATTTTGTCCCGAGTTTAAAAACACCCAGTGTTTACATGCTTTATTGCTTTTTTTTGCAAGTTATAGGCCTATAAATACAAGTAGGAAATTGCTGTTTCAATATATATATATTTTAAATGTATCAATAGTGACATTGTTACACCGTTATCTGTCATAAATCCCCGAAACACACCTAACATGTACATATTTTTTAAAGTAGACAACCCAGGGTATTCAAAATGGGGTATGTCCAGTTTTTTTTAGTAGCCACCTAGTCACAAACACTGGCCAAAGTTAGCATTTATATTTGTTTGTGTGTTAAAAATGCAAAAAACGCTAACTTTGGCCGGTGTTTGTGACTAAGTGGCTACTAAAAAAAGCTGAACATACCCCATTTGCAATACCTTGGGTTGTCTTCTTTTGCAAATGGTATGCCATCATGGGGCTAATTCTAATTCCTTGGCTACCATACGCTCTCAAAGGCAACCTAACCAATCTGACAAATTTCAATAAAAAAAAAAAAAGTAAAATCAAGCCTTATATTTGACCCTGTAACTTTCACAAACACTATAAAACCTCTACATGTGGGGTACTGTTATACTCAGGAGACTTCGCTGAACACAAATATTAGTGTATCAGAACAGTAAAATATATCACAGCAATAATATCCTCAGTGAAAGAGCTGTTTGTGTGTGAAAAATGCAAAAAACTTCACTTTCACTGACAATATCATCGCTGTGATATGTTTTACTGTTTTGAAACACTAATATTTGTGTTCAGCGAAGTCTCCCGAGTAAAACAGTACCCCCATGTACAGGATTTAGGGTGTCATAGAAAGTTACAGGGTTAAACACAGTGCTAGCAAATTAAATTATCTGGACTTTTGGCCTGGGTTGGCAGGCAGGTCCCTCAAATTGCAATCATTAAAATTACTTAATTAGGTAAAAATATTACATAAATATGCACGTAGAATTTTAATATATATACATATTTATATATTTGACGTCTACGTGTATATTTATGAAATTATTTATGTAATTATGTATGTGGACATATGTATATTTCGTATTATTTTTATTTATTTATTTATACATAGATATATATATCATTACATTCTAAGTGTATTTTGATATAAATATATATATATCAATATCAAAATACTGTTAGAATAAAACTGAATATATATATATAATTTTTTTTTAATTATTAAAAATTATTTTTATTTTTTGTTATTTATTTTTATTAACATATTATTTGTATTTTATAATAATATATATATACCATATATATAGTTATTATATATATTGTATATATTCGTGTGTAATTTAAATATAAGTGTATTTTTATAATTATATACGTATATATAAATATAAAAATACACTTAGTGTGACATTATATATATGATATATATACATATATTATATATAGGTATATATAGATATAATACATGTATATATAGCATATATATATACACATATTATTTTTTTTTTTACACAGATTTTTTTTTTACACTTTATTTTGGATTTTCCACTTGCAGGGAGACTGCCTGTCAGCACAGACAGTCCCCCTGCAGGCAGACACATGGACCCCTATTGCGGTCATGTGATCGAGTGATCACATGGCCGTGGGGTCCTGATCTGCCGAGGGGGGACTGCCCGGGCAGACAGGCAGTCCCCCTGGACCGGGAGGAGAGCTGATCGCCGCCGTGGGACCGACGGCGATCAGGTAAGTAGCCCAAAACCGTTATGACGGTTCAGGACCGTCAGCGGTCCAAACGCACGTTTTACCGCTGACGGTCCTGAACCGTCAGCGGTCGTTAAGGGGTTAAATTATGTTCCATAGCTAAATATTTGATATTAAATGAAAGCCATGTTTCCCCTGAATAAAATGATATATAATAAGTGTGGGTGCATTTAATATGAAAGAGGTGAATTACGGTTGGACAGACATACAGCGCAAATGCCAGGTTTTGTTTACATTTTGTTTCGTTCACAACTTGTACATTTGGCTGCGGTCTTAAGGGGTTAATCTTGCTTCAGACAGCCCCTCTTGTTTATTTTTCTTTCGCCCAGCATGGCACAATTAAATATAATAGCATAGACCAGACATACTGTATTGAAGGCATAACACTGTACAATCAGACATAAAGATAGGAGCGGTTAGCCATGTTTTGTAATGCAATGTACTAGCCTGACCGCTAATCTTAATGTGACTACTGGGTGAAACACATCTGTGAACCAAGCTACTGTTCTCCCTTGTTTTTATAAGCTTAAAATATGATCCTGTTTACATAACTACGTTTAGAAAAAAAAGTGCAATGTCTTTAATGCCATATGATTAAGCGTGAATACCAACCTGGTTGCACCAGCTATTGTGGCAGTGCAAATCCACATGTTAAACCTCTGCACGAACAAAATAAAGAATTAAAAAAAAAGAAAAGGAATACAGATCTCCCGTTTCAGACACCATAACGTCGGATGTTGTTCTGATGTGAAACGCTCTTCCCCGGTTTCCATTTGTGCAAATTGTTCCCTGTATCTTGTGTGGGCATAGAGTACCGGCAAGATGGGGCGAGTACGTCACACGTGATTCCAATTGGAGGCCTATATTAAACCCTTGTGAGGGGGTGACAGTGTGTGAAGAGGTGGGGTGACAGTGTCTAAAGAGGACGGTAGGTGACAGTCTGTATAGAGGGAGGTGACAGTCTGTATAAAGGGGAGTGAGTGTGTGAAGAGGGGGGTGACAGTGTGTATAGAGGAGGGGTGACAGTCTATGAAGAGGGGGTGACAGTGTGTATAGAAGGGGGTAAGTGAATGTGTGTATAGAGTGTGGTGACAGTCTGTATAGAGGGGGTGGGTGACTGTGTATAAAGGGGCGTGAGTGTGTGAAGAGGGGCTTGACAGTATGTATAGAGGGAGGTGGATGACGGTGTGTATAGAGGAGGGTGGGAGACAGTGTGTTTAGAGGGGTGGGTGACAGTATTTATAGAGAGGGGTGAGTGACAGTGTATATAGAGTGGGTGTACTGTTAGTGTGTGGGGAGGCTGTGATATAGTTACCAGCCTCCCCACACTAAAATACCTTTTTTCCCATAATCAATCAATTCCCTGGTGGTCCGGTGTGCAGGCTGGGTGCAGGGCTGTGGACCAAGTGACAGGAATCTTGCGAGCTTGAGGTGTCAAAACGTTGCTGTGGTAATCCACTGGCAACACTCTGGTCAGAAGTCATGAGACACTTCAGTGTGCTCCTCTGCACCCGGTGGAGGTCTCTCCTTCCAAGGCAGCCTAAATCGCCTACAAAGCTACCTCTGCCACTATACATGCACTACATGCACTTTACTCACACACACTCTCTGCATCTACTGTACACACACTCTGTATCCATTATAGACATACCCTGCATTCTCTATACACACACACACACTGCATCCACATTACTTATCATTGTGAGCGGAGAGTCGGGGGTGGGCCCTATGGTTGGGGTCAGAGGTGGGCAGACTAAAGTGCGAGCGCGAGCCCCAGGTGCCTAGGCTTTGAACTGTGTAAGAGGTCCCAACATTTCTGATGGCAGCCATGACAGGGAGTGCTACATTCATTTCGGGTTTCCCCTTTGTCGGACAAATTTTGGCATTCCCAAAGGGGAAACCCGAAACGTTTGCTACTTTTTAGTCTTTCAATTTTTTTTTAAATTCTTTATTTTATTCGTGCATAGAATAAACAAACCGGTTTACACTGCCACAACAACTGGTTTAAACTGATCTTTAGACATAGTGTAACAGCAGTTTGGCATTGAAGAAGAACATTGCACATTTTTGTTAATGTAGAGAAGAAACAAGAAGACATAGTAATACTTAGTAAAACTCAGATTGGCATAAGGAAAATATAGCTTGATTTTAGCAGTTTAAGTTAGCATCCCTATATCACAGGTAAGATATGTGAGAAGATGACATTTCAAGTTGCTCCTAAATAGTAACATGGGCATGACAGTAGTGCTGCACTTTTAGGGACATACAAGAAACCATGTAAAGCACATTACTCATTGCCTAGAGAATCAACTTTTTCTGGCAGATAGGCGCTATCCATTCTCCGGTGGAGATTATACGTAGGAGAAAATATGAAAAATGCAAATAATACAAATAATAAAATACGAAAAGCGAGACGCCTAGCTCAAGCAGCGTGTGTAGTTTGAAGCTATGTTAGGCATAGAGACGTATGAGTGTGAGTGTATTGCAACATGTCTACCTTATGAGTTTCAAGCAGGGGATAACATTTTATATGACTATGCAGGCTATGTTCAGTGTGTCTGTGTGGTCGTCCAGAGCCAGAGGGACTCTGCGTGTCCGTGTGAAATACATGTGGGATCCTCGTCTATGGTTCCAGGGACACGGGATTGCAAACTCTTGACTGTCCCGGTCATCCGATTCCCTTTGGTTGTAAGCAGCTGGAGCCCTTCTGTGTGCCTCTCAGTGCCGCCATGGTACTGGTGTGAGTGGGGTTGTCCCTCCAGCCCCAGGCTGTTGCGTAGGCCGGCATTTCAGTGCCACTAACCCGGTGATTGCGAGAATCCGAGTGTTTTCCTCGTGTGGAGGTGCCGGAGGGTCTGATGGTCTGCATCCGCTTGCTGTGCGTGCGCCTCCGTTTGTGTGGGTAATGCCTCTGGGTCTGAGCCCTCATGGCCTTCAGCCCAGGAGGGCCCTGGTGGTTAGGAGTAGGAGTGTAATTTGGCGTTGTGCCCGAGGGTAGCTCCTTCGCTCCACATTGTTGGCGGTCCAGCACACTCTTTGCCGGGAGAGCCTGGTGTCCCGTCTGCTCCGCCTGAGCCCGCTTTCGTAGTTTTTCCCAGAAACACATAAATATTTGTTCCAGGCGGTGCAGGGAATCAGTGGAGGTTCCAAGATGGGGCCCTTGGCTTGGAGGCAGGCTCGGTTTGTCGGGTATGTAAGCGGCCACCATCTTGAGAGCGCCACGAGGGAGAGGCGTTTCAGGTTTGTTTCTCAGTGTGTAGGACTGGGGCTAGGCAGATAGCTCCGGACGTCTAGCGTGGACCGGGATAACCCCCACCGGTCCGGGGGGGGGTAGGAGGTAGTAGTGCTTGAGAGTCCGTTTTTGGGGCCGCGAGCGGGAAGAGCGGCCGTCTCCTCCCGCCTCAAGCCTCAGCAGGCCTCAGTGGCTGGATCGGGTCCCCCGGCTATCGATCTATTAACATGTGGTATTGGGTTGTTCGCCCGGGTGTCCCCTGCTTGTTTAGAGCTAACCTGGAGAGGGACGTGCCGAGTTTCTTGGGTTTTTCCCCAAAAAAGTCGATTTGGATCAGGAGCTGGGACTCGGCACGTCTGCTCAGCCTGGCTGCTCGGCTCCGCCCCCTCTTTCAAATAAATTGTATGCAGCACTCCCTGTTCACATTTGGCATCTAGCTGTGCTTCCTTCATTTCTTTGTTTGTACTTATAAATGTAAAACCCCCATACATTTCTACTACAAAATCACTGCAATCCTCTATGGATTCTGCGTAACTGGGAGCCATGATGTCAAGTGAACAAGTACCATTTCATTGTAAATTGCTAGAGTGTCTGGTTAAAATCCAGCAGAGCAAAACAGTAGAGCAATAGAATGTAGCTGTCAAGCCGCCACAATAAGAGGTGGTAAGGCAGAAACATCTGTTGTTGCCGCTTTTGGCCATAGGGATAGCTATTCTGTATTCTTTACCAACCATGAAATTAAGAGGTTTAGGATGTATGGTGGAAAGTTTCTGCAGCTGTAGCATAATAGTAGTTTAGATTAAAAAAATAAAAAATAAATAAATAAAGAGATAAAGGGGCACTACAAACACCATAACCACTACAGCTCAATAAAGCTAATTACTCTCTCATCCACTATCCTACACAAAGGCAGTTCATTCTTATGGAGATGGTTTTCTATTCTGCATCGTAAAGAATAAAAATGTTATTTCTTGTATTTCTTAAATCCAATAAAGTATTTTTTTTATGTTCTCTTGTGTATTTTTGTAAAGTTAGAGGCCAGGCACTCAACAAAATAAAGTGAAGAGCTTTTTTTAAATGAAGGTCCAAAAGCTTTGAGTTTAATATCGTTGAGTGCCTGGACCTATCTTGCTTTACTGGGTTTCTGTTACTAGTGGTAGGGTCGAACGCCAGGCCCGGGGCACGACGGTTTTACCTTTATTATTTACTTTGATGAGTTTTTCTCCTTCTTGGAATACAGTCCTCTTTTCTGAAAATCTCTTGTGTATTTATGTCACATCAACCTTATCATTGCAGACCTTGGAAAGCTACACGTATACTGATGATAAACCAAAAACAACATGACAGTACCATTGTGTGAGATAATACAAACAGCCAATGTTTACCATAAGGCACACTATGCACTTAAGGGAAAGGGGGAGGGAAGCAGCGCCTTAGAGGTGTCCTCCAGTCCAAGTCAGAATGGGCTGATATGTAGTGTAGAACTTTTGCGGTATTGGTGAGAAAAATAAAGAATGGCATATATAATTTTTTGAAGCTGATAATTATTTCCAAATATGTGCACTTGGACGGTATTATTCACATCTGTGATTTACTCAATAGCTTGATTCAGTGAGAGGACTCCAGATGGTATAAAACAAGAACAGAAAACAACACCAATATTGTGTAATATATTCGGTACTATAAATATGTGAATGTGTGCTCTCAATTTTTTGAGCCTGTTAGTGGCTCACATTGATAGGCATGTATAGGAGTCCATGGGCTCCGTGGATTCCCACTCTTTGATGCACACCCGTATAGCAGCAACTTCTCACTAGAATGGTATATGGATAACATAGAAATAAAAATATATAGTGCTTGAAGTTTAAATAAATAAAAGTAAAAAAAAAAAAAGAGATGTACTCATTGGTGGAGAGCAAAAGTGGTTTTGCTCAATCCATACCAAGGGTGGTATGTTCCCCAAAATGGAAATTGATGTAGTAATCTACTAGATAAAACCGCGAAGGTCCAATGTGGATAAAAACACAGATTTTATTGAAAATAATGTATAAAAGCATAAAATGGTATCACACTGACGCGTTTCACCTAATCAACAGGCTTTCTCAAAGTGTTACAGTACAGGGACCTTTCCTGTTTAAATAATGAAGTACACAGTGTGCACTTAAACAATCTCATCTAACTAGTATACTTGTATATAGCAAATGAAAGTGGTAGTTCACATCAATTCATCCAAACATTTTGTGGATTGACCAAATTTTGTCCATATAGCATTTTGGTTTCATGCTCCTACTAAGAATTACAGTTTACCTTTTCATCAGATCTACCTTAAATATACAGTGCACATTCAGCTTGCCTATTAACTGTTGGATGTTGTAATCAGTCATTTAAAGTAGGGTATCCACACATACACAACGAAATGTTTCAGTATTGTATTTAAAAGTCAAAAGGAAAAAAAAAACAATTACAAAAGAATGTTATAAGAAAAATAGCTTTTTCACAAATATTGATAAATTACAGTTATTTAAATATACAGACACATTAAGTGACAGATTTAGTAAACAAACAAAAGTTATGCTACAAAAGCAATATTTACATTTTTTTTTCTTCAAATTTTGGTCCCATTTTAAATCAGTCAATATGACCGAATGTTTCTAACTGCATCGTAGCAGCAAGATTTAAGTGTAACAATATTTTGTTTTCAGTGACCCACAGACATTTGACCATATTAACAATTCTGTACAGTAGTGTGCTTTTTCTTTGTTTCCTGAAGAATTCAACATCTTCTCATGTAGACACAGTTGGCAACTGTGGTAAACGTTTAACAATTAATTATTTTAATTAAAAACATATTGTTAACAACTGATGTTTCATTATCTTGATTATGTATGTTTTTAATGATGTAGAGCAATTAACACTCCATAAGGAAAGGGCTACACTTGTCCTACAATCTCTCTCTATGTATTCTCAAGGCCATTTTAGGACATTTAGATATCAATTAACAAAACTGCATATCATGTACCGAGAGGCAAGTCATCTTCCATACATTTTGTACAAATAAGGATGACTACGTACCAGAGCCAATGATGCATTTTATGGCATTTATATGATTTTTTTTATAACACTGCCCACGCATTATGCTATAATCCCACATTAATCTCTTTGGCTTTTTTTTTTTACACATATTCAGACTTGGGAAGCATTCTTCAGCATTGCTTGAGTCTCAAATGTGGTACAATAACAGTTTATGGACAACTTAGAAGACCACCATTCTTTGTCCAAAATACTACTTCATTTAGACATTCATTTTGAACTAACTACTGCATGAAAATAGAGACAAAATATTAGTTTGTAACGTACAATAAAAAAATTGTCTAAATAATGAACCTAAATAAAACTAGTAGCTTTAACCCACCAAATTATAGCCTACTCAACTCAGCTAAAGTTACTGCATACTAGTTTTCTACAGCAAAACAAAGGTGGGTGGCAGGTAAGTAGCCTCTCTGTTGAGTCTTGTCCCAAAAGGCTCCTCTAATGAGCTTTGGTCCTGGCCTCTGTGGGAACTGGGTATAATGTAGCATTAAATGCTCTGCCATCAAGTATTTATGCTGTAGCCTTAAGTCCAAGAGGGCGAATTTTAATGGAAGTTGACTTCAGCGGGTAATATCTGCCCTTCCAAGTTTTCCAGAAGATTCCCTGTTTTCGTTCGTGTCGTTGCCGAGGAATAGAGTGTAAATATTTGCCATTTAGGTTGGAATGACCACATGTGCTGAACCACCATCCTCCTAAAAAGAAAATGATAATGTTAAGTATAAACTACAAATATATAATTTTATGTCCTCGAACAATCCTACCGTATCCAAAAATTTAATGTAGCAAGGAAATAGTCAAATTAAGCAAATTAAAATGAGTAATATTTTTTTTTTAATGGAACTTTGGTTTGATGTAGTTTCAGTTATATAGATCTTACCGACATGAGTGGCCGTAAATCATTTAGATCTGGCATTATACACTGATTATTTTAGAAGCTTCAACATTTTTACCATTTTTATTATTATTTGGAAAAGAATATTCATACCTGAAAGATGTTTAGCACAGTTGATGTCGGACTTTAGATCCTGATCTCTGTCACGAGTGGTAAATGGTTGATGTCGACCAACACTGAGTGCGTTCTCTAGTTCTCCGTTCACTTGCCCCACAATCTGGAGGGCGTAGGCTGTGCTAGAACCTCCCAAACGAAATGGGGCTTCCATATATTTTGTATTTTGCTCCCAGTCTTCCAGCTCAATGTGTAAGAGATATTGACCCTGCTCACTTATTTGGTATATCTTCTCCAGTCCAAGCCAGAACTCACCTGCAAAATAAAACACTCACTTTCAAATTTATATCCGTGGGAGATACTATTGTAAAATTGTGTTTAATGCTCTAGTTTCCAGAGAAATGTAAAATAAAGGTGAGCCATTAGGAAAGTGCTACACCTTGCCGCTATCTCTCTATGTACTCTCAAGGCCATTTTAGGACATTTCGATATCTAAAAATTGCAATGTTTAAAACCATACAAAATTGAATCATTTTTGTCTTAAATATTAACTGCTTTGCTTAAAGAAAGAAAAAAAAAAAATATATATATACGGGTATATATATAAATAAGTAGAGATTGTAGCCGTAATAGTCCAGTGATGATTCTAATCATTCAGGATTTGCTTATAACTTTGCTTATAGACATCTAAGTGTTAACCAGACCTGTTTTTCCCAGTGGGTCTATTGGACCAAGCCTGCAGTTAAAAGAGATGGCCCTGGTTCAGGAAAATCCTAAAACAGGTGCCAGCCATCTGGCTGACACCAGCAGGAGTTGGCCAAGAAACAAAAAGAAGACTTCGTCCCTTCTCTCTTGCATTGGTGGCATTGTAGGAGCAGGTCTAAGTGCCTGTTAAACCTGGATCCATTGCAGCACACAATCAGTGTTAAAGGGAATATAGAGTAAGGGGACAGAAATATTATGTTATGATTTTGCTACTTCCACTAAGTCTGTGTCACATACTTCCCATTAGAGGTGAAAATCCCTAAGTTCCCTGTCCTCAATTGGCATGGAGTTTGATGTTGTAATAGGTATAGTGCAGTGTATTTGTTTGAGAGAGTGAATGTGTATAAACAAACAAAATATCCTTGAAGTTGGCAGGGGATAGGATTTGGTTAAATGTCACTGAAATGAGAATTGTGGGAAAATTTACACAGAGATAATAAATGAAAACTGGCGGTATTAGAATGGAGGTTATATAGAATTAGAAGTATAAATTAGAAAAAAACAATACTTGTAGTGTAAGGGGCTATATTCTACACAGTGGATTAAGTTATCTGAGAGAGGTTGAGTTTATCAGTTTAGGAATGTAATGGTTTTGGTGTAGCCGCGGATGTAAAATTTCCTTTTTCCCGCACTTGTTAAAGTTTTGTGTGTTACATGTGCATTTTAAAGGTGTTTTTTTTTCATAGGGAGACAACCACTTTGTCCTTGGATCCACATAGCACAATGTCTTGGCTCATCTGTTAGTCAAAAAACGCATGCAAATGTCATTTGTTTTTGGAATGCAAAAATTGATTTATAAATCATATGTTTATGTTTAAATATACCGTAACTATGATCTGGCAATTAAGTTAATATATACATTCTCACCATTAAGTGTTCCAAATCCATTCTTGTAAGTTTCCCAGAGCTGATCAAAATCAACCGAACCATCCTTGCGCCTCTGTATAACCGTCCATCCTCCATCTAATAAAAGACAAAGACATGTTTAATCTTTAATTGAAAGAAAACGTTCATGATTTGCCAATTTTCTCACATGAGCATATTCATAATAATATATTAGTATACATATAAATGTGATAAGTGCTAGAACAAACTGTTATTTTAAAGTGAGTTTTAAATCACTTAAGAGTTTGTACTGAACTTACCAGCAGTCATTTCACAAAAGACTTCAAAAGGCTGTGCCTTCAGTGGCTGAATTGTGAAGATTCCACTGGACCTTTCGCCTTGCAGGAAGATGTGATGACAATCAGAAGGTAGACCTGGAAAAAGACAAGGGTCTCTTATTAGACATTTATCTTGTCAAACCAAAAATTAAGTTAAGGTGTTATGAGAATAGCAATTCAAACATTCAAAATTAGTCTTGGTTTTTTTTTTTGGATGTCTCCAAAAGTATCTGCTTAGTTGCCATTTTGAGGTTCTTTCAGAAGATTTTTGTTGGCTACAATTTAGTATTGGTCAGTTACGACTTAAAAATGCAGATCTAAACTTCAAATAAATTCAGTACCAGGTTGTTATTTTTAGATTTTTATGAATGACTTAGCCAAGGAAATGAGCTTGCAACCAACATCAGTTCAGGAATATAAGGCATTCTTCAATGCTTTTAGCATTTTATACTGGACACCAGGGGCTACTGCATTAGATGAGCTTCTAAATTGTGCTGGAGATAATTCAGGGGTACTACATATTGTATACTTTTTAGGCTAAGTACGGATTAGTGCCAGCTATTTCTAAACATTGAAAAAAGGAACGCTGTTATTTTACAAATATGACTGTACACGTAAGCATATTATCAATATCCACACCTCTAAAGAATGCAGTTTCATTGGATACTTTCAGGTCTATTCCCAACTTTAATTAGTTACAAGACATTCCACCTTCCCACCTTTGATCCCTGTACTTTGAAATGCCAACACAACACAGTTTCTGTATAGTGACTAAAGTCCATTTTTGTTTGTACATTCAAAGCCAGTTTCACATATAGCTCAAAGTCATTGCTAACCTAAACAAAGAATTCAAAGTCCATTATATATTTCTATGTTATGTTCATTTTGGATTGCCTTTAGTTACGTAAACGAAAGGGAATTCTACATTTAATGAGCATGTGTCTTCAGAAACAACATGGTTATATGAAGAAGTTAATTGGGCTACGTGGGAGATCAATAATGGCACGTGTCCTATGCAGCTCAATGTTTCAACATAAAGGGTTACCCATGTCTGTTTTGTTTAACTCGGCTGTGTGCTTAGGGCTCAGATTTCTAAGAGCTCGTTATGTTTTTCATACTGCGAAGTTGTAAATATGAACTCTCACCCAAATCCCAAGGCTACCACCCTGTTCTTGCCCAGATGAGGAATGTCTGACTTGTGTTTACATTCTGAGAGTAGCATGTAATCACAATGAAACATGGTGTTAAAGACCAAGAAAAAGCAGATTAACGTTAACTCTGTGCAGTGTAAACGGTCACTGCCATATATTTTAAATACGATTTAAATGGACACTATAGGCACCCAGACAACATTATGTCAGTGAAGTGGTCTTGAAACGATGTCCCTCTTGTTTTAACCCCTCTATTCTGCAGGACCCTCAATGTTTACATCACATGGTTTAAATACCTCTTAAATGCATGACTTCCACTAGAGACACTTCTGCAGAAATTGCCATGTAAAGCTTGGCTATTTAAAATAGATGGTCTCATCGAGACCATCTGATTGGTGCAACGGGTGTTTTGCCATGCATGTGCTGTAGCCTCCCAATGCTTTCCTACAGGAAATCGTTTGATTGGCTGAGATCATCAAGATTGATTATCTCAGTCAAGGAGGTGGGGCTAGCTGCAGAGAGAGCAGCGTGGTTTCTGAAAAAAGGTAATTAATACTATTTTAACCCTTGTGGGAGGGGGGAGGTCACCTAAGTAGTGACTAGGATACTATAGCATTAACAATCCACAAAGAGGGAGATTTGTCAGGGGAAACAACTGGTGCTATTCTGGAGCAAAAATAAGTAGCAATCACTATAGAAATCAATAGAACGTCTCATATTTAGCTCCAGAATAGCACCTGTTTTGCCTTGATAGATTACCAATGTTGTCTGGTACGTGTCTACTACATTTGCAATTAGCCAAATATGTTGGCATGTGTGAAGTTTGTACGATTTAAAGTCATAACATGAGTTAGCTTGTTTGGTGTGCATTTATAAATATGTATTACACATTGTTGTACGTTGTTATTATTTTATTATTATTATTTTATTATTTATATAGCGCCATCAGATTCAAAGTTATACACCCACTGTACAGCGCTACGGAATGTGATGGCGCTATATAAATAATAAAATAATAATAATACACACAGAATATTTTATGAAAAAATCAGTCATGCTACGTTTCAGATATTGATCTAAAATGTGTTCAATGAAGTTTAAGTCACAAATATATATATATATATATATATAAAATATATTATGTAGATTGCAAAATGTATCTTAACACTGTATAATTCTTTGTATTTCTAAGCGTTATATTATCTAAACTGTTGTTACATAAAAAAAAATATGAATGTCTTTATCGGAGTACTGAGAGTATTGTTCTAGTATTTTACAAGGTCTTCACTTGTAATGTGTGAATGGTATGCGTGACACATGCAGAAATATTGCATCAGCAAGTGAAAACTAGGGGAAAGGTTACACGGGGAATTCTGAGACCAGGAAGGACAGGGGATAATAAGCTCATTCAGTCCTCCCTCTGTACACCCACACAGCAATGTGAACTTTTACCTAGTTTAAAAAAAATCCACAAAGAGCAAAACTATTTTTTGCTGTAACATGAGGTCATTCCATTCTCGGAACTTTTGCATTATTAATTCCAACTGAGGATTATGTATGTTGTACAGTAATTCAGGGGCAAAGTAAATCATTAAATAATGATAATAAAAAAAATCAGAAAGTCAGTGACACTTTTCATTTAAAGGGTTACTCCATCCACCATGACCACTTTTGTTTCTAGAAGTGGTCATGGTGGTGGTAGGAGTCCGTTTTTACAGTGTTTCAGCTTGAAGCGCTGCACATACTGTGATATTGTGCACCGGGGACTAGTTGCACCCCTGGCACTCGTGATTTTGACAGCCAAAAAAATCAGATCAGGACTCCGATATGTCAATTTTCTGCATAAAATACATCAGTTGTCAGCGCGCACTGCACACTGACAACGGATATATTGGGCTTCTCTTCCCTCCCATCTTTTGTGCAGACGCCTCAAAATTAGCGCAGTTTTTTTTATTTCAATCTCCCCCCCCCCCCCCCCCCCTCACACTCTCCAACCCTTGCCAGTTCAGAGTGTGAGCATGCGCTCTGAGCCGGTTAAGTGTTCCAATCAAAGGCATCTCTTTTATTTTTTTAGTCATAAGGAGTAGGGACATATAGAATAGAGCCCAATAGGTAATTATTCCTAAAAAAAAGACATAAATATTAAAAAGGATAGGAATAATCCTTTAATCATTAAATAACAAGAAATTGATAGCAAAATTCCTCAGGTTCTGTCAAAGTGTTTAATCCTTAGCTAATTATAGAAACTGCGATTTAGACGGATCTATAAAATCTGAAATATATAAAATAATTCCTATATCTCAGGTTCTGTCAAAGCGTTTAATCCTTAGCTAATTACAGAAACGGCGATTTAGACGCATCTATAAAATCTGAAATATATAAAATAATCCCTATATCTCAGGTTTTGTCAAAGTGTTTAATCCTTAGCTACAGTAATTATAGAAATGTCAATTTAGATGGATCTATAAAATCGTAAAAATATAAAATAATCCCTAGATCTCAGGTACTGTCAAATGTTTAATCCTTAGCTAATTATAGAAATGGCGATTTAGACAGATATATAAAATCTAGAAACAAAGGGTAGGGTCGCACTCGGCCACAATGTTTCAACCCAGGGTGCTACTGAGTATGGGTCAGCAAACCTCAAGGAATATATTTGAATAAGAAAATCTCAGGCACTCACTGCGATTGCTTCTAGGCAGATTTATTGCAACGTTTCGACCTGTTAAGGTCTTTATCAAGCTTGATTTTCTTAGTCAGATATATAAAATCTGCCATATATCAAATAATCCCTATAGCTCCTCGCAATAGTTATGGTGCCATCATGCTCCTGGCACTGTACACAAACAGATGGTCCTCTAGGCGCTTGGTGTATTACTGATACAGTAATAACACCCAAAATTATTGGGGTAAAAATGAACCAAGTTCAATTGTACAATAAAAAAATTACATTTTTTAAAGAAGTTATGTTGCTGCCTATGTCAATATCTAGAAACAAGAGGAATGTAATATGAATGGGGTATGCGAGCAAACAAATTATGCGTGTGCTTGCTATTAGAACCACTAATGTCTAACATCTTTCTATAATCCTGCAAAGATGAACTTTCGCACAGTTGGAACCCGTCCAAACGTTTCCTGCAAGAAGGCTGAGACTCTCCATCCTCTGAAGGTGATTAAACCACTGATACATGAAACTTCAACTTTCACACACTTGGCTCTGTGACAAGACTGGCTCTTGTAACTTCCTTACAATGAAAACAGCAGGGTCTTTGTACAGTATTTAAACTGTAAAGTTAAGGACAAGGAAAGGGCAATATTGAGGATGTAGGGAATCTGCCTAGTCAGAAGGTAACACGAAAAACAGAGGTTTCTATGAAGTACTTTGGTATTAAGGGACCCTGAAGACACAAGTGGGTAATAGCGTACTGCTTTATATATTACAGAATCACAGGCTTATTCCAAGAACCATGACCACTTCAGTGATTTAAAGTGGTTATGGTGGCTGGACAGCATTTCGACTTGAAAAGCTGCACAAATAGAATTGAACCACTTAGCTTCTAGGGATGTAACGGCACCTCCGGCGTCCGCGCCATGAAGGCGTCATTAGCCAGCCCAGCTCTGATCCTGGTTGGCTAATGTCAATTCTGTGCATTATTTTTTTTTTGCACAACGTGTCATTCATTAATTGAGAGCGGTCAGCTGACACTCTCAGATAATGAATGGCGAATGAATCATGTTCTGCAGCTCAGCAGAAGTCGGAAGAACATCAGTAGTGAAGCTAGGAACCTCAGATCCTATGCGAGGACCCAGTAAGAGGGAAACCATTGTGACCCACATGAACGTTAGTGTCTCTTTAAGTCATTGGTGCATGCTGGTCAGTGCTTTAAAGATGATCCCCTTCTCCATTGATACCATTCCTGGTCACTATTTACGGAACATCGTGGTTTTAAACTTGGCTGATACTTTATATCCTTTAAGGCACATATCAGCATTATCGTGTTAAACATAATATTACTGTTAGGTTATTTCAGTTGTAAAAACTGAATGATATTTCCAAGCACTGGTTATAATCCTTAAAACGTACTCTACAGAACATGCTTACGTCCATGGATGCTATTCATTCACTTTCTGCTTGTCATGAAGAATTATGAGACGGAGCAAGAAACTGACAGAGGAAATACTACAGACATAACTTCCTTTAATGCTTGTGTTACAGTAGACATCATATTAAAGAGGTTTGTAAAAGTGTTGAAAGGAATAGAGGAAAGTGACAGATCTCAAAGGTCACGTTAGTCTGTCTTAAGAGGAAAAGAAGGACCCTTGCTTTGTGCAGTAAACCAACTTCTTCTGGTTCTAAACAAACAACTCTTTGTGTTAAGTATGTGGAATATATATATATATATATATATATATATATATATATATATATATAGCTGAATACTAACCAGTTGTAGACTATTAAACTCCTCTGCAACATGTGTTTAGTTTTATTGCATTACACACAATGCAAAACATATTTTGTTATATAAAGCCCACTTATTTACCCATTTAAACCATTGCTCTTTAGAGCAGGGGTGCCCAATAGGTACATCCCCAGATGTTTTAAAACTACAGCTTCCATGATGCTTTGTCATTCTAAAGGCATTCAAAAAGCATGCAAAGCATCATGGGAGTTGTAGTTCTACAACATCTGGGGATCTACCTATTGGGCACCCCTGCTCTAATAATAGTATACATATATATTATTAGTAGTAATATACTGAGATGCTCTAAATGGCTGGGGCTCACATGAGGAATACTCTGTACCTCATGTTGGTGCAGACTAGACTCTCCCGGGCTTCACCTTCTTCAACAGAAGCCTATATGTATAATACCTTATATATACCATTTGGAGTTTAGGATACAGGCAGTTTTTTACTTTAATTCTTGGGTAAAAATACTTTGTCCCATAGTCTAAAAAGTGTAGTAGTTTTATATATATTTTTTATAGGTACATGATGTACATGAAATTGCTGTTTTGTGCTAGGTTCATGCGCAAGGTTATAACAATGCACAACACTCTTGAATTACTTGGGGGTACTTACTTTCTGTATCAGTCTCTGCACTGCTGTTACTCTGTAATTCAGTTGAAACATCATCTAGATTAAGTTTTGATTTGTAAGTCTCAATTTTGTCACTCTGGATCTATAACGAAAAAAAACAAACACCACTTATTAGACTTACGCCATTCACGTCTAATTGTTATTATTACAGTTCTTTTCCATTAGCCTCCAAACACTTTTGTGTATGATGGTAGTTTGCTGTTTTCAAAGCGTAAGCTGACAGCCAGGGTGGAGAGATATAAAATGGACTGGGAAACAGACTCCAAGTCAGTAAACTTATCAACAGAAATGACATTAATAATATACTCCAATTTCCATATTTATTGTCTTGCCTTGTTTAAATAAATAATTAAGGCACTAACTGTATTTATATATTGGTTATATTAGCTGTATGTTCCATACATTAATAGCAGAAACTCCATGCTTGGTTCTTACATTGACGTATTTAGCATTGTAAAAGTTTAAGAAAACAAGTCATAATGACTAATTGGGAGTGCCCTTACTAGTTATAGAATGTCAATGTATTATACTATACAATTCTGTACAGTACATAATCACAAAGAAAGAAAAACATTGTGTGATATTTGAATTGGGAAGTCTGTGATTGGACACCTACAGTCTGGGCTGGGGAAATAGGGGGTGGGGGGGAGGGGAGGAGAGGAGCTTGCAAAGGCTGCAGACAAGATATCTGCAGCTTTTTCAACATTTTTTTTTATATATATACCCCAAATGAAAAAATGCATTATTAAATGCATATACATTTTCATTTGGGGTATATGCTCTGACTAGTATTTATTTCTGTATTTGGGCAGTGTCCCTTTAAACCCTGCATAATATTATTAGTATTTTTTTTTTTTAATTCTGTAGCGCTGTACAATGGATATCACACTCTATTCCTGACAGTACTTAGCACATAGCACTCTAAATACTATTTGGATACACATGTCATACGTCACATAGTATTTTTTCACTGATACACTTACCTTGGTTTGTAAGTTTTTAATTTGTTGGTTCTGTTTGTCTAGTTTTACTTGTTGCAATTTAATCTTATCCATTAGCTCATTTATCCTCTGGTTCTGGGTTTCCATTAACGTCTGAAAGAAATCAGAGCATGGCACAATTATATAAGCAAAGTCATTATGAAAATGATATTTAATCCCTTAGTCTACTTTGTAACAAAGTCATTTAGACCATACAGGAATAAATATCTAGATATTTTTAATCCCTGTTAACGTATGCAATGAAAAAAAAGAACAAGAAATAGCTGCTATTTTATATGTAGCAACAGGCATTAAAAGACAATATCATACTTTCTGTGGTTGCGTGAAGATCTGGGCTTACATCTGGTAGGGTTATTCACCAAACTATAAATTCAAAGTTCACTTCAATTTTAAGGTCAAAATAGCCAAAATATAAAAACTATGCTTTCACTTTGGTCACTTTGAATTTTCACTTTGGTAAATATCTCTGTTGGTTTACTTCCATTGGAAGCTCTGTTTTCAAGTTACCAACACTGTTTTCAGACAGCTTAAACAGATGTTCTTCACCCCCAGGTCACTGCCCAAAATGGTGGCCCCATGCTGTTTTAGTGGATCAACACCGGTTGGAACAGGCAAATCATATAAGCTTCTGCCGTTAGAAGACATTTATTAATTAGAGATACAAGCAATCAGGAATCATTAGGCAATTCAGTCCTGACCAAGTTTACGGTCAATAATTCTAATTTAGTTTTTTTTTTTTTTTTTTAAGATCTGGTCTACATCAGTTTGCAGCCAGGGCAATAAGCAAAATCCTATTTTTAGATGTACATGAAATAGATGTCTAGGTTTTTGCAGACGTCTGCACTCAGATCGAAGGGTACCGAACGGAAAATAAATTCACAGAGAACAATATTGAAAGACTAGTGACTAATGAAACATCTCAAGTTTCTTACACTTGCTTCTCCCTACATCCAGTGTAATTCAATAGTCATTACGTCACAGCACCGAACATGTAGTACGTGCAGAACGGGGGATGTTGTGTACCCTCTCCAGGTTTCAATTACAATTTAGACTGCACTTTAGCAAGTAGTTCCACTTTTATTCTGCTTAACCCCTTAAAGATACAGCATCAGAAATAAAATGCCATCATGATGGAAAATGTCCGTCATGTGTCCTTAAAGAGTTAAAGTAAGAGCTGCAAATACCCTGTATTAGGGACTGTATGTGTGAAATGCATACCCAGGGATGATATTCAATACTCTTTGCAAAATATGCACCGGATACATATTTTGTTGTGTATGATATCATTCTTTGGTAGTTTGTCAGTGTATTGGGCAATGAGTTTCTGGATTTGTTTCTATTTAAAGGACCACTATAGTGCCAGGAAAACATACTCATTTTCCTGGCACTATAGGGCCTCTAGGTCCCCTCCACCCTTAGGGTCCCTCTCCCGCCGGGCTCTAGCATGAGGAAGGGGTTAAACACTTACCTTTTCTCCACCGCCAGGCTCCCTCTGTGGTGGGGATTCTCCGCCTCCTTTCCCCGTCATCGGCTAAATGCGCGGCACGAGCCGCGCGTGCATTCAGCCAGTCCATAGGAAAGCATTCTCAATGCTTTCCTATGGACGCTGGCGTCTTCTCACTGTGAAAATTACAGTGAGAAGCGCGGAAGCGCCTCTAGCGGCTGTCAATGAGACAGCCACTAGAGGCTGGATAAACCCTAAAGTAAACATAGCAGTTTCTCTGAAACTGCTATGTTTACAGCAAAAAGGGTTAATCCTAGAGAGACCTGGCACCCAGACCACTTCATTAAGCTGAAGTGGTCTGGGTGCCTATAGTGGTCCTTTAATTGGTTTGTGATTTACTACATTTATGAATATGATTGTGCTAATAACTATGTCCTTGCGATTCTATAGTTTTAAAAATCCAGTGCAGAGAGAATTCTGTAAATATGAAGAATTAGTAAGGTACGTATTGGGTCAGAGACGTGAGGGTTAAGTACAGTGGTCAATTTTACAGTATTTACTTGTTTTTCACACAACGCTGGAACTAGGAGCCAGTTGCTGTGCTAAAGGGCAGTAAACAAACCAGTTCCTGCTCTTTGGAATTGCCAAATTTTCATAACCCACTAGTGGAGATCACTCTGGACTTTGTTCACAGCTTGTGAGTAGAAAATAAAGCAAATCGTGAAGGGTGGGGGCTGGGGGGAAGGAGAGGGATTGTTGATGCATGTATTTTATCACTGCTTCAAAGTCAAAGATGTACAGTCTCAGGATCAAACTTAGTATCATTTTTAGGTTTATACAAATACTTTAGATACCAGCGATGCTATTTGCATATTTGATACATAGCCTATTTCAAATAAAATAAATATACATTTTAAAATAAATAATAAATATCTATTAGAAAAGTTTTGAGATGGTTGGATTTATATAAATGGCACTGGCAGCGCTTGCGCCCTATTTAATGGAACAAATTATTGTTTAATTTCTGTGAACTCTTTAGGACTAATTAATTTGTATTGCAAAGAATATTGGCTTGAGACTCACTTAAGGCACCATGTAATTCACAAGGCTGTCTACTAACTCTGTCTATGGCTAACAGTGATCTGCATCTAATGACCTATACCAGTCTTCAGCACTCTCCAAAGACAGAGAGATGTAGGTCAATTTAGGTAGGTCGGTAGGTGTTATATATTAAATAATGGGTCCATGGTACCATTTTAGGATACTATCAACTCATTTACTGTCAAGGTCTGTGTGACGGAAGCTCCTGTACCACAGACTTTTGGAGAGACTTGAAAGCCAGCTTACTGCGCGCAGACTATGTGGGGCTACTGTCACTGTGGGGAGGGATACGAGGGTCCAGAATGCTTACTGTGCTTCTAAGCCAGATTTGAGGACTTGATAGAGCGCGGTTTGGAAGGGAGGTTCAGGGAGGCAAGGAAGCATCAGAGGATACCTGGGTCTTAAGAGTGTACCCCTACCCTGAGGTCCAGGAACCCCTTTTTGGAGACCAGAACAGAGCTGACACTTGTTTTGTTAATTATGGACATGATCCACTGTTTAATCTAAGATGCTAAATCAATAGCAAATATATATAGATCAAGCTTTCGTTTGCTGCTGCCATAGGGAAGCACATATGCACACAAATACTGCATCGCCTAATGTAATCCTTTACATTATAGTTGTCATATTAGCCATAGCTTCCTGGATTCATCATGTTGACTTTCAGCACATGAAAATACTACCCTGTAGTACAGGGGTAGGCAACCTACGGCACTAGTGCCATGCACGGCACTCGAGGTGTCTTTGCACGGCACTCAAGGCTGCTAGAGCCAAACAGGCTCTGTCCTATCAGGAGTCCCAGTTAAACTTCAGATATCTGCTAATACGAAAAGGTGGTGAAGGACAATCCTCAATTTATGCATTGCAGCACATAGAGTAAGTGATCTCAGATCACTTCCTCCCAGCACTTGTGAATGGGAATCAACACTGTAGCTGAGCAGCCTGCAGCTGATTTTGCAGCTCCTATACTTGAGCTATACCTGGCCGGCCTGGTCCCCACTGGAACCCACCCACACTGCTAGATATACACAGAAATGTAGAATAACCCTCCCCTCATACAAATAATACGAACAGCCCACACACAAACATACACACAATCCGCACAAACGCAACACCACTAACAATCCACATACATGCACACAACCCCGCATGCAGCATCTCACATGCAATACCCCAGACAGCCCCACACATACACACACTACCAAACACACAATGTGACATATCCACCCACACACAATTCCACAAGCAGCCCTCATACACAGCCCAGATTCATAGGTATCATACACAATACCATAAACTACTAATGAACATATACAATATAATACAACGCTCACAAATACAACGCTACTAGGCAATTACAGTAAAAATAACACAAGCAGCATACACACCTCAATTTAAAAAAATAGGATCGGCACGCTACGGGACACCACAATCCTATATCGGCACAGTGCTGCTAAAAGGTTGCCTACCCCTGCTGTAGTACATAGAATTGATATGCTCCATGATTCCTGACTGATCTATCACCTTATTTACTGCGTGCAGCATTTGACCTCTAAATACTACATGTCTGCACTTGCACATATTGCCCATCAATGCATATAATTGATATGTGTCCTGGAACAAAATGGTGGGTGTGTCTCCCCCATTTCAAGCACTTCATGAGTGATGTCTCTGCACATTGTATGTGCCATGCCCAGTCAGGTACCAGCTAGGAACACACATGCAAGTGAATAAATACAGGATTATTTACCAAGATGAGAATTCGAAGTGAATTTCACATTTAAGGTCAATAAAGACAAACTGGAAAAAAATCTCAACTTCAGCCTTAAATTTGAAATTCACTTCGAATTCTCACTTCAGTAAATAACTGTTAACGTGTATTTATTAAAATCCCTTCGTGGAGCATCCCCACAGATTGCTGGAAATACCAAGATTTGCCTGACAGCTCCTACTATTTTGTTTATTTTTTTTTATCTGGTAAGTACATTGAGTCTGTACTTGCAGGTAGATGCATAATATCAGTCCTTGCAAAGCATGCTACTATTCCCCCTGGAATTCGAATGTTTGAGATCACACAGCCATCCCTCACCCCATACCTGGATATTGAGGTACTCCTTATCACTGCGGTTCTGCCTCCGGTTAGGTTCCATAACCTTGATCTTGTCCTCAATGTTCTGCAGCCTCTGGTCCAGCTGTTGTCTCCCGCTGCTGATCTCCTGCACCGTCTCCCTCAGTCCCTGGGACAAGTCATTGAGTTGCTTGTCCTTGTCTTCTAACTCCTGGACCCTGAGTTTCATCACCTCTCCGCTCTCTCTGATCTCTTTAGATTGCTTCAGGAGGTCCATCAAGGAAACGTTTTGCTGGTTCATCTTTCCCGAGATCTCCTTCAGCTGGTTCTTTGTCTTGTCCACATGTTCCTTGAGACCGTGTCCTAGCTGGAGCAAGCCGTGGGCTATCACGTTCACTTCATCCCAGGAGGCATACTGGACCTTCTTCTCTGATGAGATTCCCCAGCCCTCAGTTCCTAACACAGACCCGCACAGCACTAGAATTACAATCACAAGCTCCATTGTTATCAGCTAGCTCACTCACTCAGTCCTCTCCTGTAAATATAGCAGAATTTGTTTAGCAGGTCGATTGCCCTGAGTATATATAGTACTGACCCCTCCTCCAGGTCCTCCCAAAATCTGCTCTTCTAGTGACACAAGAGAGTTAACCACACCTCACTACTACTGTGCCTGAAGAGGTGTTTCCTGTAAACTGAAAGTCTTTCAGCAGCAGATCTGTGAGCGGATAGATGGACTGACAGACAGACAGAAAGAAAGAAAATTGTGATAGAAAGAAAAAAGAAAGGGAAAAAAATGGTTGTAAAGTTTGTTATATCTGACAGTTATGTTAAAACATCTAAAAAAACAAGAACTATGGCTCTAGCTGTCTTTAATATAAATATATTTCTACATATAGACACTGCTAGTAATGAAGATGAATAATATTTAAGAATACAAAAACTTTAGAATAAAATGTTTTCATAGAAGTAACACTTTCATGACACTGGCTAATTTGACATCTGTGATGTGCACTCAGTTAAAATGTTGAGCATTTTGAATTCTTAACCCACGCATATATTGTATAGTGTTTAAAAAAAAAAAAAAAAACGCAGAACGCATTTAAAAAAAAAGAAAATACATAAAGCTAAAAAAAAACAGGGTTGGGGGTATTAGGGAGAATGGGGGCAGTGATTTAAGTCACCTCAAAGCCTCCATTTTCACCCGAAATGGCAGTGGGTGGGCAGGAGATAGGGAGTTTCCCTTGGCCACTGAAAAGCTCAATAATGAAAGGGTTAAATATTTGTTTAATGGAGTTTGGGCGCAATGGGTGGATCAGGGCAATGTTTCTGATACCCTATACCTGACCATAACACGGAGAAAATAAAAAGTCTTGTATTTTCAAAATAAGCAGAATTCACACTAATTCAGGGGCTTATTCACTAAACTGTTAATTTTGGGGAATTTAAACAGGGAATGGAAATAGTTGAGTTGGAAATGTTTTTGCAATTCTGCCGTTTTGGTCAAAACTTAAAAAAAATTGAGGTTTCCTGGATAAGTAATTAACCTACTGGTATTGCACATCTCTAAATTTCTCCTGCAGATGGGACGTGCAAAAAAACACAGACATCCCGAAAGCTAGCTCTACCCAGAGCTGTCACAAGATATGAGTCACACAACGCTCTCTATTATAAACCTAGCACTGAGTCGCTAGTAATGAATGACTTACAGTTGAAAAAGTCATGGTCATGAACAACGTAAAAGTAAAAAACATTTTAGGATGTCCTGTGCATCTTCGCAGTCAACTATTCCTAAACTTGGTGTATGATAAATACATCGATATTGAGAGGACATCAGCCAATATTAACATTTTAAAAATGTCTTATTTCAATAATTTTTTCTCTTTGACTTTTTAACAAGGTTTTCATTCTCTCTACACTTTACATCAGCATTTTAGAATTATGTGGATTAAATGACGGCGTTATGATTATTATTATTTACTTATTTCTTTTTCTGTGTTTATTCATGCTATAATTATAAAGACATAGAAACCCCACGGTACTTTTCAAGCAATGCGCAATGAGCTTTTGTTGAAATGTATGCAGGATTAGCCTACAATGGTTTTATCCCCAAATCAGACGGGAGAGGTTTCTGTGTTAAAGGTAATCTGGATCAGTTTAAATCTGGCATTCAAAAATCCATCTCAAAGCTAAGCACATATTTTGGGCAATGGTAAACGAGAGAATTATGTGACCGTTACATTTAACCCACAGTTCAACAATGCCTTGATTAAAGGGACAATCAAGCACCATAACCACTATTGCCTCCTCTAGCTCTCCTGAGGGCAAATTCAATATTCAGCTGATGCTCTCAGCCAATGAGCTAAGCCCTTGTCCGTATCTCAGGTATAGAGTCTCTGACTCTCAATGTGGCAGAGAGCTGTGCATGGCAGACCCAAAGTAAGGCGTCAAGAAAATGGGGCTTCTCCAAGGTACTAGTGGCACCATAAACACTACAGCGTGTGGCAATAAATTCACCATTTACAATATTGTAATGACAAGTTGAGAAAACTGATCTACTAGTTTACACTTAAATTCAATAATGGAGGAGTGTGGTCCTATAGGATGGTGTAGACTGGGCCTCTCTACATCTCTGATTTTGATCACTTAAAGAGAGCATAACAGAGTCACTAGCGAGACTTCAAGAGCATCTCAACAAACGCACAGGTAAACAATTTTTCACTTTAAGAAATTAAAAGAATTAGTGGACATCCATGTAGGTATCAATCATGGGCCACTTAGAAAAGTAAAATATAACATGGGTTTTGGATCTTTGAAGTCCAAACCAAGCAACATTGAAGTCTTAGTTCTGGTTGGGACCTAAGCCAACAATTCAGACATTAGCTGGCTACCGTCTAATTAAAGAAAACTTTGTTCATTACCTTAGTACTTCTGGAATTTTTAAGCTTACTTTGTTTTAATTATTATTTTTACTGGATTAGCTTAATTTCTTAATGCATTGAGTATCTGTATAATTACGGTCAGTCTGCATATGATAGCCTTGTACATTGCAGAATCAATCAAGTTGGTGGCAAAAGTGTTGTCATGGTGGCTTACTTCCGTTACAGTCCCCACTTTGATATGTCTTCTGTGTAGGGACGCTTTTCTAAACTTCCAAATAGACACATGGGAGGGCATGGGTGCATAGTCACAATGTTTTGGGCTACCACTGCTAAGTAAAGTCAGACATCTCACAGCACAGTCCCACTGGGAGCCATGACGCTTCAAGCATCTTAGCACTGAATATAGAGAAACCAGTTTTCTGTATACATTGCTGTGTTAGAGATCACCCTACTCACAGTGCTTCTTCCCTGAGTGAGGGGATCAGTAGACGTAACACCGAGAGATGCCCTGTCTGTGTGAGTAGGATGATGTGCAGCATAGTGCTGTATACCAAGAGAAGATCTCTATGTATACAGTGTTCATGGATCTATACACAGTGGTATACACAAAGGCTGGTGGTCTGTAATGGGAGAGTGGGGTAAAAATGTTTCTGTGTGTGTCAGCGGTGCTATATGTAAGCATACAGAAAAAACGTCACAGGCTGCACTCTGTGATAATGATGCATGGTTAGGGCTCTGGGGAGCAGAAATGTTGCTTGTTCTGTCAGGTGACTTACCTTCAAATAAATCTACACCATCATTATCACAAAGTGTAGCCTTTGTCTTTCGTTTTTTTTCTGGAGCTGTAGGTTAGAGTCACTACCACTGGACCAGGATTATATATATATATGCTCCCTTTTCATTGCCACCACAAACAATATAGGCCCTATACCACCCAACACATTCACACATTGCACCCTTATGCACACTGCACCCCAACACACACACTAGATCCTCTTACTACATCCCTTATACACACACTGCAACATCTACACTTTCACTTCATTACAGACACAAATACTTTGTTCTTTATACACACTCCGGGTCCCCTAAACACACACTAGATTCCCTAAACACACTCTGGTTCCTCTACACACCCTAGATCCCCTTTGGACACACTGTGCCACCTACACACACCAGGTCCCCTATGCACAATCTGGATCCCCTACACACACTAGATCCCCTATAGACACACACTGCACCACCTACACACACTACATTCCTGACATACACACTACATCCACTAAACACACTTTGAATCTCCTATGCACACACAAGATCCACTGTACGCAAACACACATACTACAGTCCCTACACACAAACGCCCTATGATCCCTACACACAAATGCCCTATGATCCCTACACACACTACATCACCTATACACAGAGCTGGCGGTACGATGGTTCTGACTGGGGCCTTTGCCCCAAGCGGCATTTTAAGGTGGGCGGCAATTAGCTGCTATCACTGTGTCTGGACCTGCTACCTTTTTTCCAGGTAGTGTGCGGCTCCATAAGGGAACTACACGCACCATGAATTAGCATAGGAAGGCCTCCCCCTCCTGCTTTGTGTAGGAGTGCCGAGTGTCACTTTAAGTCTGAAATAGCACGCTGGACATTAAGAGCCCCCCTTCCCTGCAATGACAGGTAAAACAGCAGGGAGGGGTGCACAGATTTGTGTGTGAGCAGAGCTGACTCTAGCTTTGCCTAGGCTGAATGCTGCTTGGGAAGGAGAGGGGACATGAATGCAAGGGGGACAAAGAGACATGGATGGAAGGGGGGAAGAAGAGACATGGATGGAATGGGGGAAGAAGAGACATGGATGGAATGGGGGAAGAAGAGACATGGATGGAAGGGGGGAAGAAGAGACATGGAAGGAGGGAGAAGTGAGTCATGAAAGGCGGCGGGGTGAGATGCATTGAAGTTTACTGCAGTCTGGTGCATTGGGAGCAATATCTAGTGCTGTGGGAAATGCTGTGAGGACTCTCTGGTGCAGTAGAAAGGGGCAGTAAGAGTTAAAAGATGCATGGTATAAAGAGAAGCAGAGATGGTGAAGTGAGCAAGGTAAGGAAAACTGTTGAAAATGTATGTGTACATATAAAATGACCGGGGACGGGGTCAGCAAAATATACCTTTGCCTAGGGTGGCAAAATGTCTTGCACTGGTCCTGTCTGTGAATGTGTGTGTGAATGTGTTTGTGAGTGAATGTATCTGTGTGTATGTGTAACAGCGTCAATGTGCTTGTGTGTGCATAACTGGGTTCAGCAGCATTTAAGTCTTGGGCCGACATTGCCTATCCACGCATATACTACAGCCCCTATGCACATACTCATTATATTGCCTATACTCTCTGTGCCTCCTATACACACCCCCTACTCACGCATATTACACCACCAAGAGAACTGAAACTGACCTATTTACACAAAACACCACACCACAATCAGCTCTACACACACGCAATCCATTAGCAGGGGTGTGCTGGGAAGGGGGCCCCTTCCCCCCCTTCTTAGCCCCTGTCCCCCCTCCTCAGCCCCTGTCCCCTCAGTCAGCCCCTGGCCCCCTTCCTTAGCCCTGTCCCCCCTCCGCCCCTGCCCCCCTTCTTAGCCCCTGTCCCCCCTCCTCAGCCACTGTCCCCTACCTCAGCCCCTGTCCCCCCTCCTCAGCCCCTGTCCCCCCTCCTCAGCCCCTGTCCCCCCCTTCTTAGCCCCTGTCCCCCCTCCTCAGCCCCTGTCCCCTACCTCAGCCTCTGTCCCCCCTTCTTAGCCCCTGTCCCCCCTCCTCAGCCCCGTCCCCTACCTCAGCCCCTGCCCCCCCTCCTCTGCCCCTGTCCCCCCCTTCTTAGCCCCTGTCCCCCTTCCCCAGCCCTGTCACCCTTCCTCAGCTTTGTCACCCTTCCTCAGCCCCTGTCCCCCCTCCTCAGCCCTGTCCCCTTAGTCAGTCCCTGTACCCTACGTCAGCCCCTGTCTCCCTTCCTCAGCCCTGTCTCCTTAGTCAGCCCCTGCCCCCCCTCCTCAGATGTGTCCCCTTAGTCAGCCCCTGTCCCCCCTCCTCAGCCCTGTCCCCTTAGTCAGCCCCTTTCCCCCCACCTCAGCCCCTTTCCCCTTAGTCAGCCCCTGTCCCCTCCTCCTATATCTGTTATTCACTTCTCTCCAAACTCAAAGGGACTATTTAAGAGTAATCATTTGATGCTATTTTAAGCAATTTTGACACAAAACGTCAGTTGGGATTATTTCAATTTATAATCCTCCAATTTAAACTTTGAAACTTTCTTAAATTGGGCCAGGATAAATGTGAAAGTCACTCATATGTACCAACAGATAAAGAAATCGGAAGGAAGTATACACACTGAGCTTCAGATGTGAGAGAATTTAACACTGGTATCGAAAATATTCTATTTTTACAGTTGGAATTACGGGAAAGCAGCCAAAAAGACAAGCCAGAAATAAAGAAATGAGCAGTGATAGCAGATTGTTCGTGAGGTCAATGTGGTAATTTTTCTGCAGAGTTAATTTCTATACTTCTGTGAAAAATTTGCCTGTTCTGCAAGTGAATTGCTGGGCCAACATCCAACAAAACCAGCCACTGGAGAACAGACGAGCTGTAGCAAAAACACAAACAAACAAACAAAGCATCACACATACAATTATTGCTGTTACTGGGAACAAGAAGACAGTATAGTTGTTTCCATTTTCCCTGTATAGTTGTTTCCAGTTCCACTGCTAGTTACTGCTGATTTCTCCAAAAAGTCTGTTCTAAAAAGTACTGAAATTGGGGCGATCGCCATGGAAACTAGTGGAACCAGTAGGTATATTCCATTGATAATTCCTCCCATTCATATTTTGCACAGTTGTTGGAATGGTACACTTTAGGCGAACTTCATTACAAGCTTACTGACCCGGGAGAAGGCCCAGCCCTCCTGACCCCACTGGGACTGTCCAACAACAACACGGCCCCACCCGCCGAGCACCCTGGACCCACGACCTGAAGCCTGCAGTGACCACAAGCCACAAATCACGTTTATATATTGTTTGTTCAAGTTTCTTTTGCACTGTTGCACCAAATTATACATAATACTCCCAACTCAAACCAAATTTAACGAACCAGACGAGGCCAGAGGGCCCTGTAGGGAAGATGCACGCAGATTACAGAATCCTACCCCCCCCCCCCCCTCCATTAATGCCCTGGGGTTACAGGGCATAGTAAAACATGGAGCACCCACATGAACCACTAGATGGGTTCACGGGCGCAGAAATACCCTCATCGGCAGCCAAGTCAGGCTCAGATAGCCAAGCTCCTAATCCAGACATACCTACACATAGACGAACCACAGAAACCCAGCCCTCACGCTATCGCAAAATTTAAAAACAACACGCCACGCACAGGGTTAGGGAACCCACAAGCACACACTTTGTGCCAGGGTTAAACCATAGCCCAAGGACCCTAAGGGGCAGCATCAACCTTTCACATTACCCACACCAAGGGCACAGCCCTCACTCTCGATACGACCAACTAGCCCATTACACTAAAAAGTGCAGAGCTCACCTCAGCCCAACTCACAGAAAGTACATAATGTTACTCAGGGCTCGAGTCCTGCAGGAACGCGTGGGAACGGCGTTCCTGCACTTTTTCCACAGCAGGAACGCCGTTCCCATTACTAGTCCTGCAGGACCCAGGGCTGGCACAAGCGGCTGCCAGAGCAGGGGGAGGACAAATCCGAATCCCCTGCCTCTGACTGGGGACTCGGATTTTTAAACTCACCTCTCCCCCTGCAGTCAGTGGAGTCGTCCGGCCTCTCCTGATAATGTCAGTAGGAGGGGGCGTGACTTTCTCTGCTCTTCTCACAGGACCGCTGGGGAGCAGAGGAAGTCACGCCCCCTCCTCCTGACATCATCAGGAGTGGCCGGATGACTCCACTGACTGCAGGCTGCAGGTTCCAGATCCTGGCCCAAGGTAAGCCTCAGGGAGGGGGGAAGGCACTTTAGTTTTTTTTTTGTTTGTTTTTTTTATCAGTTTCCTGCGTCCCTGTCCCCCTATTTAAGGCCCTGTCCCCCCTCCTCAGTTCCTGACCCCCTCCTCAGTCCCTGTCCCCCTATTTAAGGCCCTGTCCCCCCTCCTCAGTCCCTGTCCCCCTATTTAAGGCCCTGTCCCCCCTCCTCAGTTCCTGCCCCCTCCTCAGTCCCTGTCCCCCTATTTAAGGCCCTGTCCCCCCTCCTCAGTCCATGTCTCCCTCCTTAGTCCCTTTCCCCAGTCCCTGCCCCCCTCCTCAAGCCCTATCCCCTTACTCAGTCCCTGTCTCCCTCCTCAGTCCCTGCCCCATCCTCAGGCCTGTCCCGCTCCTCAGTCCCTGCCCCCCTCCTCAAGTCCTGTCCCCTTACTCAGTGCCTGTCTCCCTCCTCAGTCCCTGCCCCCCTCCTCAAGCCCTGTCCCCTTACTCAGTCCCTGTCCCCTTACTCAGTCCCTGTCTCCCTCCTCAGTCCCTGCCCCCCTCCTCAAGCCCTGTCTCCCTCCTCAAGTCCTTGCCCCCCTCCTCAAGTCCCTGTCCCTTTCCTCAGTCTCTGTCTCCCTCCTCAAGCCCTGTCCCCTTACTCAGTCCATGTCTCCCTCCTCAGTCCCTGTCTTCTTACTCAGGCCCGGTCTCCCTCCTCAGCTCCTGCTCCCTTCATCAGCCCCTGCCCCCCCCCCTCAGCCTCTGTCCCCCTCTTCAGCCCATGGCCCCTTCCTCAGCCCATGCCCCCCCCCCCCCTCCTAAGCACCTGTCCCTCTTCCTCAGCCCTGCCACCTTACTCAGCCCATGGCCCCTTCCTCAACCCTTGCCCTCCCCTCCTTCTAAGCACCTGTCCCTTTTCCACAGCACTGTCACCTTACTTAGCCCCTGTCCCCCTCCTCAGCCCCTGTCCCCCTCCTCAGCCCCTGTCCACCTTACTCAGCCCAGTGCTCTTACTCAGCACCTGTATACGAGCATCAGCCCCTGCCCCTCTTCCTCAGCCCCTGCCCCTCTTCCTCAGCCCCTGCCCCTCTTCCTCAGTCTACAGAAAAAGGAAAGGTGTATCCCGCGCCTAGTATATTATATGTGCAAAAAATACATACATATATTCTCAAATATATCAGGAAGGAACCGAACCTCAGGATAAAAACAGAGAATAAAACACAATAGTGCGATACAGTAATAAAAAATATTTTTATGGTGGTGAGTACGGCTATATATAATCCACTCACATTTATATGAGCTATAACAGAGCTCAGCTGTGCAGCGCTTGGACGGTACAATCCCCGTCTTGGGATATGTTGTTGTAGTATATGCAGGTGCTTCCAAAGTGCAGTATGCGTGGTATATGCAGACAAAAGGAAAAAATAGCAGCCAATAGTGAAGTAAGTCCCAATAATGGTGTAAATAATGAATAGTATTGTACTTACAATTAATAGAGCATGTAACCTGCTCTAGTGTGGTCAGCTTAGGTGGTATAATCCCCACCAAGGATATACCGGATCCAGGAGGTAAAAGAATGAGTATAAAAAGTAACTTTAAAAGTATACTTTAATATTAATACAATATAAACAAAAACCATAAAAGGTATAAAAAGTAATGTCCCACTTAACGCGTTTCGCCTCACAGGGCTTCTTCAGAAGTGTGGTACAACCTCCTCTCAGATCCGTTTTTATATGGTGGTAGATTGATAGATTTTCGTCCGGTGTGTTTCTTTTTCCTAGTTCCGGGTGCCGGTGGAACGCATACAGCGCACCGGAAGTGACGCGGCACTCGCGTCGAACCGGAAGTGACGCGGTGCTCGCGTGTAGCTGGAGACCGGCATTGGCTGATACTATTGCGCTGGAACGCACGCAACGCCCATGATTCGGCGTGCGTTGCGTTCCAAAAGCGCTTATAGGGGGCCAGCTTAGCAAAGCCATTCTAATGCAAAGCCATTCGATCCATTTTAGAACGAGATAACTCAATACCTCAAGAACAAATTCATTTTATAATTGAAGGCATAGATCTAATTTTAAAACATAATTATTTTTGGTTTAAAGATAGTTTTTATTTACAAAAGACCGGCACAGCTATGGGTACCAGGTTCGCACCCAGCTATGCCAACTTATATATGGCAGAATGGGAAGACCTGTCTGTCTGGAGGGGGCATGGCTGGGTGGAGAACCTGGTATCCTATTCTCGGTACAAAGACGACCTCCTGTTTGTTTGGAATGGGTCTATGAGCACTGCTAAGGATTTTATCTCTTTTTTAAACAATAATGAAGAGGGTATTGTTTTAACTGCGGATTTTAGCAACACTATGGTGACTTATTTGGATCTAAATATTTATGTTGAAAACAATAAGATACAAACAAAAACACACTTCAAAGATGTTAACGTAAATAACTATATAAGTACAGATAGTTGCCATAACAAAATATGGCTAGAAAATATACCGAAAAGTCAAATCATGCGTCTCAAAAGAAATTGCTCTGATACATCCATGTTTCTCAAACAAGCCAACACAATAAAAGAAAGCTTCATACAAAAAGGGTATAATGCCAATAAGATTGAGTCAACAATAAATGAGGCAGCTATCATAAATAGGAACCAGCTTATACATAAAACCAAAAAGGCCCAAGTGAATCAAAGCAATCCAGACTTCACTTTACCAATTGTCTTGGATTATAATAATAAGAATAAACAATTGAAGAAGATTTTAACAAAGCACTGGCACCTATTGAAAGAAGATGATATTCTAAAAAAAATAATTCCTGATAAACCCAAAATAATTTTCAGAGGGGCACCAAATCTTAAAATGCACCTAACGAAGAATTTTACCAAGACTAGCCCAAATAAAATCAATAATTTTATGGATAAAAAGGGTTTTTATAAATGTAACAGCTGTATGGCATGCAAAAAAACAAAAACCACAAACAGAACCATTACTAAATTTAAGTCAAACAATACTGGTAAAATATATAATATCAAAGAGGTTATTACGTGCAATAGTAAAAATGTAATATATCTATTAGAGTGCCCATGTGGCCTCCAGTATGTAGGCAGGACTATAAGATCACTCAAAACCAGGATAGCTGAGCATTGCAGGAATGTAGAAAAGGGTTTAAAAAACCATTCAATACCAGCTCACTTCTGTATACACAATAATGATCCAAAATACCTTTCTTTTATTGGGATTGCAATAGTTAAGAATCATTGGAGAGGAGGGGATGTTGTTAAAAAGATCGGTCAAACAGAGATGCAGTGGGTATACCAGTTAGATACCCTACACCCTAACGGGTTAAACGCAGACTTTGATCTATACAACTTCCTATAAATCCTCCTGCATTATTTAATACTTTTCCATATATATATATTTTTTTAACCATTACCTTTTAGATTATTTTTGTCTTTTAATAGATTCTATATAGGTTTTTAATATCTTTCAGCGTATGTGTTTATATATGTATCTCTTTTATTATTGCAATCCTAAACATATGTATTCTCTCTCTTTTATTACCACTGCTTTTTAAATCTCCCCCCTGCTTTTTATTAGCATATATAAGAAACTGGATGTTGTTTTCACTTTAAAATATTCTACTGTATATACATATATTATTTTGGATCATTTTTGCATTATATATCTGTAATATGGAAGCCTAATAAGTGCCCCCAAAGACTAATATCTGTTTCCCATATGTTTTTATATCCTATGCCCTCAACCAAGATGGCCGCCGCAGGACTACGACTAGCATGGAGAGAGAAGATATGCCCCCTCTCCATGCTTTAATTTTTGCTAAGCTGGCCCCCTATAAGCGCTTTTGGAACGCAACGCACGCCGAATCATGGGCGTTGCGTGCGTTCCAGTGCAATAGTATCAGCCAATGCCGGTCTCCAGCTACACGCGAGCACCGCGTCACTTCCGGTTCGACGCGAGTGCCGCGTCACTTCCGGTGCGCTGTATGCGTTCCACCGGCACCCGGAACTAGGAAAAAGAAACACACCGGACGAAAATCTATCAATCTACCACCATATAAAAACGGATCTGAGAGGAGGTTGTACCACACTTCTGAAGAAGCCCTGTGAGGCGAAACGCGTTAAGTGGGACATTACTTTTTATACCTTTTAGGTTTTTGTTTATATTGTATTAATATTAAAGTATACTTTTAAAGTTACTTTTTATACTCATTCTTTTACCTCCTGGATCCGGTATATCCTTGGTGGGGATTATACCACCTAAGCTGACCACACTAGAGCAGGTTACATGCTCTATTAATTGTAAGTACAATACTATTCATTATTTACACCATTATTGGGACTTACTTCACTATTGGCTGCTATTTTTTCCTTTTGTCTGCATATACCACGCATACTGCACTTTGGAAGCACCTGCATATACTACAACAACATATCCCAAGACGGGGATTGTACCGTCCAAGCGCTGCACAGCTGAGCTCTGTTATAGCTCATATAAATGTGAGTGGATTATATATAGCCGTACTCACCACCATAAAAATATTTTTTATTACTGTATTGCACTATTGTGTTTTATTCTCTGTTTTTATCCTGAGGTTCGGTTCCTTCCTGATATATTTGAGAATATATGTATGTATTTTTTGCACATATAATATACTAGGCGCGGGATACACCTTTCCTTTTTCTGTATATTGTTCACAAGGTTTGGGAATCCTTGTTTGTATACTGCTGCCTGCACGTTAGTTACTATAGAGAGCGCCTATTACTCAATTTTTTTCCTCTTCCTCAGTCCCTGCCCCTCTTCCTCAGCCCCTGTCCCTCTTCCTCAGCCCCTGTCCCTCTTCCTCAGCCCCTGTCCCTCTTCCTCAGCCCCTGTCCCTCTCCTCAGCCCTTGCCCCCCTCCTCAGCCCCTGCCCCCTTCGTCAGCCCCTGTCCCCCTCCTCAGCCCCTCAGTTCCTGTCCCTTTCCTCAGTTCCTGTCCCTTTCCTCAGTTTCTGTCCCTTACCTCAGCCCATGTCCCCTTCCTCAGCCCATGCCCCCCCTAAGCTCCTGTCCCTCTTCCTCAGCTCCTGTCCCTCTTCCTCAGCTCCTGTCCCTCTTCCTCAGCTCCTGTCCCTCTTCTTCAGCTCCTGTCTCCCTCCTCAGTCCCTGCTCCCCTCCTCAAGCCCTGTCCCCTTACTCAGTCCCTGTCTCCCTCCTCAGTCCCTGCCCCCCTTCTCAAGCCCTGTCTCCCTCCTCAAGTCCTTGCCCCCCTCCTCAAGTCCCTGTCCCTTTCCTCAGTCTCTGTCCCCCTCCTCAAGCCCCGTCCCCTTACTCAGTCCATGTCTCCCTCCTCAGTCCCTGTCTTCTTACTCAGGCCCTGTCCCCCTCCTTAGCCCCTGCTACCCTCCTCAGCCTCTGCCCCCCTCCTCAGCCTCTGTCCCCCTCTTCAGCCCATGGCCCCTTCCTCAGCCCATGCCCCCCCCCTCCTCCTAAGCTCCTGTCCCTCTTCCTCAGCCCTGCCACCTTACTCAGCCCATGGCCCCTTCCTCAACCCATGCCCCCCCCTCCTCCTAAGCTCCTGTCCCTTTTCCACAGCACTGTCACCTTACTTAGCCCCTGTCCCCCTCCTCAGCCCCTGTCCCCCTCCTCAGCCCCTGTCCCCCTCCTCAGCCCCTGTCCACCTTACTCAGCCCAGTGCTCTTACTCAGCCCCTGTATACGAGCATCAGCCCCTGTACCCCTCCTCAGTCCCTGCCCCTCTTCCTCAGTCCCTGCCCCTCTTCCTCAGTCCCTGCCCCTCTTCCTCAGCCCCTGCCCCTCTTCCTCAGCCCCTGCCCCTTTTCCTCTGCTCCTCTTCCTCAGCCCCTGTCCCTCTTCCTCAGCCCCTGTCCCTCTCCTCAGCCCCTGTCCCTCTCCTCAGCCCATGCTCCCCTCCTCAGCCCTTGCCGCCTTCATCAGCCCCTGTCCCCCTCGTCAGCCCCTCAGTTCCTGTCCCTTTCCTCAGTTCCTGTCCCTTTCCTCAGTTCCTGTCCCTTTCCTCAGTATGTGTCCCTTAGCTCAGCCCATGTCCCCTTCCTCAGCCCATGCCCCCCTAACCTCCTGTCCCTCTTCCTCAGCTCCTGTCCCTCTTCCTCAGCTCCTGTCCCTTTTCCTCAGCCCCGTGCCCTCACTCAGCCCCTGCATACAAGCGTATCATTTTTTTTTGGGGGGGGGGGGGGGGGGAATTATAATAAAAAAAAAGGAATGGTACACTTTGACAAATCAGTGTGTACACCGGAATTATACATATTACACACTATCAGCAAAGTTGCTTGAAGACTACATTTCCCAGGATACATTACAAATGATCTCTGCCATTTTAACTCCATGTACTAATCTTCTGACTCAATGAAAAGTCACCCCCTGTTTAACACCATACGCCTATAGATACATGTATTTGAGAAACAACATTTGTAATAGTTTGTCGCATTTATTGTTACATTTCCCTTAATATTGTAACCAGTCGAGGAATAAGTTGGCACTATAAAAATACCAATAATAATAATATCTCTGATATATAGGTACTGAGTATTATAAACCAAAAATTCAGTGTATAACTAGAGTTACTGCACTGATTTGGTTGTTTTTTTTTTTCTATACACCACACCAACACTACATGCAAGAAAGATATTATACTGAGTGATAAAACAGCCACCAGCATTGAAGTACAGGCTGATCCATTATAGGCTTTAGGCAATGATAGTGCCCTGGTTTTACATCATGTTTTTGTATTATATTTACAGTGTTGCAGTATATATATATATTTGGGGGGTTATTGAGCCAGGCCACTCCTTATTATAACGAGGGGTGACACTGCATACATTCAAGACTGAAATACTGAGCGCTCCACTTATATCCTGGTATCGGTTTTATTACCTTATCACTCATTATAATATTTTTTAAAAACAACCTAAAATCTTTACACTGATTATTTTTTTTTAGCATTATCTCCTCTATCCGTAAGGGGGGAGCAATCTATATAAAATGAGAGGCACAATGGCAGAAATTTATCAAAGTGTTGTGTTCTGAAAAGCGATGCACAAATGAAAAAAGGGGAGGAGCCGCTAGTAAATAGTGCTTGGTGGCTCCACTGGTTTCTATGGCAACTGCCTTACTTATAGTATTTTAGGTCACTTTTTAAAACTGAACTCTTTGATAAATCCCCCCTCCTCCACCCATTTAAAAAAAAAAAAAAATAGTAATTACAATGCTAATCAAAAAAATTTTTTTCCAAAGAAAATGGTGGGTGTTGCCACCCCACCTAGACCTGTGGACCATCCTTTACAATCAGCAACTTGAGTTCAGGGTTTGCCACTTAATCATTAATTCCACTGTGGCACTAAATTTTGTGTCCATGTCTTTATTGGGAGAGAGGTGGGAGCATGAATCTTAAGAGGGAACTGTCACAGACTAATGTATTGGAAATGTTTTTACCATTTGTACATTTTAATTTTAAAATTCAAAGATGAAAGCCACCCTAATGATATGTAAATGTTACTTTAGACTACTTACACAGGATATTGGCTAGCAGAACCATGTAACTTCCCAAATTGCCCAATGATGCAAATGTTTACTGTATAATCTGTTTTAGTTCCAACTGTAACAAGGAATTCTTGTAATTACTAGCGCTGACTGGAGTTCCCTTTTTTGAGAAACAGTCATTTATAGTAAATACTAATTAGTTCCTATATTGCATCCCTTTTCTCTCATGTTTTGCTAAAAGGTTAATTTAAAATTGATTGAATCAAAATCTCTTTGAATATGAGTAAAGGAAATACCCACGTTATCAAATATCAAGAGAGGCAAAAAAAAAAGTGAAACCAAAGCATTGCTTATTGTACGTCTATGTATTGAAATCAATGTGGGAATGTATTTTGTATTCTTCTTAAAGAGTGGATATGGTGAAGATCTGTATAAAAAATTTATCTAAATAGTATTCCTTTTTATTTCACTACTTTAAACGATTATCATGTCCATACTTTCGTTAAAGCCCCCATTTCACGGCTCCCACCGCATAACGAGGTGAGTAATTCTAATTAGCAGGTATCTATCTTAGGATATCTGTAGTCGCTGAATAATATTGGATAGATATGAATATGATGAAAATGACCTAGTTTGAATCATATGTTGCTGCAATGAAATTCAGCTTATTTTACTCGAAGTAGCAGTGCCTCCATGACTCCACCATGAATAATATTAAAGGGACACTATAGTCACCAGAACAACTACAGCTTATTGAATTTGTTCTGGTGAGTAGAATCATTACCTTTTTGCTGTAAACACTGTCTTTTCAGAGAAAATGCAGTGTTTACATTACAGCCTAGTGATAACTTCACTGGCCACTCCTCAGATAGCTGTTAGAGATCCTTCCTGGGTCATGGCTGTCTAAAATGCATCCAAACATTCAGTGTCTCCACCCTCTGCATGCAGACACTGAACTTTTCTCATAGAGATTAATTGATTCAATTCATCTCTATGAGGAGATGCTGATTGGCCAGGGCTGTGTTTGAATCATGCTGGCTCTGCCCCTGATCTGCCTCTTTGTCAGTCTCAGCCAATCCTATGGGCAAGCATTGTGATTGGATCGGGCTACCACTTCTGCTGATGTCAGCAGGCAGGTCTAAAGGAAACAGGCACAAAGCATGCAGCTGCAGACTAGAATACAAGTAAGATTTACTATATTTAGGGAGGCAAGAGGAGAACAGGGTGAGTAGATGGGGGTTTTAACCCTGTAGGGTCAGGAATACATGTTTGTGTTCCTGACCCTATAGTGCTCCTTTAAAGGGATACTATAATGCCAGGAATACAAAGCTGTATTCCTCGTACTATAGCTCCCTCTGCCTCCCACCTCCCTTGTGCCCCCCACCACGGTGAATAAAGGTGTAAAACCCCATTATTTACTTACCTGATCCCAGGCTGAGGAACATTAGCGGCTCCACCTTCTCCGATGTCACTAGAGGAGAGGGCGCTAATGCTCAAGCGCGGCAACTGCAGTTTGCACATAAGGCTACCACATAGGAAGGCAATTAATAAATGCTTTCTTATGGGAAAATAGCGGATGCTAGAGGATGTGCAGCGTCAGTTAGTGGACCAAAAGTCTGGTAATATTCCAGAAGGGCCTTTAGTGGCTGTCTGGTAGAAAAGTCAAAGATATACATGGATAATGCGCTCTCAGAATAAATATAAAATAGAATCCACAACAGGGCACAGTACAAAACCTTTAAGATGGCAGCCATTGGTCATGTTGACTTATGTGACGCCAGAATGTGAGTGCACATTGCCAGCATGATGTTCGCATCATTAACTAGGTCTTCACAGATGGAGCCTTTAAAAGGCACCAGCATGCAGCGGCCTGTGTTTGTAAGGACGTCAGAAGAAGGAGCGGCTGCATTGAAGAAGGACGTGGGCGACACTTGCAGTAAGTATACGGACTGCATAGGGATGCACCTCATGCACCCGTGACAGTACCCCTCCCCACAAATCACCCAGCGGGAAGGTAGGATCAGGTCGTAGAGGAAATGTGGCATGGAAGGAGCAGACAGTCGAGCATCTTGTACATCAAAGGCAGGAACCCAATAATACTCCTCAGAATCTGGACCACCATTTCTGATATGCAATTGATCTAGGTTCTCTTTGTAATGGCACAACGTGAGCTAAGGCTAGCTTGAGATCTGAGCGGGGATCCATCAAAGGGCAAGTTACTTGAGCTGTTGTCTGTTCTCAGTATTCTCTTGCACCCAGTTTTTTTGCTCTCTTGTTTTATTTAGTGCAAAGCAGGAAGCACAAAGGAGCATTATTATCCATTGGAGTAACTAAATAACCTCCATTTGTTTTAATATACATAGGGATTAAGGAGAGAGCGCAGGTAACTTTTTTCCTTGGGTTTTACCTGTATGTATTGGGGCTGATGTGTACTATGGTCGTTGCTGCCACCCAGGAGTGATGGGAGTTTGAGCGCAGGACTGTTTTTTTTGTATTTGTATTCACTTAATAAAACAATACTACATTATTTTTGGAGAGAACTGAACCATTTCCTTCATCATTCTCAATTACAATATGTTACAGGAACAATAGGTTGATGAGGACCCTGCTGAAATGAGCTTAGAGTCTAGAGGAGGTGGGGTATAAAAACACAATAGGGCATCAAGGGGGGCAGCAAACAAACAAAGTGGGAAAGTAGCAGAACTGGAGGTGAGAGTGGAGTGTGAGAGAGCAATAGACAGAGAGGAGAGAGCAAGAGCCAGATCTGTGACATAGGAGTAAAAAGATGGGTTATGAGGGACTTCTTCAATTATTAAAGACTAGGGGAGAGTGTGATGGGGTAGGTAGGCTGTTCCAAAGGAAAGGACGCGCCTCTGCGAGAAGTCCTGCAAACGTGAATTAGAAGCAAGGGTGAAAGCAGGGGACAGGAGATCATCGGCAGAGTGGAGAGACCAAGAAGGGGCATAGAGTTGATTAGAGCTTCATAGGGTTAGTTTTTTGAATTGACACCTATACGATACAGGAAGCCAATGATAATATCGACAGAGGAGTGAAAAGAGCAAACTTTATTTATTTTGGAGGGGGCGAGGGGTGTTCCACGATGTTAATAAACTATGTCAAAGGGTTCCACTGGAAAAATGAATTGGGAACCCCTGTACTAGAACATGAATAAGCTCTTTTGCAGTATCTTGTGTAAGAAGAAGGTGGACACGGGCAATGATTTTGAGGTGGAAAATCTCTCTTATCTGCCTCTTATTCGGGTGTCTATGTGGCAGCAGGCAGGGGATCACACTTCTCTTCATGTGTTTGGCACTTACAGTGCTTCACCATGCTTTTATGATGCATTGTGTGCTTTAGCCAGCGCCATGTTGTGGTCCCACAACATTGTTGGTCCCAATAGTGCATTGTGAATTATAGTGTACTCTCTTGTTATTGACTGACTATTCTATTTTCTGGAATCCTTGATCTGGCTATTGTTTATTCTCAATTTGTCTTTGTCTGTGACCCTCCTTGAAATAATCACTAGAATCCATAATGAAAACTTGTCCACCCTTAATAGGAACACATATGGTTGAAATTAATCTTTTGAGGAAACACAATATTGGACATTGTAAAAGGAGGGGCTGACAGACACACTGACCCATACAAACACACACACACACACTGACCAATACAGACACAAACACACACACAAAATAACACATCAAGACACACACTGACTCAAGCACAGTGGCGCACACACACACACACGGACCTATGCAGGCTGATACACACACTCACACACAGTGACCCAAGCAGACTGACATACACAATCTGACTGAAGCAGCCTGGCAAATATTCTCTAAAGCACACATTGTGAGGCCCCTTCTTACCTTCATGGCATATCACTTGGTCAGTCTGAAATGCATTTCCTGTTTTGCTCCTGCCCACTTTCCCCACTTGCAGGGAAAAGGGGCGGGAGTTAGCAAATGACGTGCCCTTGCTCTGCCACCCTATTAAATGTCTGGGAGGTGGGGCTGGTTTTGCTAGCTGAGGTGGATGCCTGTGTTGTACCGTGCGCTAGTCAGCAGTCATGTAAGTGCTCCCTAGCTCCGGGTAACATGACCGGCTGCAGGTTGTAAATATTTACTCTAACAGATGGGCGGCTAAACAGCAGTAAAGCCACTGCCAGTAACACCAGCACCCACACTTAATAAGCGCCCTGGGCAGCCGCCTAATTGGCCTATAGGAAACGCCGGCCCTGATTCTACACATTGCCACACACAAACACCAAAGCATACTGACACACAGAGATACACACACTGACATTCATATATACACATGGATACACACAATAACTCTCACATATACACAAAGATACACACATACAAGTTATAATTTACATATTTTTAGCCACCTTCCGGTTTCCATACCTCGTGGCTGAGGCTCATTATAGTCAGCAGGTGGTCCAGGTTCTCTCCCTTCTCCTTTTTCTGCTGGCCTCTGTAAGCTGGGAAAAAGTGCCCTTAGCTAACTTACCAAAGGACCGCAGCCAAACAGCTGACTTGACAGTGGCCAGTCATGGGGCTGTGGCACCAAATCAGAAATGCCTATTGGGTGGCTTTAGTTGTGACGGCCCCCAGCTTGTGGCCTCAGTTGCTGCACTATTGATCGTTGCCCCGTTGCATTGGTGCTCATTATTTTTTAAATATATCTCCTTATTCTGTGTGCTGATTCCCACCACTCCATGTCCGCCCTTTGACCTCAGCTTATTTCAATTATGCCCTTTGACCTCAGCTTATTCCTGTAACCTTATGCCTCCTTCCCATTTAATCGTTTAACCAAGAACTCCCCAGGCACAGAAGTCTCTTTTCCATTCAGTTGCAATCCATCATAACTGTAAAGCTCGTGCCCAAGAGCAAAGTCATCCCAAGCTCATGCTCCAAAATCCCAGAACTTTCCTTGAACCATGAATCCAACTGTATTGACCTCCGTGTTCTCCTTCTGCTTTACTGTAGCATGCGGTTCTGATAATTCTTAGAAAATATCTACTTGGAGGTCCCCTGCTCCAGTTTGCTTCCCAACGCCGTGAATACCGTCTCTTCTTCTTCCACTGACCTTGCTACCAATGAAACCATGACAGCTCGGTCATCTTCAGCACCTCCCAACAATCTATTAATTCTGTCACCCACATGATGATGATTTCGCTCCTGCTTTCAGCCGCATGGTAAACCTGAGCATCTGGGAGACAACAAACTGGCCGGTGGAAGTAATCAAAATGTGGATCAAAAATCCCTTCCTTTTGTGGATCACACCCATACTTGTTGTTCCCTCAGTTGTGAGAAAGAATTGCTTCATCCTTCCCAGCCACCCCTGAGTAAAAGAAACTCTCCAAGCACCATAACTACTAAAGTGTGCTGGCTCTGGCCCCCCCACACCCATTATAAGTATTCAACCTGCTCCTTGCCTCCACTACTAACTATGGATATCTGGAACCTCTCTGTCCGAGATAAGCCCAGTACAGGGTTTAGCTTGTTCTATGCCGTCCTGCGGCGTTAAAGTCCGCATTTTGCAGGAGGGTACAGAACGTCCAGCGGCGTTAAGAGGTTAAAAGAACAGGGTCCCCAGATCACTTCATCACTTCACTTTAAAGGAAAACACAGACACAAAGGGCTACATTTAGCTTGGAAGATATTTCAATGCAAAATCAAAATTCATCCTATGTGTATATGGATTTAACGGAAAGAGTTAATTTGACAAAATGGGTCAAATAAATGTGAAAATCCTGTACAAAATAAATAATATTGCATTGGAAATAGGACATAAATGCCAAAATTCAGCCATTTTCATGCTTGCACATATGAACATAATGTGCATTAAACTCACTTCAGCCTGTGCATATGTAGGATTAAGACAGAAGGGATTAATTTTGCTAAAAGGGTTCTATACATATGCGAACATCTGGTCCAAATTTGTAAATGATGCAAATGTGAGAAAAATGAGACATTTCAAAAGTTTTTAAGGTGAAAGAGCATTTACATAAAAAAAAAGAGAACACACTATGCTGTTGCCTTCTTTTAACATATTTCCTATACGGCTGTGGCTTTTAGGATATTACCACAGTGTTAGTCATTGTAAATTGCTGGGTAAAGAAGCCATATTAAATCCTGTCACACTCTGGGAAACAGCTGTGGTGTTAGAAGAGTGAACTTTGTACAGAGTAAGCTTTCGTTGACTTGATGCCTGGAATACAGTGTAGTACAGTGAGAGAAAACCATCTTGCATTGTAAAATGCTTAAAGATTTTCTTGAATTGTGATGTGAATTCAGCCTGCTGAAATAGCTGGGAAATTCCAGAATATTCCAGAATATCTCATCCTTACGCTTATTTGAAAATACAAATCCATCACACAGCTATGTATGTACTAAATCTTTCAGGGTTATTAACTAAACAGAGAATTATCAGAAATTGACCAGAAAAACTCAAATATTTGACGGAAGTAGCTGAAATAAAATTCAGATTACGTTGTTTTTTTTTCATCTAGACAAATGTTGTCCTAAAATTTGCAATCCCCTGGTTGATTCCTAAAAAATATTCTTGAATAACAATGTGCGTTATAAAGTCTTGCAAGATTTTAGCAGAGAGGCCAACTTGAGTACATTGAGTCATATGTATTTTAAGGGTTTTTCCACGGAATACCAAATTGTTGAATAATTCAGTACAACGTTTTTCATACAAAAATTAAATTGGATACATAACTAGCACTTAGGCTATAGAACATGTGATAAAATAGCTATTTCATGTAGAAATTTTATCCAGGGATTTTATCCAATAATCAAAATGTTTTAAATTTACAGTACACAATATTTAAGACATGGTCAGTAATATTGGTATAGACGCAGAAATCCATATTTGCTCCGTTCAGTAGATGTGACAATCTATACGAACACTCTGGGCTCAATGAAGTCATTATAGTATCTAAAGGTCCTGGGTTGCATCTAATCTTATAGAGTTAAACCAAAGTCCTTTCGACGGTGCTTGACAACCCTCCTCCTCCTCTTTCAACCCCAGATTGAATGCAAAAGTCATGCACTTGGGTGCCAGTGGACACAGTCTCAAACTATAAATGGTTGCCCATTGAAAGAAATACTTTATGAAGGTACGTACCCGTCACTACAATTTTGATGAATGGGCAGCCATTGATAAGATGAGTTTGTTAGCTGATACCATTAACATATTACCAGTACCTCAGTAAAGGCTTAGGCTGGAAGCCATTCTTAGATATGGAAGTAGATGGACCAAGCGAGTGGATGCTGTCAAGAGGACTTTTGGGTTGTCATTATATTGCCCAGAGTGCTACTTTAAATGTAGATTTAGAAATACGCAATATGGTTGAATTTCTAAAGTAAAAACTTACCCTAATTTTTACTTTATTGAAAAGTTTTAGAGGATGGATGCCACCTTAGGGAATAAACCTTGAGTTAAGAGTGCACCCTGGTGGCCTCCTGGCACCAGAACAACTTCATTTAAATGAAGATCTTATGGTGCCTAAACTGACCCTTTAATGCTTTATTGGTGTGGGACTCAGTAATATACATTTGTATAGTATCCTCCTGTTAACAGAATAATAGGGTTCTAGGCAGGCAAATTGCAAAGTTCTGCCTTTTATGATTAGGAACACACAATCATTTTATAGTGTTAATGGTATGGAGTTAGGAATAACAGTAAATGAGAAGGATTTGTAGACATGTGCAATTAGTTTCGTTCTGAATGTAAATTTGGACTAATTTCGGGAAATTTCGTGCCGAATTGCTGAATTTCCAAAGTGCCAAAGTCCGAATTTCGGAAGTGCCGAACCGAACTGCCAAAGTGCCGAATTTTGGAAGTGCCGAACTGCTTCGGATTTCGGAAAAGTGGCAAAACAAGAGAGGGAGGAAAAATTACGTGAATGATAACAGGAATCTTGACCAATAAGCTAATTCCTGGCACTGGGAGCCCTATAGATGTTTAAGTGGTTGTGGTGGCAATCCTGGCACTAGGAGCCCTACAGATGTTTAAGTGGTTGTGGTGGCAGTCTGGGCAATGGGAGCCCTATAGATATGTAAGTGGTTGTAGTGGTTAGGGTTAGGGGTAGGGTTAGGGAGCCATACGTATGTTTCAAGTTCCGAATTGCCAGAGTCCCGAATTGCCAAAGTCCCGAACTGCCAAAGTGCCAAACCGAAACAAATTGCTGAATTTTTTTACTTACCCGAATTTCCGAACCGAACCGAGCCAAATTCTTTGCCCATGCACATCCATAAGTAATTGGGAATAACTACAGCCAACGAACAAGACACCAAAATTTAGTTAGGACTAAAGGCTTGAAATTGTTTATAAGAAAAAGGATGGTTCAAAGGAATATTATTATACAGGTCCAGTTTAAACAACTCTGACTGATTATCAGCCATTTGAAAGAGGTATATCAGTTTTGTAGCATTTTTTAAAAAGGTCTGAAAGGTTTTTGCTTTTTTTTGTCTGTTTTCCAAAAACAAGAAAATTCTTAAATGTAGTAGGTAACAAGGGAGAATATTGCATGTTGCTCCAAGGAGAAATCTGACTGTCATTTTGGAATTGAAAAGATTTTTTTTATTTTGTATACCAGTGGACATTAATACAGTTTTTTTTTTCCACCTTCTGTTAGTCGACTGCTGAAGCAGACATGTGTGAAAGGATGAACTTGATGAACTTGGGACTTTTTGGGCCTTTATTACTATGTAACTGTATGTCAATTCAAGACCTCTACACAGCGTTATTCACTGAACACAAAATGTCAGAAAAGCAAATCTGCATTCCAAATTCAGGCTAAAATAGTGTAATTGTTGAGTCTGGACATTACTCTTAGTTCTTTTGATGAAAAAGGTAAATGTATTGAACATATAGTAAAATTGGATACCTAACAGGAACTCTACTGATGCATTCTAAGACAATATCTATCATTTATAGTGGTAATTGTGTAGAAGTGGTGTGGACCACTCGCACATCAATTTTATTTATATAGATTAAAGGGACAGTCCAGGCACCCAGACCACTTCTGCCCATTGGAGTGGCCTGGGTGCCAACTCCCACTACCCTTAACCCTGCAACTGTAATTATTGCAGTTTTCATAAACTGCAATATTTACCTTTGAGGGTTAACTCCTCCTCTAGTGGCTGTCTACTAGACAGCCACTAGAGGATACTTCCTTGTTCATAGAACACACTGGACGTCCTCACGCTATGTGGGGACCTCCATCGTCGCCGAAATCCCCATAGGAAAGCATTCTATAATGCTTTCCTATGGGGAGGTCTAATGCGCATGCGCGGCCATTGCCGTGCATGCGCATTAGGTCTTTCTGCCGATGGCCTCACATGCGTATTAGGTCTCCCCTGCCGGCTGACGTACCCAGTGCCGAGGGACATCGGCACTGGATTCAGGCAAGTCATTGAAGGGGCTTTAAGTACTAGAAGTTTTAAAAAAATGCCTCATGGTAAACAACATACTGAAACAGGTGTTCATTAGAGAAAAGACAACTTGCATGTATACCCACCTCTTCCCCCATCCTCGGAGGGCCCCTCAATGACGTCTGTCTGGAATGCCAAAATGTTCTTGAGAACAGTTCAAGTATAGGTTTTGAATTCATTCTTGCACGTAAAATGGCTTTGGCGCAGTTCATAACAGAATGATATCAGGTAAAGAGACATTTTGCATTCTCAGGTTTCAATCTGACGCTATAGATGAGTTGGATAATTTTTCTAAATCATCTGTTTTCGGTTCATTTTCCATCCGGACTTAGACCTCGATATATTTTTGCATGAGCTTTTCAAACACTTTAATACTTTTGGATAAACTTTTAGAATTATTTAATATTTTGAAAAATATTTTAATATTTTTGTATTTATTGTTTTTTATGTTAAAATATTTTTATATTTTTTTTAAATATTTAGCAAATAAATCATTTTCAAGGTTTATCCAAAAATATGAAAACATTTGCAAAGCTTGTCCAATAGTATTAAATTAAAGGCCCTAATTTGCTCAAATTCATAGTTTAGTGAATAATCCTGTATAGTGCTTAAGATCTACCCCTGTTACTACCATTCCTAAGTCACTTTTATATTGGAATACAGCTGAACAGATTCAAAACTCTTTTTCTAACAATATGAAGGCTTTTTGTGAAATGTATTATGTAACAGAGGTAAATGCAATCTTAATCTTACCTTTATGTTTAAAGGACCACTATAGGCACCCAGACCACTTCAGCTTAATGAAGTGGTCTGGGTGCCAGGTCCATCTAGGATTAACCCTGCCTGCTGTAAACATCGCAGTTTCAGAGAAACTGCTATGTTTACTTTAGGGTTAATCCAGCCTCTAGTGGCTGTCTCATTGACAGTGGCTAGAGGCGCTTCCGCACTTCTCACTGTGATTTTCACAGTGAGAAGACAGAAGACGCCAGCATCCATAGGAAGGCATTGAGAATGCTTTCCTATGGACTGGCTGAATGCGCACGTGGCTCTTGCCGCGCATGCACATTCAGCCGATGACGACAGAAGGAGGAGGAGATTCTCCAACGCCGAGGGAGCCTGGCGCTGGAGAAAGGTAAGTGTTTAACCCCCTTCCTCCAACTTCAGCCCGGCAGGAGGGGGGCCATGAGGGTGGGGGCACCCTCAGGGCACTATAGTGCCAGGAAAACAAGTTTGTTTTCCTGGCACTATAGTGGTCCTTTAACTGTATAAATACAAACCGAGAAAGGAAATAACCAGAAGAAGTGCTTTTTAATAAAAAATACTATGTAAAGAACATACTATTTGCAGCAAAACCAGAAAACTCTTGTGCAGATTTCATTTCTTCGTCTCCTCCCAGGTGTTAAAATTGATCCCAGATGTGCAGTGTGACTTGGACCATATTGCACATTACAGTCCTTTTGCTAAATTGCTTCTTGATGGATTTCACATCCTTTTAATGATCCCTATACCAGGACTCAATATTTTCACTCTACTTTTCGCATTTCGTAAATGAAAATCGGGTGAGTGGAAATTCCAAAAAATAAAATAAAAAAAGGACACACTTTAAAGGAACACTATAGTCACCTAAATTACTTTAGCTAAATAAAGCAGTTTTAGTGTATAGATCATTCCCCTGCAATTTCATTGCTCAATTCACTGTCATTTAGGAGTTAAATCACTTTGTTTCTGTTTATGCAGCCCTAGCCACACCTCCCCTGGCTATGATTGACAGAGCCTGCATGAAAAAAAAAACTGGTTTCACTTTCAAACAGATGTTATTTACCTTAAATAATTGTATCTCAATCTTTAAATTGAACTGTAATCACATACAGGAGGCTCTTGCAGGGTCTAGCAAGCTATTAACATAGCAGGGGATAAGAAAATCGTAATTAAACAGAACTTGCAATAAAGAAAGCCTAAATAGGGCTCTCTTTACAGGAAGTGTTTATGGAAGACTGTGCAAGTCACATGCAGGGAGGTGTGACTAGGGTTCATAAACAAAGGGATTTAACTCCTAAATGGCAGAGGATTGAGCAGTGAGGCTGCAGGGGCATGTTCTATACACCAAAACTGCTTCATTAAGCTAAAGTTGTTCAGGTGACTATAGTGTCCCTTTAACCCCTTAAGGACCAAACTTCTGGAATAAAAGGGAATCATGACATGTCACACATGTCATGTGTCCTTAAGGGGTTAAGGGACACTCCAGACCCGTAAAACACTTTAGCTTGCTAAACGCTTTATGTGTTAAAGGGACACTATAGTCACCTGAACAACTTTAGCTTAATGATATATCCTGGTATATCAGATTTTTTCGGCATTCAAAACACAGCCTGAAACATAGCAATCCATGATTTTACTGCTGAGCAAGCTTTGTGACACATTCATGCACACTGCAAAATCCTGTGAGTTTTATCACTGGTTCTTGCAGGGTCTCTTGCAGGGTCTTGCAGGGTCTAGCAAGCTATTAACATAGCAGGGGAGAAGAAAATCTTAATTAAACATTTAAACTTAAATTCTAGAGGGAGTGGGGTATAGTGACGCAAAGGATAAAAGTAGGAGTATGAAGTAGGTTGTTAGAAAAGTATTCATTGAGGGCTTAGTAGGTAATTTTTGACAGTTGCAGGAGAGGAGTCATGGGGGATAAAAACCAGCTAATAGTTTAATTGATATGCTTTCTTGAAGAAGGGAGTTTTCAATGATTTTTTGAATGAGTGGAGACTGGGTGAAAGTCTTACGGGAAGGGAGTTCCATGGAAGAGGTGCAGCCCTGGATAAATCTTGGAGGCGAGCATTAGAGGTGGGAGTACAGACAGAGGATATACGTAGGTCATTGGCAGAGCTTAGGGGCCTCAACAGGACATACTTGTGTATTAGGGAGGATAGGTGGGTTGGAGCAGCATTATGTAGGGACTTGTAAGCAAGCACCAGAATTTTAAATTGAGCCCTATATCTAACTGGAAGCCAATGCAGGGACTGACAGAGCGGGGAGGTGCGAGCGGACAGGAAAATGAGCCTAGCCGCTGCATTCATTATAAATTGCAGTGGTGCAATCTGGGAACATGTAAGACCACTAAGAAGGGTATTGCAGTAGTCAAGGCGAGAGAGAACAAGAGCATGGACCAGCACCTTAGCCGCAACCGGTGTTAAATAGGGGCGGATGCACACTATATTTTTTTAGATGGAAGGGACAGGATTTGGCGATTGATTGGACATGAGGGGTGAAGGAGAGGTTGGAGTCAAAAATAACACCCAGGCAACGAGCCTGTGAGGTAGAGGTGATGGTAGCGCCGTTGACTTGGAGGGAGACAGACACGGGAGTAGTAACACATGAGGGCGGAAAGACCAGAAGTTCTGTTTTGGACAGGTTGAGTTTAAGGAAGTTAGCAGCCATCCAGTTGGAAATCGAAGAGAGGCAGTCAGAGACACGAGTCAAGATGGGCGGAGAGAGATCAGGAGAGAGACAGGTAGATTTGCATGTCATCCGCATAGAAATGATAGCGGAAGCCAAAGGAGCTGATGAGTTTACGAAGGGAGGCAGTATAGATAGAGAACAGTAGGGGACCAAGGACAGAACCTTGGGGGACGCCGACGGAGAGTGGTTGAGGGGGAGAGGCAGAGTCAGAGAAAGAAACACTGAAAGAGCGCTGGGAAAGGTAGGAGGAGCACCAGGAGAGAGCAGTATCCCGTAGACCAAAATTACGGAGAATGCGAAGAAGCTGTTGATGATCAACAGTGTCAAAGGCAGCAGAAAGATCAAGGAGAATTAGGATAGAGTAATGGCCATGAGATTTAGCAGCAATTAAATAGTTGGATACTTTGGTCACAGCATTTTCGACAGCGCAGAATCCAGACTGAAGGGGGTCAAGCAGACAGTTGGATTTGAGAAAGTCTGGTGTACACAACTCTCTCGAGGATCTTGGAAGCAAATGGCAGTAGCGAGATAGGGCGGTAGTTGGATGGGGAGTTTGGGTCAAGGCAGGGCTTTTTCAGAATCGGGGTTACAGTTCCATGTTTGAAGGGTGAGGTAAATGTGCCAGAGAAAAGGGAGTCCATGCTTCAATGCATCAGAGATGTTTTGGCAACACGAGGGGGACCTACCTGCAATTAGACAGGTGGTTTTAATGTTGTGGCTGATCAGTGTATAGAGACTGCAATCAGTCACAGAGGCGTTCATTCACTTATGCACACAGGCACATACTCACAGATGCACACACACAATAGTCAAAATGATGAGTGCATGAACAAGTGTCTTAGTCGTATCTTGAGTTAGAAAAGGGCAAATGCAGGCAATAGTTTTAAGATGAAAGTTACAGTATTTGGAGACTTTGGATTTGAAGACATCCATTTTGAAATGGAAGAGATGCAGTTTGTACCTCGCTGCAGGAGCACGGGAGAGAGGTGATGTGAGGGGAGGAGAGGTAAGTCTGAGTATCGTTAGGAAATATATATGGTACAGAAATCCAAAGAAGTTAATGAGGTTAGTGAAAGAGGCAGTGTAGATGGAGAATAAAAGAGGACAAAAAAATTGACATACAAAATCACTAGCTGTGAGGTTAGTTAATGGTAGGGTTGCAGTGGGGTGATGAAGGGAGTTAAAGCTATGAAAGAGGCGTTTGAGATCAACCCTTCCACTCTGTGTGTCTCTTTCTCACAACCAGCCTCACTGTGTGTAACTTTTTCTCCTCCAGCCCCACTGTTTGTCTCTTCCCCCCCCCCCCCCCCAGCCCCTCTAAGTGTCTCTTTCTTCCCCAAGTCCTTCTGTATGCTTCATCCCCAAGCCCTTCAGCCAGGTGGCAGAGCCGTCAGCCTAAAGCCTCTCCCAGTATTGCAAACACAGAGGGAGCAGAGCTGAGGAATCAAGCCTCCAGCCCTTTAACATATCCTGTGATAGCAGCACTTTGGTACACTGAGGTCACTGTAGGGAGCCCCGACCACTTGAAGGGCATCGTCCCACTGGGCAATTGACCATTGTCCGGGGAGCTCAGTGCTGGTCAGGGAGCTCTTTTGATTTCCCTGCCGGCTTGTGCAGCAGCAAGCATGCAGCTTGCCTATGACTGTGAGTTTTATTGCAGCGGAGCTCTGTTAGGCTGTAGGTCCACTACACCCATACAGCATTGGGAATCATAGGTGTCAACAACATCTACTGCTCATTACATGAGATGTCCACTCCCATTAGTTGTCCCAGATGGGAATGGTAGGATGTGGTGGGAATGGTAGGATGTTGGCAGGATTTACATGAGGCAAAGTAATCCCTAATCTATCTTATATACATAGGCGTGCGCACAGGGTGTGCCGGGTGTGCCTGGGCACACCCTAATCCCCGCGGCATGCCTGTGAGTCCTACAGGAATGTGTGGGAACAATGTTCCCACTGTTCCTGCAGGCACTCTGCCGCCCCCAAATGCCCTCCTCCTCCCCCCGTGTTACCCTTGTCATTACGGGGGGTGGGGAGGTGCGAAGAGGTGATCCCCCGTTGGGCACCTGTCTCCATCTCAGCCGTGGCGAGGAAGCTGTGTGCTCTCTGCTCCCTCTCGCCGCGCGGGCTGTCTGCTGTAGCTGGGAGCCGGAATATGACATCATATTCCGGCTCCCAGCATCAGCAAACGGCGTGCGGCGAGAGGAAGCAGAGAGCACACAGCTCCCTCGCCGCGGCTGAGATGGAGACAGGCGCCCGACCCACTGGACCCCAGGGACAAGTCCACGCCAGCACTCCAGGTAGGGAGGCTGGGTGGACAATTTTTAATTTTAAAAAAAGTATTTGTGAGTGTGTCTGTGAATGTATGTTTCTGTGTGTGTCTGAGTATGTGTGTGTCTGAGTATGTGTGTGTGTGTGTCTGTAAATGTATGTGTGTGTGTGTCTGTGAATGCATGTGTGTGTGTCTGAGTGTGTGTGTGTGTGTGTGTGTAAGTGTGTGTGTCTGAGTATGTGTGTGTCTGTGAATGTATGTGTGTGTGTCTGTAAGTGTGTGTGTGTCTGAGTATGTGTGTGTCTGTGTATGTGTGTATGTAAGTGTGTGTGTGTGTATGTGTCTGTGAATGTATTTGTGTGTGTCTGTAAGTGTGTGTGTGTCTGAGTATGTGTGTGTCTGTGAATGTATGTGTGTGTGTGTCTGTAAGTGTGTGTGTGTGTGAGTATGTGTGTGTGTCTGTGAATGTATGTGTGTGTGTCTGTAAGTGTGTGTGTGTCTGAGTATGTGTGTGTGTCTGTAATTGTGTGTGTGTGTCTGTAAGTGTGTGTGTGTGTCTGAGTATGTGTGTCTGTCTGAGTATGTGTGTGTGTGTGTCTGAGTATGTGTGTGCGTCTGAGTATGTGTGTGTCTGTGAATGTATGTGTGTGTGTCTGTAATTGTGTGTGTGTGTCTGTGAATGTATGTGTGTGTGTCTGTAAGTGTGTGTGTCTGAGTATGTGTGTGTCTGAGTGTATGTGTGTGTGTCTGTAATTGTGTGTGTGTGTCTGTAAGTGTGTGTGTGTGTCTGAGTATGTGTGTCTGTCTGAGTATGTGTGTGTGTGTGTCTGAGTATGTGTGTGCGTCTGAGTATGTGTGTGTCTGTGAATGTATGTGTGTGTGTCTGTAATTGTGTGTGTGTGTCTGTGAATGTATATGTGTGTGTCTGTGTAAGTGTGTGTGTGCACGTATATATACACAAGTGTATATAATTTTTTGGGGGGTGGGAATCTTGGGAGAGTTCCCACCTTTTTTCCCCCAGGACTTGACCCCTGCTCTCCGGATCTCCCCTGTCGGCTCATGCAGAGCCGACACTATCTGAGTGCCGGCTCTGCTCTAAGTCTCCATGGACAGGCGGGGGGGTTAAAAGATCTACCTCACCGGCCCACAGCAGCATGGAGGGAGGCAGGAGAGGACCCAGGAAGCTCTAGACAGAAGCTACGCCAGGTTCCTCTCGCGAGAATTGAACGTTGCCATGGCAACGCTCAGATCTCGTGAGAGTGAACTCTAGCCCCGCAGGCTAGAGTTCACTCTCCACTGGACCACCAGGGATGGCACATGGCAGCAAGGATCCTCCCTCCCTACATAACGTAAGAAGGGAGGGGGGATATTAAGTAATCTGCCCCCACCTTCACAATCCCTTCAAACATTCAGCACCCACACACACACAGCACCTACACACATACAGCACCCTAACACAAACAGCGCGCACACACAGCACACAAACAGCACCCTCACACACACAGCACACAAACAGCACCCACACACATACAGCACCCACACACACACAGCACACATACAGCACCCTCACACATACAGCACCCACACACACAGCACGCTCACACACACAGTACACTAACATCACCCTCACACAAACAGCACACACAGCACACTAACAGCACCCTCAGAAATACACGACACAAACAGCACCCTCACACACACACAGCACACAAACAGCACCCACACACATACAGCACCCACACACACACAGCACACATACAGCACCCTCACACATACAGCACCCTTACAAACACACAACACCCTCACACACAGCACACTAACAGCACCCTCACACAAACAGCACACTCACACACAGCACACTAACAGCACCCTCAGAAATACACGACACAAACAGCACCCTCACACACACACATCACACAAACAGCACCCTCACACACACAGCACCCTCACACAGCACACTAACAGGACCCTCACACACAGCACACAAACACCCTCACACACAGCACACAAACAGCACCCACACAAACAGCACCCTCACACACAAACCGCACCTTCACACACAGCACAAAAACAGCACCCTCACACACAAACCGCACCCTCACACACAGCACAAAAACAGTACCCTCACACACAAACTGAACCCTCACCCACATAGCACACTATCAGCACCGTCACACACATCACACTAACAGCACCCTTACACACACAGCACCCTCACATAGCGCACTAACAGAGCACACACACACACAAACAACAGTACATGCATGCGTGTGTTTGTGTTTTAGGGTGCACACCCTAATGCAATAGGCTGCACACGCCAATGCTTATATATATATCATTTGATTGTATTGGAATTTCAGTGACATTTCAAATCAGTCGCCTTTTATAAAGAATCTGTTTCTAAAACATTCCACAGTGACAGTGTGGTTTTAAATTCCGTCACACTCTACTGCCTAGTCAATAAACTGCTGGTTTTAGCTGCATATTTGACTAATATAAACACACTTGTTTCTATAATAAGAAGTAATACAATGCGAGATATTATAGCTATTTTGTTAAGAAAACTATCTACATCTCTATCTCTGTCCAACCACATGGTCTGATTGGCACTAGGTGTGCAATATATTCAGTACAAGCTAATATGTAACTTTTTCAACTGACCAGTAAGTGTAACTGAATTTAAGGATGCATTAGCAGAGATGTTTAAAGGTTACTCTAATCCTTATTAGGTAATAGTTCTATTTTATTTAGCATGGTAGATTGGGCATTACTTATTAGGTCCCACCTTTAAAACCTGCAAAATAAAAAAAATGCAATAAACTTACCTGGAATCCCGCGCCGGACTAAGCTCCCGGCTATGCTCTCCACACCCTGTCTGATGTCACCACTGCCCTTGGGAGGTCCAATCAAAAGCTTCTCAGAGAGAATATTTGATTAAACTGTTTCACCAGCTCATGGTCAATGCATTAGCATGTTCTAAGCTGATAAGGTGAATGAGAGAGTGGTGGTAAACAGAGGGAGGAAGGTGAATTATTTTTACAAAAATTAGAATGAAAGGGATACTATAGTGTTAGGAATACAAATCTATATTCCTAACACTACAGTTCCCTCTACCTGCCCTCTTCCTCGCGTCCCTGTCCCCGGCCAATAGAGGATTACAAATACTTTATTTATTTACCCAATCCTAGCACCAATGTGCTGGGTCGGCGTTCCTTCTCTTCCAACATCCAGTGGGGGGGACCTAATGCACATGCACGGTGAACATTCTGAGCGCATTAAGAATCAATGCTTTCCTACGGGAATTTCTCTAACCCTGGCTGTCCTCATGCAGAGCATGTCCCAGCGTCACTTAAGGTACCTAAAAACCGGTAAAATTCCGGAAGCGCCTCTAGTGGCTGTCTGGCAGACAGACACAAGAGACTGTATACGTGCAGCAATGTAAACATTGCAGTTTCTCTAAAACTAGAGGTTCCTCTTGCTTGGCTGGGAATTTTACGGGGGACATTTATTGTTTCATGTTGTTTGAATTTTATGGACAAAATGGAGCTGAGTGTTTATTTTGGCGGGGCTGAGGGTTGTTTACAGCAAGACAAACAAGTAGCTATGGGAAGAGGAACTGTGTGTGTTATTACCCTGTTGTATGAAAATGACCCTCTGTGGGTATAACTACCTCTGCACAGCTGCAATAAAATCTGTTCTGTTTAACCCCTACATGTAGTTTTGACTCATGGTGTGGGGCCAAGGCTATAAACACTGCTATGATGACTCACTTCAGTTCACCTATGAATGCTGCTCAGACATCTGAGCGCTCCTAATGGCACCGAATACTTCGACTTCGCGAGGTGATATTGGATGGTCCGAAACTAGCCTAGGAACCTGAGAAAGAACGGAGGTCGGAGTACCCGCAGGACGTTACAGAGATGTTTTACATTGCTGCACCAAGGGCAATAGGGACACTGTACCCAGACAACTTTAATGAGCCAAAGTGGTCTGGGAGCCTATAGTGTCCCTTTAAATGTCAATGCAGGGAGGCAGGGCAAGAGTGCACAAAGGAAGGTGAGTTCAAGGATTCCTCTTGCAGGTTTGCTCCCAGTAGTAAAACCAAGAAAACGTTACCTGCGCTCTGGCCTAAATCCCCATGTGCATTTAAACAAAATGGAGGCTCTTTAGTTTTATTCCAATGGCCATTTCAATTTATAAGCTCACCAGCCACGTCAAGGCAAGCCTCAATAGGTGAGTTCCTACACTAGCCATTAGATATGCTGATATCAGCCAAGAATCTCCAGTGAGACAGGAAGGGGTATTTTATAAACCCTTTAACATTTAACCCTTTATAGGGCTTCTACACATACAATAAACTTTGCTGATATCAGACAAAGTGAGACAGAAAGGGGTGTTTTATAAACCCTTTAACATTTAACCCTTTATAGGGCTTCTAAACATTCAATAAACTTTGTTGGTATCAGACAAAGTTTTAACGTCTCTAATGAGACATGAAGGGGTGTTTTATTTTTTTTAAATTCTTTATTTTTGTCACTTCGCATGTTATGCAAGATAAAATACATTGTGTGGACAGTTCTTGACCATCATACATTGCTTTACAGACATAGTGATCAATTGGTGTTCAGCATCATGCGGAGCGATTTTTAAGTTATTAACAGGTGAATTAACAGGTTTACAACGGAATGGTAAGCCCCAGTGGGTGCATTAGAAATGTACGTCTAGGAGCGGTGTAACTCGATTTGGCATGAGTGCACCATGGGGTGGCCCTCTCCAGTGGTTTGTATAGGTGGGTATATTAGCATAATTGTGGAAGGTGAAGGGGGGGGGGGTATGCAAGTTGGAGTCCGTGCCAGTTGCATTTGTGGGCATCGCCTTGCGTGTATATTTGTACTAGGCTGTAGATGTACCTAGAGTCAGAAATGGAGTATTCCCCGTCTGGGTCTGGTATTGCCGATGTGTAAGCCATGACAGTAAGGGATTGTATCCCTGTCCATAGTGCCGAGGTGTGTGGGGGTGCGTGCGTGCGTGAGGTCAGCGCCACCTAGTGGCTAGGGTATCTTCCCCTTAACCGTGTGGAGTTGGCCGTGTTGAGGGCTAAATAAGTGGGTGGAGGCATGTTCAGATTGGTATACAGTGTGAGATAGGTAACACCGAAGGATTTGTACAGCTATCTAGAGGAGGAAGAGAGGTCTGTTAGTAACGAGAATGTGGGCTTACTGGTAGAGGTTGTGGGCTCCTCAGCTCCTGTCTCGATTAACTTTGCGTTCACGTGAGGTGCAGCAAGAGTGGATAAACATATGTAACCAAATTAACATAATAAACCTATAAAACAATTTTAACAAAAGGGGAGGAGAAAGCAGTTATGGCATTCTTAAGTCCCCGAAATGGTGGCCTTAGGCCAGTCCTTGGGTGATAAGAGAGTCTTGGATAAGGGCGCAGCAGCCCCTTGAGCCCGTTCTTTCCCTTCAGGTCCCCGTTCCAGTGGAGGAAGTGGGTTTCGCGGTTCGCGGTGCAAATTCTCTGATCTTCGCCAAGTCCACCTGTGACAGGTCCCCACCCGCAATTGGTGATGGCAGCGTTATTCCAAGTGTCTGCAGTTGGTCTTCTAGTTCCCTGTTGGTACTTGCCCGTAGAGTGGTGTCTCCGGCTGTGATTAGCACTGTACGATTCGGGCCCCAGCGGTACGATGCCTCCTTGGCTCGGAGCAGTTGGAGTAGTGGTTGCAGGGATCGGTGCCATAGGAGAGTGCCCCTTGACATGTCCGGAAAGAAGTGTAGTGAGGTGCCCTCAAAGGTGATGGGGTTTTTTCCCCTCACCGCTTCTTGTATTAGGGCCTTGTCCCGTATGGAGCCAAAACGGAGGATAAGGTCTGGGGTCGCTGTCAGCGGTGCATTGGGTGGCTTTGTTAGACGCAACATGCCGTCGAGTCTCATGGCCTTGGCCTGTTTCGGCTGTAGGAGGGCTGCAAAAAGCTGCCTGAGGAAATGAGGTCCTGCAGTCCCACTGTCTTGGGCACTCCCCTTAGTTTTAGATTATATCTGCGCCGTTGGTCTTCTATGGCGTCTAACCTGGTGTCAATTTTTTGTTGATATTGGGTCAGGTTAGCCAGGCCTCTCTCCACCTCTGTGAGCCGGCCTTCTTGGGTGCTCTGGGTGGCCTCAAGTTGGACCATTTTGGTAGTCGCACTTTCAATGGCCTTTTTGAATGGGGCAAGGTCTCCCGCTATGTTCTCTCGAAGTTCTGCCAACATTGCTTTGAGTTGGGTCGCCGTGATGGGGTCCCGGTCCGCCGCCAATGGGATCCGTCCTTTTGTAGTGGTAGGTAAGGCACTCACCATCGGGGCCTCAGCCATGTCATCCGAAGAGTAAGAGGAGCCCTCATCCGCGAGCACCATATTGTCCCATGCGGCCCTCTGGGAGTTACGGAAGAGATTGCCGATATCCCGGCTCATCGGGCTTTTATCAGGCTTGGACTTTTTATTTTTTCGACCCATGTTCGTACTCTCAACCAGGGGACCGTTTTCTGTGAGGGTAGGTGACAGCTTTCTCCCCAATTTTAGCCGTTTTTCTGTGTCCTCGTACGGAGCTCTTCAAACATGCGACCGTCCTGGCTCACGGTTAGGCTCTGCCTCCATGAAGGGGTGTTTTATAAACCCCTACAAGCATAACCCGGAATAGGGCTATAACACATACAAATCACCTTGCTGGTATCAGCTAAAAGGCAAATTTCTCTGATGAGACAGGAAGGGTTGCTGCCCCTACATACTTATAAAGTCTTAATAAGACAAACTTGGGGAGGCTGGTAGCTTAGTATTGCTTGCTCCCAGTAGTGCCTGCAAGGGAGAAGCTCATTATGTCTTAATATTGATGAAAGACAGATTTTTGGCACAGAAACAGACATTTACTACATATAAACCCAATGCTTTCTCACGCACATCAAGCTGCAGTGACTTTTGCTTATTGCTACAGTTATAATAAACACAATGAATGAAGTCAGGGACAAGAAAGTTAATTCCAGCGACGGAAATGGTAACATGAAAATTTAACAGGGAATTTTAAATGCTTTTTGTATAACTTGATCTTTTGTTTGTATATGTTTTATCTTTCCTTTTATATGTGTGTTTATGTGAACCAGTAATTTTTTCTGAAGCTATAATGAATATAATAATGCAAGACTGGATAAGGGAACTCATTCCAACACAACCTATGCAAAAAGCAGAATCACAGATAGTTGACGAGTGGCAACATAGAAGCTACAGATTGTATAGTTGTCATGCTTCAGAACAACCCAACACGTAGAACTTAAGTTTAACAATGATGAAATAGATGAAGGTGTTAGTGGGCCTTAGGATACGAGCAGATACGCCAAGGTTCAGGGAGAGAGAGTGCAATTTATTGGAATAAACAAGCCAAGATTCAGGGACAATAAAAATGGAGAGTAGTCCAGGTGCAAGCCTGTTCAAAAAGCCAAGATAAGACAATAGATACATGCACTCGCCACAATGGGAAAACCGCGACCGGACAAAGAGTAATATGAATAATAGGCTTAAGAGGGCAGTGGTAAGTCGGTTGAGGTCATGTGACGTCAGAATGTTCGTGCACAGTATCATGAAGGATTCACGTTTGAAACGGCAGAGGGAAGAGAAGCGGGAGGCATTTAATTGCTCGTGTACACAGCCGCCAGCATTCAAGAGAATGTTAGAAGGAGGCAATCTACCAGGAGGCACAGAAGAGAGAAGAGCTCTACTGGATCCGGAGAAACAGTAATGTCCTGTGCTGGTGACGAGACAATAGCTTTTCTTACATACCTTCTTTGAACTACAAAAACTTTAGCACTTAATGTGCCACCTAATGAATAAGCATGCTGAAATCTGTGATTTATTTGGGGTTTTAGCCAAAAGGTCCACACTTATTTCTTGTTCTACACAGAAGTGTGAAAACTTATTTTCTCATGGACTTATTCATCTGGCCTTTTCTTCAAGTAAGCCATTGAAAGCATGAACAATATAGAAGTTATAAAACAGAGCAGATGAAGCTTGTTCGTCAAAGTAAAATCTCAACCTTCTGTTGCAGAGTCACAATCTGACTCTAGAAAAAAAAAGGCCATGTTGACCAAGCACGAGTTCGAATGTGCAAGGTCACAGAACTGCTAGATGGAACTTGGTAGAAACATGATGGTGTTGTTGGCAAGAGTTAAAAACCACTATACCATTTAGACCACAGTATAAATATTTGAAAATCCCCTATAACTTGTATCAAACTTTTACATACGATGTGGCCTATTTCAAGGAATCCAAGATGGAGACAGGAGAGCGCTAAATAGAGTGATGTGGAATTATCAGGATTATTCACTAAAATGTGAATTCAAAGTGAATTTAAAATTTAAGGCAAAATAGGTGAAATGGAAGCATAGCGGATTTAGAGAATTTTTTCAGTTTGGCTATTTTGAAATTAAATTTGAAATTTTCTTTGAATTCACTTTGAATTCTTACTTTAGTGAATTGTCCAGTATATATTACATTTTATTTTTCAAACCTTATAAATACATATATTTTTTAAATATATAGAATATTTGTATTCGCCCATGTGTGCAGCTCTGGCTCTTTCCAGGGGAAATGAACCGTCTCTCCTACTTGTATGTGCGTGGTGGGTATGCATGCAAATTTGGATGAAACCGATACTACAAAGAAGGAAGTAAAAATTCTTCCTTTGATATATTAGCTCGGGGAGACAGGTTTATAATTGAAGATATTTTTTACAAATAGCCACCCTGGGAGTAAAGGAAGAGGGTAGGGAATTCTTTGCACCGTAACTTGCAAAATGGTTACGGTGCTTAGAGAGGCCCTTTGCGTAACCCAGGTATCATGAGAGAGTATTAGAATACATGCGCTCTCATTGTTGGTGGATCAGAGAGCAAGGCTTTCAACACAACTGTGAAAAATTGTAACAGCTTTCCAAGTGCTGATTCATTCGGCTAATGGAATATCACAACGAATGTGAGCTAGATGGAAACGCATAAGTATAGTTAAATGCCACGGCACCTCTGATTAACATGTGTATGCAGGCAGGTCCAAAACCAAATGATGTATCCTGTTCAGCCTTTATTTCATATCTTCTTGTACAAGTGAGTGCTTTTTTCTTCATTCTTTATATATACATATTGTTATTAGAACGTAGTTGTTTGGAAAACATTGAGAAACAGTGGGGGACATTTGAACGAGGTGACAAGTGCTAGAATGACTTTGTTATCTGACGATCGATATTCTTCAATGTACTTTACCCACTGTGAATATTGTGCTAACTACTGTCAACAGTAACTTGGGAAACAAATACAAAAATGTATAACAAATGTGTCGCTGTGAACTATTTTATTTGAAATGTTAATTGAAAAAATGTATAAAGACTGTGCTGCTTTGACTCTTTTATTCGGAAATGTTATAAGGACACGACTCATTGTAGCGGACATAATACCAGCAATAAGAACCTAAATCCACATTCTAGTCATGTTGGACAGCTCTTCCAGTTCCCGTTGCTGACTAAAGCTTAGCATTCATCGTCTAGGCAAGACTCATACAAATAGTGGAAGTCCCAACTAGAGTAGAACCAATTATGAATGTAGAAGAATAAAAAAAGACTTCACACTTTTGGATTGGTTTCAAACTACTATAATGTAAACAGAGGGGATAAAAGGGGAAGAAATCTACCAAATTTGTGGTATAAAGTTATAAAAAAAAAATTAAAATAATTTTTAAAAATACATTTATTCAAAATGCTGGAGTGTCGCAAAATTTACTGGCATGTAAAAATAAAGAGTTAATTTAGCTAAAATCTAGCAATCGGATGGTCCCTTGCCACAGCACAAAAATCTCGTAAAACGCAAAAATATAGGCTACCTTCCTTTACAACCCTGGCGTGTGTGCTCAAAATACTTGCAATAGTAGCATAGCAGCCAGAGTGTGCCTCGGTTACAGCCTCCAATTCGAGGACACCAACTGGATAGTCAATCCATTTCAACATAAGATAAGATATCAGGAAAACAGAGAGGTTGTGATGATACATCAACCATTGATCATTCTGTATTTGAAAAAAAATATTTGTTAAAAGTGGTCAAAAAACTGACATACAGTGGCAAGCTTTCAAAAGCATTTGTGTTGCAGCATTCAACGCGTTTCGTGTCAACTGACACTTTAGCAGCTTCACTCTGTCTCTGTCAGGAATCTTACCTGATGTGGAGTCCCGGTATGATGTGGAGTCCGGTCTGCGGAAGAAACTAAACTGCAAGTAGTACAAAGGAGAGAAAAGTGATAAAAAATGGCGCTAGTAGTGCTGCCACGAACCGTGGAATCAACCACTAAATCCCACCAAGTACAGACAATGATAAAACAAAAGAAGGTTCAGCGCTCTACAAATACACAATACAAGTGCAAGTAGATCTGCACTAAGTTGCCCAAGGCTCTAGGCAGGATGTAAGTTTGGGGCACCCTACTCTGTGTGGTGTATGGGTTGGCTGAGTTTTGTGTGTGTGGAGGGGAGACTGAATGTTTTTGTGTGTGGTGGCTGGCTGTTGTGAGTGTGGAAGTAGCAGTATGGCAGTATGATTACAGCACTAGAAGGGTTAATTTGTCCCTGTTTAGCCAGACGAATCAGTCATTTGTTGACAGAGCAGTAAAGGGTTATAGATCAGATTTAACATTCCTTTGGCAAGGTGTGTTAATTTACACCTACTGGACACACGTTTATTCGTTCCTAGACCGGGCGACTCCACACATTTGTGCTGTTCTTGCTTAGCAGACCTTGGACCCTTTTTGTTTTTTTTAATATACTTCTTTATTTTCCCTTTCACATATTTCACACAAAAAGATATAAGCACATACCAGACATTATAATTCAATGTTCGTATAACAAAAAACGGGGAAATCCAGAACACTCCTAGATGAAGAAACAACAGCAATGAGTTCAGCAGTCTAGTGATACGTTAACATAAGAACCCCCTTGGGTGCATTAATATAACTTTAATCATTACTTAAGGCCAATCAGCATCTCCTCATAGAGATGAATTGAATCAATGAATCTCTATGAGGTACGTTCAGTGTCTGCATGCAGAGGGAGGAGACACTGAATGTTTTGATGCATTTTAGGCAGCAATGACCCAGGAAGAATCTCTAACAGCTATCTGAGGAGTGGCCAGTAAAGTTATCACTAGGCTGTAATGTAAACACTGCATTTTCTCTGAAAAGACAGGGCTTACAGCAAAAAGCCTGAAGGTAATGATTCTACTCACCAGAACAAATTCAATAAGCTGTAGTTGTTCTGGTGACTATAGTGTCCCTTTAAGGTCAAAACCAGAAAATAATAATAACAACCCAGAGATGAATAACCATACCTGTTATCAGGGCCGGATTAAGAGCCCAGTGGGCCTGGTGCTGACAATTATGATGGGCCTAATTACAGGATCATATCGATCAAAAACAGTAAAACACTCCCAAGCGTCATGTATCTGATGGAGATGGTGCTGGAGAGAAAGAAAACAGCAGCTATAAGAAAACACATACCCTAGGCTAATCTCTCACTAATTTATGTTTTCATCTTTCAAGCAAATCCATAACAGCAGTGTCCAGTCAAGCAGGAAGTCAATGGGCACGGTAAAAGGGTGTGCCACTGACACAAATCATGTAACCTGCCAAAAGGGGCGAACATGCCCAAAAAGAGGACATGTCTGCCCAAAGAATTAGGCCAGCCTGGCATGAATGCATGTCAGGCTGCCTGACAATCATGCAGCTGGCCAACTAAGGGCATACTCTGCAGACAGCACCCGAGCTTGGCATAAATGCATCTAATGATGCGCTCGCTCAACGCTTTCTAGAGACTGTCACCTAGCACTCGCTGGTCCACTTGTCTCCTTACCTTCTTACTAGCAGGTAGAAGCTCCTGGTATATAGTCTGGGACAGAGAAAAGCTGTATGTAGTGAAAGGAAACATGCCACAGTGTTAGAGAGACCAACGTCTGCATTACCTTAAAGGATCACTATAGGGTCAGGAACACAAACATGAATTCATGACCCTATAGTGTTAACACCACCATCTAGCCCCCCTGAGCCCCTCATGCCTCCATTAATATAGCAAAATCTTACTGTATTCAAGCCTGAAGCTGTAACTCTGCATGCTGTTAGACTCAGAAAAACAAGCAGTCTGCTGACAAGTGGTAGCCTGATCCAATCACAGTGCTTCACCATAGGATTTTCTGAGACTGACAAAGAGGCAGATCCGGGGCAGAGCCAGCATGATTCAAACACAGCCCTGGCCAATCAGTATCTTCTCATAGAGATTAATTGAATCAATGAATCTCTATGAGGAAAGTTCAGTGTCTGCATGCAGAGGGAGGAGATACTGAATGTTTGGATACATTTTAGGCAGCCATGACCCAGGAAGGATCTCTAACAGCCATCTAAGGAGTGGCCAGTGAAGTTATCACTAGGCTGTAATGTAAACACTGCATTTTCTCTAAAAAGACAGTGTTTACAGCAAAAAGCCTGACGGTAATGATTCTACTCAACAGAACAAATTCAATAAATTGTAGTTGTTCTGGTGACTATAGTGTCCCTTTAACTATATTCATTGTCAGCCAGTCCACACAAGTTTTGTTCCCATGCATCCCTCTTAAGTTTCCATACTTAAGTAAGAGTATGTGAAAAGTAGTTAGGGTTGCCACCTTTCTTGGAAAAACATACTGGCCTTGCTAATTTGCATAATTAAATATGTATGGGTGACATCACATGATGTAAATCACAAGGAGTGACATAAGAGAAAATGCTGTAAGATCACCAAAAAAACTACTTAGTTTGATTCTGCTGTATAGATGGATACCTCCCAGTGCCCCTATGTCTCCCAGTGCCCCATGTGTCGATTATTCCAGGTCTCAGTGTTCCTATGTATCAGTGTCTCAGTGCCCCATGTCTCCCAGTGTCCCTAGTGTCGTGTCCCCAGGTCTCCCAGTGATCCTATGTATCACAGTGTCTCAATGCCCCATGTCTCCCTGTGTCCCAATGTATCCCAGGGTCCCCATGTCACTAGGACACTAGGAAGACGGGGAGACCTGGGGACACAGGGGGGACCTAGGGACACGGAGACACCAGTGACACTGGGAGACTAGGAGACTCTGGCTGGGACACATGGGGACACTGGGAAAATAGGGGATACTTGAAGACATGGGGACACAGACACTAGAGACACTGGCTGGGGGACATGGGGACATTGAGACATGGGGGCACTGGGAGACATGGGGACACTGAGACACCAGGGCCACAGACACTAGGGACACTAGCTTGGAGACATGGGGACATTGAGACACTTGAGGCACTGGGAGACATGGAGGCACTAGGAGACATGGGGACAGTGAGACACTGGCAGACTGGGGGCACTGGGAGACTAGGGGTCACTGAGACGCCAGGGACACTGGCTGGGAGACATGGGGACACAGAGACATGGGGACTCTGTGTCCCCATGTGTCTCTGTGTCATAATGTCTCCCAATGTCCCTTAGTGTCTCAGTGTATGTCTCCTTGCAGCCTTTCCCCCCATCCCTTACTTCCCTGAGCTGTAGGCTGTCTCTGCAGGGTGGGAGCTGCTGTCTGGACTCTCTGTAGCTGCTCCCCTGCGGATCAGTGATTAGAGATAGGCAGGGAGGGATATGCTGGAACTTCCTATCCCTGCCTCTCTCCATAAACAGCGACCCCTACTGGCCAGTGCTGGTTTTGCATAGTAATCTCTTGTTTATACTGAGAAAAATACCAGCATTTGTATTGCCAGTATCACTGTAATATTGGAACCAGCCAGGCAGCCTCAAATACTGGCTGTGCCAATAAAATAAAAGCCAGGTGGAATCCCTAAGAGTAGTGTGTTAAAAAAAAAAAAAAAAAAAAATTTTTTTTTTTTTTTTTTTTTTAAATCAATGGGCCTATTCCATGGGCCTGGGCCTGGAGCTGCAGCTCCATCAGCCCCTATGTTAATCCGGCCCTGCCTGTTATACATATTCACAGAACCAGAATGAGAAAAGCATGTCCGACAAAGTATGTTCAAACATGACTAGAGCAGTATTGGGTACTATTTTAAGCCATATACAGGTCATAAGGGATATCTAAGGGATATCTATGAAAAGGATAAATTGTGATAATTCTACTGTTGTAAAAACAATTTTTGTGTCTGCTATACTGCAAGACATAAACAAGTTGTTTTTATTAATTCCTTTGTATAGATTGGTGTTTAATCGGGCCAAAAGGTGACAGGGGAGTAGTAAACAAGCTAGACAGTTATGCCTTTGACTGCCCCCTTCCAGGTCAGCTTGGAAGCCTCAGTAAAGCAAATAAGTAAATGTGCTTGCTGGGAGTCAAATCCAATTTGGCTGAATTGCCACTTTGAGTAGTTAGGATTTTCAGTTAATTTCTCCTTGTTATGTTTAACTTTTGTTGGTGACACTAATTTGTTTATCTATTTTTTATGCATGTGCTGTGACTATTTTTTCGTTCATAATGCATGCTCATTTATTAAGTTCTGCCTTTGTCTTTTAAAGAAATCACATTACCTGAAGAGACCCATTTGATAGTATTTTGGTTACAGCCTATAGACTATAAGCTCGTTTGAGCAGGGCCCTCTTCAACATATCGTTTCTGTAAGTTTTCTTGTAATTGTCCTATTTATAGTTAAATCCCCCCTTTAATAATATTGTAAAGCGCCATGGAATCTGTTGGCGCTATATAAATGGCGATGATAATAATAATAATAATAGATGTTTTGCTAGCTTGTATTTGGGATTGTTAATTTAATTTGCTTTGCAAACCAAGGTATCACAGTGTATATTCACTGAAATCAGAGGCGGGTGTGATGGTATTCACCCATGAGTACTTAAGGAACTAAGTGTGGAAATAATCTTTTAGGATTCTTTTCTTTTAGGAATCAAACTGGAGGATTGGAGTAAGGCAGATGTGATTCCAATATTCAAAAAAGGTTCAAATTCTCTACCTGGAAATTAAATATCTGTGAGCTTAAACTCTGTGGCTACGAAAGTATTTGAAGGATCATTAAGGAATAATATTCAGGAATTCATTGAGAACAATAATGTCATTAGTAGAAATCAGCATGGTTTTAGGAAACACAGATCAAGTAACTACAAGGATAGGTCAAGGTGTTGCAGTAGATGTGATCTCGTTGGATTTTGCAAAGGCATTTGATACGGTTCCACACAATAGCCTAGTGTTCAAATTAAAAGCAATTAGTTTAGACGAAAATTCTTGTTCTTGGGTAGAACATAGGGTTAAAATTGAGTGTTGTCATTGTTGTCACAGAGAGTTGTCATTAACACATTTTCAAGCCAGACAAAAGTGGTCAGTAGTGTCCCTTAGGATTCTGTTCTGGAACCACTTCTATTCAACCATTTATAAATGATCTTGAAATAAGCAATAAAACTCATATTCCAGCATTTGCAGTTGATCTAAAATTAGGAGGGGTAAAACCTGGTGAGCAGGATATTACTTTGCTGCAGAGCGATCTCAATAGATTAGTGACTGGGCAATCCAAAGGCAGAATAAATGTATTGTAGATAAATGCTAAGCTATGCATCCTAAATGGTAGTGAGTTAGGGAAAACAACATATGAAAATAATTTGGGAATGTTATAGACAACAAACCAGGAAACAATGTCCAATGTCAATCACTAGTTGCTAAGGCCACTAAGGTAGTGTCATTTCTAAAAAGGGACTTTAATTCTCAGGATAAAATTATAAATTTGACTCTTTATAAATCGATGGTAAGACCACACCTAGAATATGCTGTGCAATTTTTATACCTGTTCTAAAGATCAAATTTATGGCATTAGATAAAGTGCAGTACTAAACAAAAGTTTTAATAAATGGCATCTTATAGTGGACATTATAACTTTATACAAATATAACCAGGGCCACTACACAGTGGCGGCTCTAGACTTGGCGAGGCCTTAGGCGAAATTCATACATGAGGCCCCCACTAACACCATTATTGGAAAAAAATTGCAGTTGACTTGTGTGTGTATAAGAAGCTGTAGATATATTGAAGGGGGAGCTTGCAGTACTGGATATAGAGAACTAGTCTTTGTATACATTGTTGCATTGTCTACCTGTGTGTGCCTGAGAGTGTGTGTCTGGCAGTGAGTATCTTTGTATATGTATGTATGTTTCCCTGAGCATGTGTATGTTTGTGTACTGCCTCTGGCCTTTGGCATTAAGTTCATGGCGACGCTATGTTTTATGACAGTGTGTAGAATGATTGCCTTACAGGGTGCCTTACAGGGTTACAGGGTGAGTAAAGGAGTAACTGTGGCAGGGTGAGTGTAAAAGAGCAGGAGGGTGCCAGAGTGCGCAGAGTGGTGCCCGTGTGTTTAGAGGGAGCGATAGTGTGTATGGAGGTAGGTGACAGTGTGTGTGGAGAGAGGTGACAGTGTGTGTGGAGAGAGGTGACAGTGTGTGTGGAGAGAGGTGACATAGTGTAGGGAGGTGGCATAGTGTGAGGGGGTGGCAGAGTAAGAAGGGGTGACAGAGTAAGAAGGGGGTGACATTAGTGTGAGAGGGTTACATTAGTGTAAGGGGTTTGACAGAGTAAGAGGGGGTGACATTAGTGTGAGGGGATGACATTAGTGTGAGAGGGTTACATTCGTGTAAGGGGTGTAACAGAGTAAGAGGGGAGAGACAGAGGGGGGTGACAGCGTGAGAGGGAGGGTGACAGCATGAGAGGGAGGGTGACAGAGAGAGAGGGGATGACAGAGTAAGAGGGGGCGACAGGGTAAGAGGGGGGAGACCTAATGTGTGAGGGGGGAGACCTAATGTGTGAGGGGGGAGACCTAGTGTGTGAGGGGGGAGACCTAGTGTGTGAGGGGGGAGACCTAGTGCGTGAGGGGGGAGACCTAGTGCGTGAGGGGGGAGACCTAGTGTGTGAGGGGGGAGACCTAGTGTGTGAGGGGGGAGACCTAGTGTGAGGGGGGAGACCTAGTGTGAGGGGGAAACATAGTGTTAGAGGGGGTGACATAGTGTTAGAGGGGGTGACATAGTGAGAGGGGGTGACATAGTGTTAGAGGGGGTGACATAGTGTTAGAGGGGGTGACATAGTGAGAGGGGGTGACATAGTGAGAGGGGGGTGACATAGTGAGAGGGGGTGACAGAGTGAGAGAGGGTGACAGAGTGAGAGAGGGTGACAGAGTGAGAGAGGGTGACGGTGTGACAATGCCTGCTTATGGTTGACCAAGAGTGAAAGATAAACAGGGTGGGCTACGATACGGTCTCAAAAGGCAATGTAACCAAACAGGCAAATTTCAATGTTAAAAAACTGAAAAATTTAACATGCTATATTTGACCCTGTAACTTCACAAAACACCATAAAACCTGTACATAGGGGGTACTGTTATATACATGAGACATCGCTGAATACAAACATGTGTATTTTATTGCAGTAAAAGCAAACAGTATTATCACATTCACAGTTAAAATGTCATGCAGAACTAAAAAAAATTAAATTTCTTAATTTCTCACTTTTTTTTTATTTTATTCATATTAAATTATGTTTCGTAGCTAAATGTTTGATGTTAAATGAAAGCCCTATTTCTCCTAAAAAATGATATATAATAAGTGTAGGTGCACTTACTATAAAAAAGGTGAATTACGGTTGAACAGACATTTAGTCAAATTCCAAGTTTTGTTTATGTTTTATTTTGATCAAAACGTGTACATTTGGCTCAGCCCTTAAGGGGTTAAAGTAAGATACATCTGATTGAAAATAAAACCATTTTCCCCATGCAGGCTGTGTCAGTTACAACCAAGGGAATTGTGGTTAGGAATGCATAAACAGAAACAAAAGTGATTTAACTCCTAAATAGTGGAAAATTGAACAGTGAGACTGCAGGGACATGATATATACACCAAAACTGCTTCATTAAGCTAATGTTATTTTGGTAACTATAGTGTCCCTTTAAATTAAAAATTTGTGTGTATAAATAATAACAAGATATTATGCTTAAAGATTCTGAGAATGTTAGACTTTTGAAGGCTGATGTGAAAGGAGGTAAATGCAGGTCAAGAGATAGTAACCAGACATATCCATACAAGGTACTGTTTACACCATCCAAGTTGTTTGTGTCAGGTATCTATGATTTGGAGGCAGAGGAATTTGCAAATCACAGATTTCAGATGAGGGTGGGGCACAAATCGAACTGCAAAAACAACTGTCTCAAGTTACCTAGAAATTCCGTCAGAAGAAATGTTTTCTTTATTAATTCGTTTTTAATTCATTGCAATCGTGAATTTATGTTAATACTTGTTTTACTTCTTATAACCCTCTATTTATCCATTATACTTATTATTCTTTTTGTACCTGCTCCCAGTGAGGCCTGGGCACTGCTCGTTTTCCCATCAATATTCAAAACGGTGTCCCTGAAAACTGTGAGCCTTGGGCCTCTAGTGAAAGTTTGAGACATAGATCTAGATAAGGGGTGCCCAAAAGGTAGATTCCCAGATGTTTTAACCCTTTAAATCCGGAGGACGTACTATTACGCCCTGCAGGAGCCAGCTCTAAACGCCGAATTACGGTTGGACAGACATATAGCGCAAATGCCAGGTTTTGTTTACGTTTTGTTCTGTTCACAACTTGTACATTTGGCTGCGGTCTTAAGGGGTTAAAACTACAGCTTCCATGATGCTTTGTTATACTAACTAAAGGCATTCTAAAGGATCATGGGCAGGGCCGGACTGGGAGAAAAATTCGGCCCGGGCATTTTTTTATCACAGTGGCCCACTAAGAAGGGGGCGGGGCAGAGAGGGTGTGTTTCGTCATCACCAATGACAAACACGCCCCCTCTCAAAGTGAGCATGTTGGTTCAATGCTCTTCCAGGGCAGACCATGCGCAGAGCTCTGCTAAAGAGCTCTAGCATGAGAAAAAAAGCCCTTTATTTGTTCTGCACAGTGCAAGCAAATTTAATAACATGTTTGCACTGTGTTTCCTTGCAACTTGTCTCTGGTATCTCTATAAATGCCAGGAAAGAGTATTGTGCATGTGTTTGGAGCCTGCTTGTGGAATTGCGTGTGTGTAGAGTGAGCTGATTGTGGTGTGGTATTGTGTAATAAGGTTGGTTTTAGTAGTGTTGTGTTTTTGGTGTAATGTAATGCATATATGGCTAGGGGCTGTAGAGAATGTGTGTATAGGGGATGTAGTAAGTGTGTGCATACAGGCTATAGTGTGTGTGTGTGTGTGTGTGTATAGGTGATGTAGTGTTTGTAGGGGTTGTAGAGAGTGTGTGTTTTGGGGTGTAGTATGTGTTTGTTTACAATGAATCTAGTGTGTTTATAAGGGATCCAGAGTGTGTATTTTAGGAATGTAGTGTGTGTGTGTAGATGGCGCAGTGTTTGTGTATACAGGAATCTAGTGTGTGTTTGAAGGACCCAGAATGTGTAGGAGATCTAGTGAGTGTGTGTATATAAGGATTCAGAGTGTATAAAGGGATCTAGTGTGTGTCTGGAACGTAATGTGTTTAGGAGTGCAGTATGTGTGTGAGGGGTGCTGTAGTGTGTGTGTATATATATATATATATATATATATATATATAACGAAAGATTCAAAGATAGCACTCCAGGGACTTGATAAAATGTAACTTTTATTTTTCTCACTAAAACATCAAAGGTGTCAACGTTTCAGCTTGATCCCCTCAAGCTTTCGTCAGGACAAAGGGATCTAGTGTGTGTCTGGAACGTAATGTGTTTAGGAGTGCAGTATGTGTGTGAGGGGTGCTGTAGTGTGTGTGTATATATATATATATATATATATATATATATATATATATATATATATATATATATGGAAGGCGTGGCCTGAAGTTGTGGGAGGGGCTTGGTTCCGCTTCTTAAGGAGCACCAACCCTTCCCTCATTACCTGTTAGGTCTGGTGAATTGTGGGTAGAGAGATTGTCACTTCCGGTTGCCCTGAAGCCATTCTGCTTACCTGTATCTACGTGGTCAGCTTCCAGGGTCCCAACGGGTGCTGTCTCCTCCGGTTTCGCCTGTCTGGCTTCATTCCTGGTCGGGCGGTTCGCTGCGCTTTTCGCTGCGGCAAAATTGTAAGTTATACGGCCGTCGCAATTTCGGCGCGGTCATTTTACGTCATCCTAGTACGACGATCGCACGCATGATAACGCATGTTCGGTACATATTCACACGAATGCCGGCATTCGGTTACGGCTTGTATACGGATATAGCAATGTTAAATATTTATTTCGTATGGGGCAATTCGTTACATTCATCTTATGCCCGTTCGTTTGCCGAAACGCTCTTCACATTTAGGGCAACCTCTGGTGGCTGGTTCATTGTCACTGATTTCTCTCTCAAGTGATGTTTCCACGACCCCTGGTGGTCATAAAAGGTTATGACATGTGGCATGATTTGCTTTCTAATTTGATATTATGATTACAGGATATTTGTTATAACAACACTGCTGGTGCTAAAATATTATGCGGGGCAATTCGTTAATTTTACATGTAGGACAATTCGTTCACATTTGGTCACCTTATGACCGTTCGTTTGCCGAATCTCATTTCTATTCTATGGTTTACTTATGATAGGAACTAGGGAGACCTCTGGTGGCTGGTTTCAGTACTGTTTTAGTTGATTACACAACCCTGGTGGTCAGAAGGGTTATAACAAATTGACATCAATTGTTTTGTATGATTACAGTAGTGTTATGTGCACCATATGAGTATCAATATACAGGACATATTGTCACAACATGCTTAACGGTCAATTGATTATGGACCTCTTGTATTTCAGTGTTCCACAGCAATTCCACTGTGTTCTGCTACCCCACCAACTTTTGTCACTCGACATAGGTCAGTAATCACTATTTAATTATACCTTTAGAGGAACATTAGACCAGATTCCTCATATGTATTTTTTGTATTTACTAGGTGTAGGCATCCTAGCACTTTTGAGTATTTGGTTTCCAGTCCCCTAACTGTTGGAATATTTACTGGTAGGTATCTGATCAGCATGGGGTTGAGGGCTACATATTATAACCCTTACAAACTCATGTTACTCTCGTAGGTTACTACAGCTCACCTGGGTCACGTTGTCCTACTTTCTGCAAAACTTCACTACTAGTGAGGTACTACTGGTAGGTATCAGATTAGCTGGGGATTTAGGGGCACATTTTATTTTAATTTTACCCATACAAACGTCAATTACTCTTGTACGACAGATCACCTGTACACTCCTTCTCATACTATCTGGCAACTTACTCATCAGGTACATCACGTTTTTCGACTACTTCTCCCTCCCTACCTACCCTTTCGGGTTTATAAAGATACTGGCATACTAAAATAGGACCCACTAGGTATGTTTTTCTGGCCTTCTACGCCTTACGTTAGTGGTCCCGCGAGGCCAATGTCAGGGTACCTGTGGTCTCTACCTCCAAAAGAGGTAGAGACTTAGCTGTTCCACCTTCCAGACGGTCTGATGACTCCCTTCCCCGCGGTCTATCCGGTCATGCAAGGCCGGCCGCGAGGGAGTGACTGCCTTTTACACCATCTAGGCAGGAAGTCATCATCAGGACACTCCCCCGGATCGACCTGTCAGTCAATTGCTGCAGGACCAATCAGGACGTCTCGGAGGTGTGGTTACTGCTCTGAACAGGGTATTTAACAGAGCTTCCTTCATTAGCTCATTGCCCTGTCGTGGTTCTAGCTTGCTCTAGTCACTCAGTGCTTGTGTATTCTATTATCCCTTTTGGTTTTGACCCGGCTTGTTTACCTTACTCTGCTTATCTCTGTTACCCTTGATTCGGCTTGTCTCTCGCTTACCTGTCTTCTGTTACCCTCGACCTCGGCTTGTCTTTGACCATTCTATACGGTACTACTTACGTTAGTCCGGCCATTCTAAGGTCCGGTATACGTATCTGGCTACTGTTTGTACTCTGCGTGTTGGATCCCTGTCCCGATCCTGACATTACGACAGGGCCAATGGATCCTGCAAGTACAAAGAGTCAGCTGGCTTCTCCTGATCCTAGGTTTGAAGCCATGGATCACAGAATGGATCAGATGGCGCTTGCGCTACAGGCTCTATTATCTCATGCCAATAACCCACCAGAGGAGATACGTAATACCCCTGTTTCTCCTGTCAGTTTAGGTCTAGAGGTAGCCACAGTGGGTGCTTCTTCTCGCATTACCCCCCAGTACGCTATGGTGGGGCTCCTGAGAAGTGTCGTGGTTTTTTAAACCAAATTAGTATCCACTTTGAATTGCAACCCCGCTCTTATCCTACAGATAGGGCAAAGGTAGGATTTATTATCACCCTACTTATTGAGAAAGCTCTGAGATGGGCCAACCCACTATGGGAGAACGATAACCCATTAGTGTATAACTATAACGCATTTGTAGCTGCTTTTAGAAGAACATTTGATCCTCCAGGTAGAAAGGTTAATGCAGCCAGATTACTGTTGCGCCTGAGACAGGAGAACCGAACACTGGTGGATTATGCACTAGAGTTCAGGTCTCTGGCGTCAGAAGTCAAGTGGAATGAGCAGGCGTATATGGATGTATTTTTGAATGGCCTATCTGAAGTAATCCTTGATGAGGTTGCTACCAGAGAACTCCCTGAGAATTTAGAAGATTTAATTTCGTTCATCTCTCGTATAGATGAACGTTTAAGAGAGAGACAGAACACTCGAGAGAGGAACCGGAGACCTTCTTTTAGGTTAGCCCCCGCTTTTCCAAGTCCTGACTCCACGGTATCTTTGCTTCCTGAACCTATGCAGATAGGTTATACCCGCCTCTCTGAGGAGGAAAGACAGTACAGGAGAAGAGAGGGTTTGTGTATGTATTGTGGAGCCAAGGGTCATTTACTCTCGAACTGTCCTAACCGTCCGGGAAACGCTCGCACCTAAGTCTCTCTAGAGGACAAGCCTTGGGTGTTTCTATTTTGTCCTCTACTCCTAATTATAAAGATCACAGGCTTCTGCTACCAGTTTCCTTAACTTGGGAGAAGGAAGTAGTAAGGGCTATGGCATTGATAGATTCCGGTGCTGCTGAGAATTTTATCGACCAAGCCTTTGCTATTAAGAACAATTTCCCATCCCAGCTAAGGGAGACACCCTTGGCCGTTGAGGCCATAGATGGTAGACCACTACTAGACCCTGTTATCTTTCGTGAAACCATACCCATTAGTTTAAATGTTGGTATCCTACACGTGGAGAATTTATCTCTTTTGCTCATTTCATCCCCTTCCGTTCCCATAGTTCTGGGGTACTATAACATAACCCTATTATCGATTGGGAGTTAGGGGAGATACTCTCGTGGGGCCAGGGTTGCCAGGATAGGTGTTTATGCAAGGTTTCTCCATTAGCTAATGTTAACATACCTGAGACTCCAATTCAGTCCACAGAAAGACAGATACCAGACCTTTACCTAGACTTAAAGGCAGTATTTGACAAGAAGAATGCCGATTCTTTGCCGCCACACAGGCCATTTGATTGTAAAATTAAGCTTCTACCTGGGACTATGACTCCGAGGGGCCATGTATATCCTTTGTCTGTTCAGGAAAACTTGGTTCTAGAGGAGTATATTCGGGAGAATTTAGAAAAGGGATTCATTAGGAGGTCTTCTTCCCCGGCCGGGGCTGGGTTCTTTTTCGTTAAGAAAAAGGATGGCACGCTGAGACCTTGTATCGATTACAGAGGCTTGAATAAAATAACTGTCAGAAATGCCTATCCTATTCCACTTATTACCGAGTTATTTGATCGTCTTAAGGGCTCCCAAATCTTCACCAAGTTAGATCTCAGAGGGGCATATAATTTGGTGAGAGTCCAGCAGGGACACGAGTGGATGACGGCATTCAATACTCGGTACGGTCACTATGAATACACAGTTATGCCGTTTGGACTTTGCAATGCTCCTGCAGTATTTCAGGATCTGATTAATGAGGTACTTAGGGAGTTTCAACATGATTGTGTCATTGTCTACCTAGACGACATACTGATACACTCTAGGGAGATTGAAACTCACCATAGACAGGTCAGAGCGGTATTACAGAAACTTCTGCAACATGGTCTATACTGTAAATTGGAAAAATGCAGCTTTGATCAGTCTCAGATAGATTTTCTTGGTTACGTGATTTCTGGGGAAGGTTTTAAGATGGACCCTGACAAACTCCAGTCTATTTTAGATTGGCCATTACCTAAGGGACTCAAGGCTATTCAGAGGTTTATTGGTTTCTCCAATTATTATAGGCGCTTCATTAAGGGTTACTCGTCTATTATTGCGCCCATTACCAATATGACCAAACAGGGGGCAGAAACTAAGACGTGGTCTCCTGAAGCTCTCGCTGCTTTCAAGAGGCTCAAAGAACTTTTTGCTTCTGCTCCAATATTAGTCCATCCTGATACGACTTTGCCGTTTCTACTCGAGGTCGATGCCTCTGAGACAGGAGTAGGTGCGGTTCTGTCACAAAGATTAGCGGTAGATAAACCATTACACCCGTGTGGTTTTTTTTCCAGGAAACTTTCTGGGGCTGAGAGCAGATATGACATCGGAGACAGGGAACTGTTAGCAGTCATTAAAGCCTTAAAGGAGTGGAGACATTTGTTGGAGGGGACCCTACACCCTATTACGATTTTGACAGACCACAAAAACTTGTCATATATTGGGGAGGCTAAGCGCTTATCCTCTAGACAAGCTCGTTGGTCCTTATTCCTGACTCACTTCAATTATGTACTGACTTACAGACCTGGTTCTAAAAACTCTAAAGCCGATGCATTATCTCGCCAATATGAACCTTCTACTGTACCTGAACCAGTTCTTTCTTCTATAGTTCCGAAGTGCAATATCATTGCTAATACGAATCTCAGGATTCATTCTCCATTACTGGCCGAGATCATTAAGTTGCAACATCTCGCACCTAAACAGACCCCTGCGGGTCGTCATTTCGTTCCTCCTGCTTTTCAACTGGAACTTTTACAGTGTTTACATAATAGCAAGATGGCGGGACATCCTGGTATTCGCAAAACTTACGCCTTGATCTCTAAGGACTTCTGGTGGTCTACTTTACGGAGGGATGTTGAGGAGTTCATCGCTGCATGTGAAGTAAAACCAAACAACCCCATACGCTTCCATGTGGACTCCTGCAACCCTTGGAGGTTCCAGAGAAACCATGGTCCTGTTTGGCCATGGACTTTATTGTCGATCTACCTATCTCTTAAAGACAGACTGTTATCCTCACCGTGGTTGACAGGTTTACTAGGATGGCACACTTCATTCCCCTGCCTAAACTTCCGTCTTCTCCCGAATTGGCAGAGATATTCGCCAAGGAGATTTTTCGCCTACATGGGATACCCTCTCAGATTGTATCGGACAGAGGCTCCCAATTTGTTTCCCGCTTTTGGAGGTCCTTCTGCTCTCAACTTGGTATTAAATTAAACTTTTCTTCTGCCTATCATCCTCAGTCTAACGGAGCTGCTGAACGTACCAACCAGAAAATTGAACAATATTTACGATGCTTTGTTTCTGAACACCAGGATGATTGGGTCGGTTTGATTCCTTGGGCGGAGTTTGCACACAACAATCTCGTTTGCGATTCTACTCATTCAAGCCCCTTCTTCATGAATTATGGTTTTCATCCGTCTATTCTTCCTTCGGATTCTCCTTCCCAGGGGGTGCCGTCGGTTGATGTTCATGTTGCCAATTTGAGGAAGTTGTGGGATCAAACTCGACAAATCCTTGTGCACAACTCTATGTTGGTCAAGAAACACGCTGATAAACGTAGAAGGGCGGCTCCGGTCTTTGTTCCAGGTGATAGGGTATGGCTGAGCACGAGGAACATCCGTTTAAAAGTGCCCTCCATGAAGTTCGCTCCTCGTTATATTGGACCCTACAGGGTGCTGACCCGTATCAATCCGGTTGCGTATCGTTTAGCTCTTCCTAATACCTTACGCATTCCGAACTCGTTTCACGTTTCATTGCTGAAACCACTCATATGTAACAGATTTTCCTCCACAATAGCCCCTCCTCGCTCCGTTCAGGTGGAGGGTCAGGAGGAGTATGAGGTCAACTCTATTATTGATTCTCGAATCTCCCGGGGGAGAGTACAATATCTGGTTGATTGGAAGGGATATGGTCCTGAGGAGAGGAGTTGGGTACCTCAGGAGGATGTTCATGCTCCCCGTCTCCGCAGGGCGTATCACTCTCACTTCCCATCTCGTCCCGGTTCATTCCGCCCGGTGGGCGTATCTGAGAGGGGGGGGGGTACTGTCAGACTTAGCTGTTCCACCTTCCAGACGGTGTGATGACTCCCTTCCCCGCGGTCTATCCGGTCATGCAAGGCCGGCCGCGTGGGAGTGACTGCCTTTTACACCATCTAGGCAGGAAGTCATCATCAGGACACTCCCCCGGATCGACCTGTCAGTCAATTGCTGCAGGACCAATCAGGACGTCTCGGAGGTGTGGTTACTGCTCTGAACAGGGTATTTAACAGAGCTTCCTTCATTAGCTCATTGCCCTGTCGTGGTTCTAGCTTGCTCTAGTCACTCAGTGCTTGTGTATTCTATTATCCCTTTTGGTTTTGACCCGGCTTGTTTACCTTACTCTGCTTATCTCTGTTACCCTTGATTCGGCTTGTCTCTCGCTTACCTGTCTTCTGTTACCCTCGACCTCGGCTTGTCTTTGACCATTCTATACGGTACTACTTACGTTAGTCCGGCCATTCTAAGGTCCGGTATACGTATCTGGCTACTGTTTGTACTCTGCGTGTTGGATCCCTGTCCCGATCCTGACAGCCAACACCCATCCTCAATTCGGAGGTACGGCATCCCCTCAGGCCCATTCATAGCTAGCCGCCTCGCTTGGTTGCATAGGGAGGGCCTCACTTGTCACTCCCATTCTGTCTTATGCTTTTACAAGTCACAGAGAGGCCATCACCCCGCCATAATGCCAATGGCCACGTACCCCACACGCGCCAAATCATAGATAGAGCCTCTCAAAGCCGCTTGGCTACTAGCAGGGCCTCACCTGTCATGTCGCTTAGTAATTCTTCGCCGCTTGGCATTAGAAACAATAGCCAGTTGAGGATCACCCCAGGTAACATATTATTTTATGTTGTAGCATGTCACAGGTTCCTGAAGAAAAGGAAGATGTGTCCATAGCCAGTACACCGGCTAGATCGGTCACTCCATTTCGGGGTGACGACAACGCGAGCCCTGCATCACTCAGGGCGTGGACTATTCCAAGAATGCAGGCTAGCCTCCCCAGGGAGAAGATTGACCGCATCCTAGCAGCCATCAACCTTTACTTGGGAGGAGGCTCATGTAATAGGAAGGAATTGCAATCCCTGTTGGGTTCATTAAACTTTGCCATCGGGCACACCGGTCAAATGCCAGGACATCCCCTGTCGGTCTATGCAGGGCCGGTACTATCCGAGCGCCGGCCCCGCTGTTTTCCATGGAGGGCCGGTGAGGGAGATCTTTGATCTCCCCACCTGCCCTCCATGGAAAACAGCGGAGCCGGCGCTCGGATAGTACCGGCTCTGCATAGACCGACAGGGGATGTCCTGGCATTTGACCGGTGTGCCCGATGGCCAGTCCGGGCCTGATCATGGGAGTTGTAGTTTTCCAACATCTGGGTATCTACCTTTTGGGCACTCCTGGTCTAGATCTCTACTTGTATTTATTGCAGTGTATGGGAATAAAGTACCAAATAGCATAGGCGTGCGCAGCCCATTGCATTAGGGTGTGCACCCTAAAGCACAAGCACACGCGGCGTGTATATATATATATATATATATATATATATATATATATATATATATATACACACACACACACACAAAGCTGTGTGTGTGCTGTGTGAGGGTGCTGTTAGTGCAATGTGTGTGTGAGGGTGCTGGTAGTGTACTATGTGGGTGAGGGTGTTTGTGTGTGCGTGCTTGTGAGGGTGCTGTGAATGTACTGTGTGTCAGGGTGCTGTTTGTGTGTGTGTGTGCACTTGTGAGGGTGCTGTAAATGTACTGTGTGTGAGGGTGCTGTTTGTGTGTGAGGGTACTGGTAGTGTGCTGTGTGTGTGTTTGTTAGGGTCCTGTTTGTGTTTGTGAGGGTGCTGTTTGTGTAATGAGTGTGAGAGTGCTTTGTGTTTGTGAGGCTGCTGTGTGTGTTGGTGCTGTGTATGCGTGTTGGTGCTGTGTATGTGTGTGGGTGATGTGTATGTCTGTGGGTGCTGTATGTGTGTGGGTGCTGTATGTGTGTAGGTGCTGTATGTGTGTAGGTGCTGTGTTTGTGTGTGGGTGCTGTGTATGTGTTTTGGTGCTGTGTATTTGTATAGGTGCTGTGTATGTGTGTGGGTGCTGTATGTGTGTGGGTGCTGTATGTGTGTGGGTGCTGTGTATGTGTGTGAGTGCTGTGTATGTGTGTGGGTGCTGTGTATGTCTGTGAGTGCTGTGTATGTCTGTGGGTGCTGTGTATGTCTGTGGGTGCTGTGTATGTCTGTGGGTGCTGTGTATGTCTGAGTGCTGTGTATGTCTGTGGGTGCTGTGTATGTCTGTGGGTGCTGTGTATGTCTGTGGGTGCTGTGTATGTCTATGGGTGCTGTGTATGTCTATGGGTGCTGTGTATGTCTATGGGTGCTGTGTATGTGTGTGTGTGCTGTGTATGTGTGTGTGTGTGCTGTGTATGTCTGTGGGTGCTGTGTATGTCTGTGGGTGCTGTGTATGTCTGTGGGTGCTGTGTATGTCTGTGGGTGCTGTGTATGTCTATGGGTGCTGTGTATGTCTATGGGTGCTGTGTATGTCTATGGGTGCTGTGTATGTCTATGGGTGCTGTGTATGTGTGTGTGTGCTGTGTATGTCTGTGGGTGCTGTGTATGTGTGTGTGTGCTGTATGTGTGTTGGTGCTGTGTATATGTGTGTGTGTGGGTGATTGTGGGGGGTGGAGGTGGGGGTACATTACTTAATATCCCCCCTCCCTTCTTACTTTATGTAGGGAGGGGGGATCTTTCCTTGCTGCTTTCCCTGGTGGTCCAGTGGAGGTGGGGGCAGATCAGTTATCCCCCCTCCCTTCTTACCTTATGCCTGGGAGGGGGGATCCTGCGGCTGCCATCCATCCCTGGTGGTCCAGTGGAGAGTGAACTCTAGCCCCGCAGGGCTAGAGTTCACTCACGCGAGATCTGAGCGTTGCCGCGGCAACGCTCAGATCTCGCGAGAGGAACCCGGCGGAGCTGCTGGCAAGAGCTCCGCCGGTCCTCTCCTGCCTCCCTCCCTGCATGTGAGCCGGGGAGGGGAGGCTGAGAGCAGAGCCGGCGCTATCCGAGCGCCGGCTCTGCATGAGCCGGCAGGGGAGATCCTGAGATCTCCCCTGCCGGTCTCAATACATAGCGCGTGCCGCGGGGATTAGGGTGTGCCCAGGCACACCCGGCACACCCCGTGCGCACGCCTATGCCAAATAGTAAAAGTAAACATCACCACAATGCCAACAATACACTCTAAACCAGGCTTTCCCAAACTCCAGCCCTGCAGATGTTGCTGAACTACAACTCCCATGATTCTATAATGGAAATAGATAGGCTGAGAGTCATGGGAGTTATAGTTCAGCAACATCTGGAGGGCCGGAGTTTGGGGAAGCCTGCTCTAAACAACAACGCATACGGCAATTATTGGAGAAAATATGAAGACAATTATAACTGTAATTTAGATTGTTATAAGAATTCATAGCTAAATATGCTAAATAACTAACATGTTTCTTCCTAAGTCACAAAACTTGTAGGATATTCTTTTTTTCTTTTGTCTTATTGCTTGATTAAGCTTGCAGTTTATAGCAGACCTGAAGCTGTTGTTTGCTTCTTTTACCAATGCAATTTGTGGCCAATTAAGAACGAAATTCTTATTGGGTTTGATTGGCTGAAAGCACAAAGGAGCAAGTCTAAACACAAGCAGTTTTACTACTTGTTTTGTCTAAAGACGTGAGACGTCTTGTAGGAATTAAATGCACAAAATAGAGTGACATAAGCATTTACATAAATGTTTAAGAAAAAACATGTTTACATCAATGGCTTTTTAATAGAGCAATATAGATTTAAAGTTTATTAGGTTTGGAAACATTATATTACATCTAAATATGCAACTACACGATGGATAAGCACCAATAGATGGTAGAGTATCCTTCTAGAGTTAGGTTTCGAGATTGGATGTGACTACCATAACCACTGTATTGCTTGTAAAAGATAACCACCACCAGGGGTTAAATATATAAAAAGTGTTGAATACTTATTGAAATAAATCAATAGTAGATACAGGACTCTGTAGTGGAAATGGAAATACAAGTTGCAGATTAATTAATAAAAATTTACTCAATTCCTCTTTAAATGAGGATGTATCAGCTAGTCAGATCATTACCTCCTATAGTATAAGGTAGGTAGAGTCCAAAGGCTGCTGAAATGTTAATCTAGTATAGGTTCTATGACAAATAGAGTACAGAACCAATACACAATATATTGTTAAAATGAAATTCCTTAAATCCCACAGAGGGTTTAAATCCTTATGATTAAGTCTATTATATAGTGCAGCAGACAGAGTACTATTTTGGAAAATGTATTAGTACATATAAACTGTCGACAAAACACATAAATATATAAAAGACTAGTGGATAAAACAGTCCCAAATAAGAGTAGCAATAATACCAGGTATTGCAGACTGGGGGTCCGGAGATGTTGATATCACTCTCTTGCCGGCCGGATAGAAGTGAATTAGGACCTCCTCGTGCTGGAATGACACTGGATTCTGGCCGTGTGTGTTCCACTGCGGCTCTGGATGTGTTCCAGTATGCTTGCTCTCAGGAACCGATGTGAACCAATGTGAAGATGCCGCCTAACGCGTTTCGTGATCACAGATCACTTCATCAGAGGATGGCATCTAAGAATCTTCAATCTATTTTATACTCATTGGTCTGTTCTTGTTGATCTTAAATTAACCCTTACTATACTTATACATAGCGGTCCAATTATAAAAGTGATATTTGGCAGATTAAATATAATGCAGTCCGTAATTAGTCCTTAATTAGAAATATATTAAGACATAGAATTCATAAGAATACATAAAAAACAATAAAAACATATTATATTACATATATTCTACATATATATTACATTACTTATTCATCTCAGTATTAAAGGATTCCTCCAACCACCATGACCACTTCAGTGATTTAAAGTGGTCATGGGGATAGGAGTCAGTATGCACAGTGTTTCTACTTGAAACACTCCACATACAGAGATATTGCTAATTATGTGCTGGGGGCTAGTTGCACCCCCAGCACACGTGACCTAGCCAGCCCAAAACTCTACCTAATGTAAATTCTGTTCATAAGTTACTGTACCCAGACAACAGATGTGAAAATCTTCCCTTTGCAGGTAGAGTTCCTGCAAGGGGAGTCTAGCTCTCCACTCCCTCCCTCCCTCCCACATTGTGCTCCCTCCCTCCCACATTGTGCTCCCTTCCACAATTTTTTTTTTTTTTAAACCTTCCCTCATCTCCACTCCCTCCCCTCGCCTGCTCAGAGCGTACAAATGCTCACTGAGCTAGCAAAATGGTCCGATCACAGACATCTCTATGAGAAGCCTGTTGGGCCAAACGCAGGGTGGGAGCATCTCTTTCACCCCTTAAGGACCAAACTTCTGGAATAAAAGGGAATCATGACATGTCACACATGTCATGTGCCCTTAAGGTGTTAAAGTCTATATTACTAACTCTATAGCGCCCTAGTCCATAATTACAGTTAGTCTTTCCCAGTGAGCAAACATTGTAGGTTGGTTTGACTTAACTTTTTTTCCAGTGCAAAGACTACCTCAGTGCTGCTGCCCACTTCTTTTCCTTAGCAGTCGTCCAATCCAATTCTCCTGAGGTGTACCGGCACGGTGAGCACTGCATGCTCCTCCATTCAAATGCTTTTCGTAGAAAAAGTTGGAATTCATTGCTTCCTATGATTTGCCTTTGATGACGTTCAACATCCTCATAAACATCGAACATCGCTTGATGTTTCACTCGGCTGTTGCACAGGAAGCTCTGTAGTGCCTGTCTGAAAGACAGCCACTAGAGGTGGATTTAGCCATGCAATGTAAACACTATAGTTTCAACAAACCGGCATTGTTTTACATTGCAGTGCTAAAACTATAGGGCCACTGCACCAGGCCTACTTCATTGAGATGAAGTGGTCTTTGGTTACTTAATGGTCCTTTAACTCCTTAAAAACACATGACATGTGTGACATGTCATGATTCCCTTGTATTCCAGAAGTTTGGTCCTTAAGGGGTTAAACTAATTTCATTTATCAAATATCTTGCTGTTCAAACATATTCACAAACACACTCAAACCTTGTTTTATGATGTTGCCATATTGTTTGCCTGGTTTTATGATATTTTTTTAAACATAGTATCCAAGAAAAACTTCACAGTTCATAGTTTATTGCTTTAGCCTATGATTAGCAAACGTACGCATACAAAGAGTAACATGACATTAGGATGGTTGTTGTCATTCCTAAGTTAACTAGGTTAAGTCAACCAATCAGAGTACTCCGACAGGTAAATCTTCAGACTCACAAGGAAGACTCAAGATTTACTTGACAGAGCACTCTAATTGATTGACTTAAGACAACCAGGTCTGAGTCAAATTGTACGGTGTGGGAAACTATATAAGACTTTCCCCGTCTTGCAAGCTCAGTCTGTGTGCAGCCCTCGCGGGGTGAAGAGTAATCATTTAATAGTTGCAATGCAACTTTATGTATTTTTATTTGTCCTTTTTTGGAGCTGAAGAAAAGATGATGGAAGAAGACATCTAATGGTAAGTATTTTTTTTTTTATTTTACAGGTATTTAATTTATAGCTTCCCCCATTATTATTAGGGATAGTAGGGTATTTTTTATGAAGGGGGTAACAAGGGGCTTGGGGACCTCTAGTCACGGGGTGGATCCCTTTTATGAGGTGGACAATTGGTCCACTCCCCCTTATTATTTAGGGCTTGCCACCCGCCACCAATGTGTGTGGGCTGGGAGAATAATAGAGCTACAACCCTTATTATTTAGGGCCTCCACCCGCCGCCAATGGCTGGGGGTGACAATAGGTCCAACCCGTTGTTATTTAGGCCCTCACCTGCTGCCAATTGGTGGGTGTACAGGGGGACACTATGTCCCTCCATTCATTTTATTTCTTAGCCCCCACCTGTGGCCATGGGAGAGAGCTGGTTCGAGATGGAGGGGTGTGGGGGATCTGTGCCAGGTCCCCCTTTATTGTATTAGTGACTGGATAGCAATAGTAGACATGCCCCTACTCGTGGCATGGCGGGTAGGGGTATCAGGGAGAATGTAACCTCCCTTATACTAATATATAGGTCATATTGACTCCTATTGGATGAGTGGGTACATGGGGATTTAATATTACTAGGAGGAGGCTGCGAGACAGTAGTTCCATCCTTGTAATGAACTAAAACCAAAGAACCAATTTCAGGATGAAATTTTGTTCAACCAGCAATTTGGTTTTCATTTAATTTGTATTCTTCTATTCGTCTTTCGGACTAAAGAACAAATTGCTGAAAATTCGGAGGGAACAAATGCCCATGTCTAAAATTAACTACCGTATATACTCGTGTATAAGTCGATCTCGTGTATAAGCCGAGTGCAGGTTTGTGACCAACAATTGTGAAATATGCTATGCCTCGTGGATAAGTTGAGGGTAAAACTTGGGGCTATGAAATTCTTAGATTTTTATAATTATATATACACACACTCATACAAACACACACTCTGCATTCTATACACACACACTCTGCATTATATACACACAAACACTCAAACACACACTCTGCTTTATATACACACACTCATACAAACACACACTCTGCATTATATACACACACACACATACAAACACACTGTCACGACTACTAGTGTGGTCCAGCACGCAGAAACTATGTAAACATATACATAGACAAGAAAAGGAAAATAAAAGGACAGAGCGTAAACTGGTCCTTAGAATGGCTGGTCCTTAGAATACGCTAGAGACAGAGAATGGTCAAAGGGAAAGCCAAGGTCAGAATAACCAGGGAAAAGCCAAGATCAGGATACCAGGAAATCAGATTCACAAATATAAAGCACTCTCAGGAAACCAGGAACAGGAAACCACGACAGGGCAAGGTACTGGAGTGAGCTAGGGATTTAAATATCCCTCTCAAAGGTCTGATTGGTCAGAGGGCGACCTCTGACCCCAGAACGTGCGTGCGCGTCGACGTCGTGACGTCACGCGCACGTCTGTATAAACTTCGGGGGTGGAGCTGAGTTTAGGCGCGACCACGCGGTCAGCGCCATTTTGGACCCGGGCGCGACGGTCGGAGGATGCGGAGAAGCAGCTGTCGGCTCGCCGGTGAGCAGGTAAGCTTGTGTCGTCGGCTAGACTGTGCCGGTCGGGCACAGCTTTGCCACGCGGCGAGCCGGCAACCGCAACACACACACTCTGCATTATATACACAATTATATACACACACACTCATACAAACACTCTGCATTATACACACACTCATACAAACACACACTGCATTATATACACACACACACACACACACACACACTCATAAAAACACACACTCTGCATTATATACACACACACTCATACAAACACACACTCTGCATTATATATACACACACACTCATACAAACACACACTCTGCATTATATACACACACACTCATACAAACACACACTCTGCATTATATATACACACACACTCATACAAATACACACTCAATGTAAGTTGCCATAAAACAGACAGTGTGCGTCTGTAAGGGGTGCATTGAGTGTGTGTACAGGGTGCATTGAGTGTGTGTAAGGAATGCATTGTGTGTTTGTGTGCGTGATGGATGTCAATCTCTCTCCCTCCCTTGTCACTCTCTTTCTCCCCCTCCCTCCCTTGTCACTTTCTTTCTCCCCCTCCCTCCCATGTCACTCTCTTTCTCCCCCTCCCTCCCTTGTCACTCTCTTTCTCCCCCTCCCTTGTCACTCCCTTTCTCCCCCTCCCTTGTCACTCTTTCTCCCCCTCCCTTGTCACTCTTTCTCCCCTCCCTTGTCACTTTTTCTCACCCTCCCTTGTCACTCTTTCTCCCCCTTCCTTGTCACTCTTTCTCCCCCTCCCTTGTCACTCTTTCTCGCCCTCCCTTGTCACTCTTTCTCCCCCTCCCTCCCTTGTCACTCTTTCTCCCCCTCCCTCCCTTGTCACTCTCTTTCTCCCCCTCCCTCCCTTGTCACTCTCTTTCTCCCTCCCTCGTCACTCTCTTTCTCCCTCCCTCGTCACTCTCTTTCTCCCCCTCCCTGCCTCCTTCCCTTGTCACTTTCTTTCTCCCCCTCTCTCCCTCCCTTGTCACTTTCTTTCTCCCCCTCCCTCCCTTGTCACTTTCTTTCTCTCCCTCCCTCCCTTGTCACTTTCTTTCTCCCCCTCCCTCCCTCCCTTGTCACTTTCTTTCTCCCCCTCCCTCCCTCGTCACTTTCTTTCTCCCCCTCCCTTGTCACTCTCTTTCCCCCCCTCCCTCCCTTGTCACTCTCTTTCTCCCCCTCCCTCCCTCCCTTGTCACTCTTTCTCCCCTCCCTTGTCACTCTTTCTCCCCCTCCCTTGTCACTCTTTCCCCCCCTCCCTTGTCACTCTTTCTCCCCTCCCTTGTCACTCTTTCTCCCCTCCCTCCCTTGTCACTTTCTTTCTCCCACTCCCTCCCTTGTCACTCTCTTTCTCCCTCCCTTGTCACACTCTTTCTCCCTCCCTTGTCACTCTTTCTCCCCCTCCCACCCTCCCTTGTCACTCTTCCTCCCCCTCCCTCCCTCCCTTGTCACTCTCTTTCTCCCCCTTCCTCCCTTGTCACTCTCTTTCTCCCTCCCTCGTCACTCTCTTTCTCCCTCCCTCATCACTCTCTTTCTCCCTCCCTCATCACTCTCTTTCTCCCCTTCCCTCCTTCCCTTGTCACTTTCTTTCTCCCCCTCCCTCCCTCCCTTGTCACTTTCTTTCTCCCCCTCCCTCCCTCCCTTGTCACTTTCTTTCTCCCCCTCCCTCCCATGTCACTTTCTTTCTCCCCCTCCCTCCCTCCCTTGTCACTTTCTTTCTCCCCCTCCCTCCCTTGTCACTGTCTTTCTACCCCTCCCTCCCTTGTCACTTTCTTTCTCCCCCTCCCTCCCTTGTCACTCTCTTTCTCCCCCTCCATTGTCACTCTCTTTCTCCCCCTCCCTTGTCACTCTCTTTCTCCCCCTCCCTCCCTCCCTTGTCACTCTTTCTCCCCTCCCTTGTCACTCTTTCTCCCCCTCCCTTGTCACTCTTTCTCCCCCTCCCTTGTCACTTTCTTTCTCCCCCTCCCTCCCTTGTCAATGTCTTTCTCCCCCTCCCTCCCTTGTCACTTTCTTTCTCCCCCTCCCTCCCTTGTCACTTTCTTTCTCTCCCCCCCTCCCTTGTCACTCTCTTTCTCCCCCCTCCCTCCCTTGTCACTCTCTTTCTCCCCCTCCCTCCCTCCCTCCCTTGTCACTCTTTCTCCCCTCCCTTGTCACTCTTTCTCCCCCTCCCTTGTCACTCTTTCTCCCCCTCCCTTGTCACTCTTTCTCCCCCTCCCTCCCTTGTCACTTTCTTTCTCCCACTCCCTCCCTTGTCACTTTCTTTCTCCCCCTCCCTCCCTTGTCACTTTCTTTCTCCCCCTCCCTCCCTTGTCAATCTCTTTCTCCCTCCCACTTCCTGTTAGTCCGGCCGGGTACAGGAGACAGATGCTCTCTGTACCCGCGGACCATACAGGGCTCGGCCACGCTACAGTGAGGTAGTGACAGGAGAGAGCGCTGAGCGCTTCCCTCCTGTCAGCCCCTCTCCTCATGCTGCGCCCGGGCGGTGCGCCCTCATGGACGCACCAGCCCAGGCAAAGCTGCAGCCGCCTGAGGCTCTCTGCAGAGCGCTCGGGCGGCTGCAGCATGAGGGGGGCCGGCAGAGCTGGGGGGGATTGCCCCATAACCTGTCCCCCCCGCATGATTTGCTGGGGGGGTGCGTCTCCCCCATCCCCCCCGGTTCCTACGTCCATGGCTGCAGGGTTAAAATTATGGGGACCTGGCATCCAGACCATTTCATTGAGCTGAAGTGGTCTGGGTGCCTATAGTGGTCCTTTAATTTTTTACTTTGGTATCAGCAGCGACCAGGTAAGTAGTACCAAGCAAATATGTGTGTAATTCACTATAGCAAATATAAAATATTAATAAAGTGCTAATATGTGCAAATTATCAGATCAGCAATTAAAATGCAAAACCATAAAATGCATTCAAAAACATTTCTTTCTAAGTATACATTTTGATTGAGTACCAAGCAGAAAACTAAGTGAATCATTATATTGTTTTTCATTATTTGTTTGAGTTACGAAAAAAAATGGCTAACTTTCAGTTTCTATTTGACAGAAACACGCCATAAAGAGAATGTTTTGTAAGATGAAATGTTTCAAGGTTTGTTTTCAAGTTAAGGAGATGTTTACAACACTCTTCAGTATGGCTGAACATTTTGTACATTTTCAAAACACTGTGTAAGAAATGAAATTCTCTTTTTAGGCGTATTAATATTGAATATGGTTATTTGCTAGCGTTTGGCACACAAATCACACTGGTTTATATATATAAAGTAAGAATTTAAAGTGTATTAATTTCAAATTTAAGGCCAAGCAGGGTTATTTACTAAAGTTTGAATTCAAGACAAATTCAAATGGAATTTCCAAATTAAATGAACACTATAGGGTTATTCCTGACCCTATAGTGTTAAAACCACCATTTAGGTGGCTTGCTCTCCACGGGTCTGCAAGCGCTGGTCCCTCTCCTGAACTGCATCTTTGGCTGACATCATCAGAATCAATGACCTCAGCCAAGCCAGTGCTTTCAGGGAATTGACTAAGATTGTCAAGGAGGTGGGGGTGGCCAGACACGACCCTGGCCAATCAGCTTCTCCTCATAGAGATGCAATGAATCAATGCATCTCTATAAGGAAAGTTCAGCGTCTTCATGTAGAGCGTAGAGACACTGAACGACTGTGCTGTACTCTGTGCCAGTGGAGGTGTTCCTAGGCTGTAATGTAAACACTGCCTTTTCTATCAAAAGACAGTGCTTACTGCAAAAAGCCTGCGTGGACTGAATATACTCACCAGAACAAATACAATAAGCCCTGGTTGTTCTGGTGACTATAGTGTCTCTTTAACCCCTTAAGGACCAAACTTTTGGAATAAAAGGGAATCATGACATGTCACACATGTCATGTGTCCTTAAGGGGTTAAGGTCAAAATAGTCCACTAGTCGGGGCGTGGCCGACTGCCGAAGTGGACGGACACATGGAGTGAGAGCTCCCGCTCCGACACAGCCTAAAGCGTGATTTATAGCAGCATTTACACCCAACGGACAGCGGCACCCGGGTGAGCTAACTTGACAGCACCTGGTATGGCCCCAGCAAAGCAGACGAAGCTCACAGATCCGATCCGCCATGCTAAACGCGACCAGCCGCGACCGGCGCAAGATGGTGGAGGAGAGGAGCTGGAAACAACACAGGCCGCAAACATTCACTCTGACTGTGAGGAGCTGCATTACACAGACGCTCCGGTCACTGAGAAAAAGTTATATGCCATGCTGCAAGACTTCAGACTTGTCCTGCAGTCTGATTTAAAGAAAGCTACAAATGACATTAAGAAGGAGATAGCTGAGCTGGGGGAAAGGACGAACAACCTAGAAGCACGCACTGACGATATATGTGCTGCACAAGACACCATGGCAGACACAGTCCAATCCCTATTAGAGGAACACCAATTCCTTAAAAGTAAAATCGCGGACATGGAAGACCGCTCGCGGCGAAACAACATACGCTTTCGCGGCGTACCAGAAAACGTCACGAGGGACCAACTATCACAGTACCTAATGTCTCTATGCAAGTCACTGGTACCAAACATAGCAGACAATGAATGGCTCATGGACCAAGCTCACCGGTTACCGAAACCACAAAATTTGCGACAAGACACACCACGGGACGTGGTAGTACGCTTCCATTACTACAGAACAAAGGACTCTCTGCTGCAAGCGGCAAGGAAGCTACCTACGCTACCAAATCCATGTGCTAATATTCAACTATTCGCAGACCTGTCGGCCATGACGATGAGCAGACGCAGGGAATTCATTACGGTCACAAAGACTTTGAGAAACAACGATATACTGTACCGCTGGGGCTACCCAACAAAGCTACTCATATGGAGAAATGCCAAATCACACACCGTCAACGATCCGGAGGTGGGGATGCGACTATTGAAGGAATGGGGACTGTTCCCGCTACAAGATCAAGACGCTTCGAGCTCTAAACCACCGAAAAGACCACATGCAGAATGGCAGATGGCGGGCTCGCCACGCAGGCACGACTGATACTTGAGTCTGGCCCCTACTGTAACTAGCCTGAACTCTGTCATCATAAGACATTCTGCTTCTAAAATAGTCCACTTGAAATACACCTTAGTGATCACCATAGTCGAGTTAGTGAATATTTCAAGTTCAGCTATTTTCACCTTAAACTTGAAATTCGCTTTGAATTCACTTTGGATTCTCACTTTCAGGTCCGGACTGGCCATCGGGCAAACCGGGCAAATGCATCTCTTTTGCCATGGTACCATTGCCTCGGTAATACCAGCGCACGCACGAGGGAGAAGCAAGGTCTATACCTTGCGGAGGTACAGACTGAATACCTAGCCCACTGGATCACCAGGGATTATCATCAGCATTCTCCCGTCGACCCCTGCAAGGTAATAAGAGGGAGGGGAGTGCAATATATATATTCTAATGGAAATGTGCTTGCGGTCGGTCATAAAGGGACCTCCACCTAACTTTTTATGTACTGGAGGGATTTGTATGATTTTTGGTTATGTTTATATTTAAAGTATGTTGATTCTGAATATGTATGTTTTATGTGAATATGATGCATACAGTATTTTTAAAGTTACAGTATATGTATAAAAAGTGTAGTTTTCCTGCCTGTGATAAATTACATTAACCCATTGTGTTCAGTAATTATATCACAGGCAGAGGGGAGGGATTGTATGTTTGTGCTGGATGTGTTTTACGGTTTGCCTGTAAATGATTGGTTGTACTGTGTCCCACCCTGTGGGATGTCCCCTTGCATGGGGACTTGCATAAAAGCCAGTGTATGGTCATTAAAAGATCAGATCATCTTGTACCTTCATGAAGTTTCGGCTCATGTTTGGGGGATTGGAGAACTACACTCTGGGGATTGCTATAATCACTATACTCCCCAGGGTATAATCACTAAGCTCTGCTAAGAGCTTGCTTCTGTTCCTGCTCTCTGGAATTCTGAGAGGTCAACCTACTGGAAGCTGGACCCTGGTCTTGGGTCCAGAGTGGGTGGAGACGGCGAGACCCCAACCAAGCTGCGGCGGTTTGTGGGAGTCTACAGTGGTAATAGTGCTTGGAGTCCTCGGGAAGCACTAGGAGCATCCATCAACGGAAGGTACCCGGTCGGGGTGCCAGCGGTTCCGTTACAGTATTGTTCATTGTTTTGTGTGCTCTCCTGTCCTGCTGATGTTTGCTACCAACTTGGTGGATTTGGCTATAGAGCCTGTATAACGCCCTCTGTTGGTAGCAACAGCTATATACACATCCTGAATCGCAAGGCTGTTAATTTGCATATTCAGGTAGATTTGCATATTGCTAATTCTGTAGACAGGAGAGATAATTTGTGATAATTAATTATTGTCTCCCCCACCCCTATACTTATAAATATGTCATTATGTTATTATAAGTTCCTGTATGTTGTCTGATATTATTTGGTTGTTTGTATTTTTTTCCCCAAAAATTCTTTATTTATAAATTGCAAAGTTAAAAATTTTGAGGAAATTCAAGAAGGTTACAGTCGGTATTTAACAGTAATTTTAACTAACGTTTAACAGTGGAGATGAATCGGCTTGTCACAGAGGTTAATTTTTTTAGTGTGGTTCAGAGAGCTTGCAAATTCTCCAGCCAGTTCATATGTCCAATGTAATTCAAGGCACGTTTAATTGAACCTCTGTGGTCTGCCATTGTAAAAACGAGAAATCAAAGCAACAACGGTAACAGAAAATAAAAACCAGTAAAGCTTTAAAGGGAAGGAGAACCAGTCTTCCTTCCATGATTGTTGGTGAGGTGACATGGTAGAGTAGGGGGAAGTTAAGGGGGGTAGAGTAGGGTTTCAGTGGGGTAATTGGGTTGGGTTTTAGGTCTGTCTTCGAGTCTCCATTACAGAGTCCTGTATGTCGCCCATTGGAGTTTTGGCATGGTGATGTATGGACCATTGTATAGCCGGTGTGGTGAGCGAGAAGCAGGTTGAGCCTGTTGTAGTGTGGTCGCGGTGAGCCATACTATGTCCGGGCCTAAATCGTGCTAGGCCGAGTGAGGTATGGTGTTGGTAATGTTTTCAAGCCTGTATGAGTGGGCTGGTGGGTGCGGAAACAAAGGCAAAGGAGGAGAGAGAGAGAGAAAAAAAAGGCAGAGAAGAAAAAAAAGGGGGGGGAAGGACCATGGTTATTTGTATTTTATTGAATTTGTCCCAGTACTCTAACTTTGGAACTGTGTGTCTGGTATGGTTTTTTTTAGGGATTTCAGTGACAGAGTTGTCGTACCACTTGGCTGGCTGCATGATCCCTCTAGCTCTGGGGCCAATAAAAGAGAGCTAGGCCTAAGAGCCGCAAGTGTTTTCATAAAGACAAAATCTATCACATTGCATGCAGAGGTGCATACCTGCCTGGAAGGACAGCTGCAGAGAAATAGGCAGAGGGGACAATACCTGCCTGGAAGAAGGGCTGTAGAGGAATGGCAGAGGGGACAATACCTGCCTGGATACGATACATCCTCAATACCCCCCTCAATAGCCTAGGATATCTAATCGGATTATTTTAGTATCGCATGATGTGTACACATTTTCTCAAGGTTGACTTGCATCAACAGTACCCAGGCTGGCACATGTGTTTAACCGCATATATTTGTGGTCTATGGAAGCATTCTGAGATGTGTGGACATTGTCAGTGGGATGGCACACTCAACCTTTTCATAATCCTTGTACCTCTGGTATCATGAGCGTCTTGTTTATCCGGCAACAGAACACTCACAGTATTTGCTTCATCACAGCCACTTACACGTGACATTGCTGGATTTTCATCTTTGCATCTGTGTGTACATTTATCTATTTTTGGTTTTGTTTAATATGTTTTGTTTTTTATATTTTGTATACAGTTGCAATTAATATGACCCTTAATGACGTACACTCCCGTCTAGATAACAATGGATATGGATACAAGGCAAGGCAGCTCAGACCCATTACTATGAATGAAACTAGATCGCCTGTGACTTTACCACATACTCATTCAGTGGCCGCCTCCGTCTCCTTTGCTGTAATGACTCTGATAGTGGTTAGATACACAATGCAGTGTAAAGTACCATTATCTATACAGTTCCACTCAATGAGCAAAGATCTTCACTTAAGCGGCCACTTGCCCATGCAAATCTAGTTCAAGCAAATGGTTAGGAGATACAGCTGTAGTCCATAAACAGAAAACACTGGTCATGGCAGGACAACTTGCAACAAAACTCAGAATGAGCTACACATGAGAGCAAGCACAAAGTCTTTTTCCAAGTAATGTAACTTGGCCATATTCACTCTTACTTCACACATGCAACAGAAATTGTCATAATTACATCCTAAGTCCATTAGACAAAACAGTGGTTAAAGGGCCACTATAGTCACCACCAGAACAACTACAGATATAGTGGTTATGATGTCGATTTTTAGAGAAAAATGCAGTGATTACATTACTGCCTAGTAAAACCTCTATGTGCAGTTACTCAGACACCGCTAGAGGTGTTTCATATTTCAGCTCTGCATTATGTGCAGCACTTACAATCAGAGTTTCCATGCTTCATGGAGACACTGAACACTCCCCATAGACATGCATTGATTCAATGCATCTCTATGAAGAGATGCTGAATGGCACAGCTTGATGTTTTGCTGCGCATGCGCGATACCTTCCCAGTGCTTGCCTATCAAAATTGATGATCTCATTAATGGATGTAGGGCCAGCCACAGAAAGACCAGTGCGGCAATGGAGAAAAGGTAAGTAAAACTACTTCATTCTGAGTGGGGCTATGGGCCTAAATAGGTAATCAAACGCTATAGTGTTAGGTATACATGTTTGGATTCCTAACACTATAGTGTTCCTTTAAGGACACGGGAGTGTCCTTTAAGACTCTCAGCAATTATTCCCATCTCTAGAGCATCTATTCCTCACAAATCAAGCCTCGGCCCAGTACTCTGCTCTACCTTCATCTTTTCGCTTTCTTGAAACTATAAAACTGTTTACTTGTTTGCAATATAATTTTATGTTGTTTTTATAAACACAGTATGGTACATTACATTTAAGAGATGTGACACTCCAAACAGGAAACAGAAAATATTAATGTGCTGTAAGAAATAACAGTTCATGTCCTGCCAAATTTATATAAAATAGGCATGAAAGGGGGGCGGGGCCTGACCGCCGATCGGATCAGACGCATCTCGTCTGAGCTCCTGCACCAGAACCAGAATATCGGTGCTAACAGCGATCCGAACACAGCTACAGCCCTAACTCTGGACTTACAATATTCATTAGCTGACGGTGAACACGGGGATACCCCTCAAGTTCCTATCTGGAATCAAAATAACCCGATTGAGGTCTGCGGCCTAGGAAGGCTTGAGCTGGGGTGAGACGGCCGCTCTCCCAGTTCTCCGATCGACACTCTGCTGCCCCGCCCCCCCCCCCTTGGACCGGTGGGGGTCATCCCGGTCCCCATGGCAAACCGCCGCTACACCCGACCATACTCACCCACCCTGCGGAGAATCGCGGCCTGGACACAGTGCCCTAAGATGGCTGCCGACCGACTACCTCGTGCACTAGGTAGGGCGGATAAGGGGCAACACAGCAGAGCTGGGGCAGACGGCAGCCGCTGGAACAGGCTCCTGACACACCCGGCGACATCACCAACACCACTTACCAAACACCAGTGGTTGAACAGGGGGCAGAGAATGACCGGGCGCTCTTCTCACAACATCTCCACATTCCTACTCACCAGGCCCTACCGGGCGGAAGGCCGCAATCCCGGAGCACCGGCCACTAACGCTGCAGACCCAACACCGCCGGCGGGGACTAAACGCCGGGAACAAGAGCGAGAGAAAACCGCGACCTCCTGCCCGAGGATCCAGGTACAAGGCCAAGAGGTGCAGGCCTACCAGACAGCCCGGTGCTATGGGGGGGAAACTGCTTGGACGCTGCCCCCAGCCCTCACATCACCCCCTGAGCTGGATACCGACACAGAGCATAAGATGAACCAAGACTTTGCAGCACACTGGCGCAGACAGCCACAGTAAACGGGACTAAATACCCACTAGTGCCAAGCTTGCCTTTGCTCCAGCCCTGCACATGGCTACGCTCCTAGCGAACTCTGACACCAGTACCCTGAAATTGTATACTTGCTCTGAACACACGTTAAGGCAATTGATACTGTATGTTTGCTGTGCATGTGAATTATCTAGCAAATCACCAATAAGCGGCATGTTTAGTACCAGAACATACATGACATGCAACTGATACACGCATACGAAATGAACGGAGCAAAGCCACCTACCTACCCAGCTGACCACAAACATCCACACACACTCATCGCACCCACTGCAAGCCTGTATAGGGGACACCAGGCCAGACCTACATCTCTCACTAGTGTAAACCGCGGGGCGGAGGCCATGGCTTCCTGGGCCTGCCGCTGTGCAATACGACCTGAGCACATCTACCAAGCACCCAAATATGAGCATAACGTTTAGCGTAATATATTAGCTTGTATATCTAGCCTAGCATACTCATCTCTAAAGATTAACCACTGAAGTTTCATAGCCTGTTAACTACATGTAATAGCATACTTATTGTAATTTACTGAAGTCTCATAGCGCTTTAGATTTATTTCTCTGCGTGTCTATTACTCATATATAAAAAAAAATGTGCTGTCTACTATGCCACAATTTGAAATGCTAATACTATGCCTGCAATGGCTGTGGTGGCCTTGCACGTCTGTTGTTATCCTGAGCACGAATAAAATAAAGAATTAAAAAAAAAAAAAATAGGCATGAAAGAAGACAAAAAAAAGAGAAATAGGGCAAAGAAGAAAAGAAAAGAAAAATGTATGCATGGTAGGTGAGTCTAAATGTGCATTAACAATCAAACTGGACCAATCACTCCATCTCTGGGGACCTGGTTCTCACAGATGGAAGAGCTGAGATCCCTTGAGGACCTCCATACCACTACAACTGGCACACACCAAACATACCTCAACATATGGACACACTGGCTACTGAAGACGACAAAACCAGACTTTGCAGACAGACTACAGATCTAACAACAGGGACAGAATACAACCCCAACACACCACAGACTCTGGACGAAGACAGACCTGAGACACCCCAATAACCCCCCCGTACCACCCTCCCACCACCACCTCCACCACCCACACCCACAGACCACAACCCAAGCGAGATGACGGGGACTACCTGGGAACCACAATAGAAAGGGCAACCCGGGAGACACATAACACAGAAGACCAACACCCAGACTGGAGATTAAAACCTAAAGTGGAGCAGAGGGGGACAAGGTCCAGACGCTGGGGGCTACCAGGCAACGGGAGATACTAACCCCACTACAGCCCCCGGTGCATGATAGGAGATGGACCGAAAGGGGTACACTGGAAAATACATACTTCACACAGACACTAGCCGAAGGACATAAGGCATGACCAGAAGGTTGTCAGCACGACAAAGCTAGAAGGGTCATAGAAAACCTGCTAAACCTCACATCAAAACAGAGTAATTGCTAAGACCTGAAAGTCCTCCATGTGCCCGGGGCCTGCAAGCCCACATTCTCACAGTCATACGCAAAATTAAAGGTCTCCCTCCTCACCACCAAGAGACAGACCCGCGAACCCAGTATAGGCACCAGACAACTGGCATTCCCCCAAAAGGTTGAAACAATAACAGCTACATACACAAATAATACACAATCTAAAACAATCAAACTGGAATCACCACAAACTGTTAAATAACTGTGATGCTTAATTGATGTAAAATTTAAACTGGTTCAACATGTACATGTTAACAGTTCACAGAGCATCCCGACCTGTTGGAGTTGCCATTATGATTATTAATACAGTAATTAGTTTCATAGTAAACCGCACATTTTTATTTACACAAAAAAAATGCTTTTAAAGGAACACTATAGGGTCAGGAACACAAACATGTATTTCTGACCCTATAGTGTTAAAATCACCATCTAGCCACCCTTGCCCCCTCCCTCTAAACAGAGTAAACTCTTACCTTTATTGCAGTCTGTTGCTGCTGCTGCTGCTGCTGCTCCTGATCTGCCTCCTTGGCTGACATCATAAGAAAGCATTGGATTGGCTGAGACTGTCTAGAAGGCAGATCAGGGGCAGAGTCAGCACAAGCCAAACACAGCCCTGTCCAATCAGCATCTCCTCATATAGATCTCTATGAAGAAAGTTCAGTGTCTCCATGCAGAGGGTGGAGACACTGAATGTGTGCAGCATTGCCCCAGGAAGCACCTCTAGTAACCATCTGAGGAGTGACCAGTGGAAGTATCCCTAGGCTGTAATGTGTTAAAAAAAATCATTTTAAAATTGTATCCAAAATGATTAAATCATGTGGAAAGCTTATCTAATAATATTAATTTGAGGTCTACATGAGCTCAAAATCTATGAGCCTTGCCAAACAGCATACACTTAAAATATATATTCATTTTAGGATTTATAATATGACCTGGCCTTCAATTGTTGGTTGTTTTAGCATCTCAGCTTGCTTAAAAATAGACTAACATCAAATGGAAAAACACATATTCCAAGATATTGTTCGTTATCCCTGTTTTTGCTTTATGTAGACTAAACCACAACATTGTTAAGACTCCCGATTGTTCCTGTAATAGCACGAACATTCTGTAATCTAATTCTTGGAATAATTAGGCTTCACTATGTTTTGTATACCATTCTGACTAAAGTGAAACATTATCAGCAATGTGGATAAAAGTTTTCCAATTTAAGGCAGAGAAGGGTAATTGCAAGTCATTTTTTATGATCAATGTTTTGTTCTTTTTATTATTTTTCATTTTTAAATTAAAAATTTGATAGGAACAGTAAGTTATTCGTGTTTACATAAATATAGTAAATGTTTTACAGCATTATGTTTAAAAAATAAAATCAATGTTAAGCAAAATACGGATTTCTACAAATAGAGAGTTGATAAGTCTTATTATAACTGGATATATTGAACATTTCTGTTAATTTCAAACGTCACATATTTATATTTTTTTCTAAAAAGAAGAAAACAAAAAAAAGCAAAATAAAGATATAGAAAACACCAAGAATAATAGCACAGAAATTTAAATAATAAGAAATAAAGATGGTGAATCCCTACATTTGAATTATCTAGGGATTATCAATATTTCCATTAAGCTAAGCTATCAATTCTTCCATAATATGTTAGATTTAATCTTGGATATAAACATTTTAACGTCCAGTGTACCAGCCTTCAATTTATTTGCAATGCATAGATGAGCGGGGCAATATATTTTTTCCATAATTTGAGTGGTTTCGAATGAAGGCTCGGACGATTTAAACTGTAGTAAAGCCAGACCTGGGTTTTATAGTCGTCTCTAAGATTTAAATTATATATTCAAACACTTTTCTCCAGAAAATTACAATTAGGTTGCATTGCCACTACATGTGGAAAAATGGTCCAGGAGATGATTCTCCCATGAGCACTTTAGCAGGTGTGTTGGAAAAATATGGTGAAGGTGCACCAGGTCCAAATACCAGCAGGATATGCATTTGCAGATGTTTCTTAAATCGTAGTGTAAACACATTTAGAAAGCCTGTGATTTGGCGAAACGCGTCAAGAGTATTTTATAATTTTATGTAATAAAAAGAGTTCTACTAGAGGCAGTCTTAGTGCTGCAATTTAAACATTTCAGCTTCTCAAAAACTGCAATGTGTTACATTACAGGACTAACGTGGTCAGGGACAGGACAATGCGATGAAGTGGTCTGAGTGCCAATAGTGTCTCTTTTAAAGGGTTACTCCAACCACCATGACCACTTCTGCTTTTAGAAGTAGTCATGATGTTTGTAGTTTGCATGTGCAGCATGCTCAAAATGCTGCACATTTAGAGATATTTGCACTTTTGTGCCAGGGGCTAGTTACACCCGCAGAACACGAGAGTTAGGCAGCCAGGAACTCTGTTCTAGGCTGCCTAATGTCAATTATGCAAAAATCACATCTGTCGTCATCGCACTAAGATTGAATATTAAGTTCTATGTCTAATGTTTGCATGTATTAACTGATGTTCACTCCTGTCTCAGCAGAACATTCCCGAGCTAACAGCAGGTGGTTCGGAAAGGTCAAACAGATTGGTGCTACAAAAGAATCAAATAATTGCTTCACATTTTAATTTAATCCTATGGTTGCCTCATGGTTAAAGATGATCATCTGGTATTTTATATTCACTGCAATAATTTTCTAAATTGAAATTGAATTCGTCTGAGCAGTTTATCTGATGAATAGATTAACGGCTCCATTAGCAGTATGTCTCTTATATGACCGAAACCTGAAACAAAAATAAAACATTCAGATTTATTTCTTCAATCACAGTACACATAGAAGCATGGCAATATTACGTGTAATGGAGTGAAAAACTAGATTTAAAAAAATGTGAGCTAAATAGTTTTGTTTACACAATTGATCACTTTGGCATGAAATGTCAGCATTTAAGTAGATAATATTTAATCCTTGTTTGGTATCCAGAATGTTGGATAATGAAAAAAAATATAAGCTCCTTTAAAACTAACATTCAGCAATGAGTGTCACGAATCATATTTCACTAAGGAAAAAAATGTGGAATATTTTATTAATAAAATGTTTTTTTGAGCAATTGTTAAAAAAACAGATTTGGCAGATGTTTTATTACAAATAAACAGTATTATACATCTTTGAACAGCAACCAAAGCAACTACTTTGCACAGTATCAGCATTATTCATTAACCCCTTAAGACCGCAGCCAAATGTACAAGTTGTGATCCAAAAAAAATGTAAACAAACCACAGAATTTTACTATATGTCTGTTCAACAATAATTTACCTCTTTCATACTAAGTGCACCCACACTTATTATATATCATTTTGTTCAGGGGAAACAGGGCTTTCATTTAATATCAAACATTCATGTATGGAACTCCATTTTATATGAATAAAATCTAAAAAACTTGAAAAAATTATGAAATCTTGTTATTTTTCAATTTCAGCATGGCAATTTAACTGTTAATGTCAGAATACTATTCGGTTTTCCTGCAATAAAACATACATATTTGTATTCAGAAATGTCTCACGAGTAAAACAGTACCCCCCATGTATAGGTTTTATGGGGTTTTGGAAAGTTACAGGGTCAAATATACGACTTGTCCATTATTTTATTTTCTGCATAGAAATTTGACAGATTGGTTTGAGTGACCTAGGTTGCCTTTTAGACCGTATGGCAGCCCAGAAATGAAAATTACCCCCATCATGGCATACCATTTGAAAAAGTAGACATCCCAGGGTATTCAAAATGGGGTATGGCCAGTCTTTTGTAGTAGCCACTTGGGCACAAACCCTAGCCAAAGTTAGCGTTTTTTTTTGTGTTTTCTTTTTTTTTACATAAAATCTGTACTTTCACTGATAATATTATTGTTAGTATATAGTTTACTGCCCTGAAACACTCCTAGTTCTGCTCAGTGATGTCTCACGAGCGCCATGGTACCCCCCATGTATAGGTTTTATGGGGTTTTGGAAAGTTTCAGGGTCATATATACGGCTTATCCATTTATGCTTTTTCACCTTGAAATTTGTCAGATTAGTTTGCAGTGTCCAGGCTGCCTTTGAGACCGTATGGCAGCCAAGAAATGAAAATTACCCCCATCATGGCATACCATTTGAAAAAGTAGACATCCCAGGGTATTCAAAATGGGGTATGCCCAGTCTTTTGTAGTAGCCACTTGAGCACAAACCCTAGCCAAATTTAGTGTTTGTTTTTTTTTTTTGCATTTTTCACATAAAATCTGTACTTTCACTGATAATATTATTGTTAGTATATAGTTTACTGCCCTGAAACACTCCTAGTTCTGCTCAGTGAGGTCTCACGAGCGCCATGGTACCCCCCATGTATAGGTTTTATGGGGTTTTGGAAAGTTTCAGGGTCATATATACGGCTTATCCATTTATGCTTTTTCACCTTGAAATTTGTCAGATTAGTTTGCAGTGTCCAGGCTGCCTTTGAGACCGTATGGCAGCCAAGAAATGAACATTACCCCCATCATGGCATACCATTTGAAAAAGTAGACATCCCAGGGTATTCAAAATGGGGTATGCCCAGTCTTTTCTAGTAGCCACTTGGGCACAAACCCTAGCCAAATTTAGTGTTTGTTTGTTTTTTTTGCATTTTTCACATAAAATCTGTACTTTCACTGATAATATTATTGTTAGTATATAGTTTACTGCCCTGAAACACTCCTAGTTCTGCTCAGTGATGTCTCACGAGCGCCATGGTACCCCCCATGTATAGGTTTTATGGGGTTTTGGAAAGTTTCAGGGTCATATATACGGCTTATCCATTTATGCTTTTTCACCTTGAAATTTGTCAGATTAGTTTGCAGTGTCCAGGCTGCCTTTGAGACCGTATGGCAGCCAAGAAATGAAAATTACCCCCATCATGGCATACCATTTGAAAAAGTAGACATCCCAGGGTATTCAAAATGGGGTATGCCCAGTCTTTTCTAGTAGTCACTTGGGCACAAACCCTAGCCAAATTTAGTGTTTGTTATTTTTTTTTGCATTTTTCACATAAAATCTGTACTTTCACTGATAATATTATTGTTAGTATATAGTTTACTGCCCTGAAACACTCCTAGTTCTGCTCAGTGAGGTCTCACGAGCGCCATGGTACCCCCCATGTATAGGTTTTATGGGGTTTTGGAAAGTTTCAGGGTCATATATACGGCTTATCCATTTATGCTTTTTCACCTTGAAATTTGTCAGATTAGTTTGCAGTGTCCAGGCTGCCTTTGAGACCGTATGGCAGCCAAGAAATGAAAATTACCCCCATCATGGCATACCATTTGAAAAAGTAGACATCCCAGGGTATTCAAAATGGGGTATGCCCAGTCTTTTCTAGTAGTCACTTGGGCACAAACCCTAGCCAAATTTAGTGTTTGTTTGTTTTTTTTGCATTTTTCACATAAAATCTGTACTTTCACTGATAATATTATTGTTAGTATATAGTTTACTGCCCTGAAACACTCCTAGTTCTGCTCAGTGAGGTCTCACGAGCGCCATGGTACCCCCCATGTATAGGTTTTATGGGGTTTTGGAAAGTTTCAGGGTCATATATACGGCTTATCCATTTATGCTTTTTCACCTTGAAATTTGTCAGATTAGTTTGCAGTGTCCAGGCTGCCTTTGAGACCGTATGGCAGCCAAGAAATGAAAATTACCCCCATCATGGCATACCATTTGAAAAAGTAGACATCCCAGGGTATTCAAAATGGGGTATGCCCAGTCTTTTCTAGTAGCCACTTGGGCACAAACCCTAGCCAAATTTAGTGTTTGTTTGTTTTTTTTGCATTTTTCACATAAAATCTGTACTTTCACTGATAATATTATTGTTAGTATATAGTTTACTGCCCTGAAACACTCCTAGTTCTGCTCAGTGAGGTCTCACGAGCGCCATGGTACCCCCCATGTATAGGTTTTATGGGGTTTTGGAAAGTTTCAGGGTCATATATACGGCTTATCCATTTATGCTTTTTCACCTTGAAATTTGTCAGATTAGTTTGCAGTGTCCAGGCTGCCTTTGAGACCGTATGGCAGCCAAGAAATGAAAATTACCCCCATCATGGCATACCATTTGAAAAAGTAGACATCCCAGGGTATTCAAAATGGGGTATGCCCAGTCTTTTGTAGTAGCCACTTGGGCACAAACCCTAGCCAAATTTAGTGTTTGTTTTTTTTTTTTGCATTTTTCACATAAAATCTGTACTTTCACTGATAATATTATTGTTAGTATATAGTTTACTGCCCTGAAACACTCCTAGTTCTGCTCAGTGAGGTCTCACGAGCGCCATGGTACCCCCCATGTATAGGTTTTATGGTGTTTTGGAAAGTTACACGGTCATATATACGGCTTATCCATTTAGGCTTTATTACATTGAAATTTGGCAAAGTGATTTTCTGGGCCTATATCGCATTTGAGAGAGCATGGCAGCCTGGGTAATAACATTTCCACTATTATGGCATACCATTTTCAAAAGTAGGCAACCCAGAGTATAAGAAATGGTGCATTGCAAGATGTTTGGTCTAACCACTTTATCAGAAATGAAGGGCCCACATAGGGGTTATAGCTTTATTTGTGCTTTTTCACGCACATGAACTCCATTTTCACAGGACATTTCATATTCCTGATATGAGTTATTGCAACAAAGCCTCACTATTTGTATTTAACATTGTCTCCTGAATGTAACAGTACCCCCATGTACTAGATTCTCTGTTTTGGGGGGGGAAGTCATGGGGACAAAAATATTAGATGTCCTTTTCAAAGTTGGCAATTTAACAAAGTGATTTTCTGGGTCTCTCTCGCCTTTGAGAGAGCATGGCAGCCTGGGTAATAACATTCCCACCGTTATGGCAAACCATTTTTAAAAGTAGGCACCCCAGAGTATAACAAATGGCATAATTTGAGATGTTAGGTCTAGCCATTTTAACAGAAATGCTGGGCCCATGTAGCGATTTCTACTTTGATTTTTGTCTTTTTAATCAGATAAATAGCATTTTCACTGGAAATGTCATAATACAGATATTAGTTAGTGCACTAGAGACTTGGTATTTTGATTTAACACTGTCTTCTGAATATAACGGTACCCCCACGTACTATTATTTCAGATTTTACTGATAAGTCACAGGGCGAAATATATTAGATGCCCTTTCAGCTTGTAAGTTTGCCAATATTATTTTCTGGGCCTATGTAGCTTTTCAGAGAGTATGGCAGCCTGGGTAATAACATTCCCACCGTTATGGCAAACCATTTTCAAAAGTAGGCACCCCAGAGTATAACAAATGGCATAATTTGAGATGTTAGGTCTAGCCATTTTAACAGAAATGCTGGGCCCATGTAGTGATTTCTACTTTGATTTTTGTCTTTTTAATCAGATAAATAGCATTTTCACTGGAAATTTCATAATCCTGATATTAGTTAGTGCACTAGAGACTTAGTATTTTGATTTAACACTGTCTTTTGAATATAACAGTACCTACATGTACCATGTTTCCAGGTTTTTATTATATCACATGAATAGAACAGTACCCCACATACACTTTGATCTGAAGGCAGAGAGAGGCAGATAGATCTTTGATATCACATAGAGAGTCACTGTGCGAAAAGTTTGAGAAGTAAAAAAAACGACAAAAAAAAACTATTTTTGTAACCCTTTCAGTGCTAATCACAGCATTAACCCTGTGATCAGTTTTTTATTGGGAAGTCACATTTCAAGTACTACAAATGTAGTATTTTGAGTTGTTTGGTGTAGCCACTTTAGAATGGCTAGCGTAAACAGGGACAGGCCAAGGTCAGGGGAATCCAGAATTCAGAGTAGTCGGTAAAACAAGCCAATGGGTCGGTACAGGCAGCTAACAAAGCGTAGTCAGGACAAGCCGAGGTCAGAAATCCAGGTAAATCAAGCAAACAAACTGCCAAAGTCCCATACAGAGTGATTCAGAAATTCAGCTCTGTATGGTAGACTTTGAAACAGTCTGTTATGCAGAGGGCGGGTAGAGATGGGCAGGTTGGACAATAAAAACTGGAGTCCTTTCGGACTCCTTTCTTGTAGCAAACACGGCACTTTTTTGGGGGAGCTTTTTTACTAGGGGTGGGTGGGATTCGGGAAGGGAAGTGTTTGCCACAAAGTCTTTGGAGATCTCCTGATTCCAAAGTGGGATTGGGGGGCTGGGTAAATAACATACGGGACAAAATGCTTAATGTGAATTCGAGGAAAGGGCAGGGCCTACCTATGACCTCTTTTGTATAGAGGACATAGGCATTGAAAATTGCAATCTGGCTCACGTAGATTGCAATTTTCTTGTACCAGGTCCTAGTTTTTCGGTTCACCAGATAGGGCTGTATGCATTGGTCAGCCAAGTCTACTCCCCCCATAAACTTGCTGTAGTCTACAATGCACTTCGGCTTTTCCAGATGCTCAGTGCTACCTCTCACAGACACTGGCACTGTACTTTCGTCATGCATCGTAGACAGCATGTATACATCTTTCCTATCTCTGAAGCGAAGAGCAAGCAACTCATCCTGGCGGAGAGCTGAAGAGGAACCTCTACTGCTTCTGCCACTTGCCAGGGCTTGGGGGAAACCCCTGCGATTCTTCCTCACTGTGCCACAGGCTAGGGTTTCAAAACAATATAAATTTTTAAATAATTCTATACTGGTATAATAATTGTCAACCCATAGCCTATATCCCTTATTCAACAAGGGAAGGATTAGATCCCAAACAATCTTGCCACTTGTACCCACAGAATCAGGGCATCCTGGTGGGTCAAGATGGCTATCCTTCCCCTGGTAAATGCGAAACGCCCATGTGTAACCAGTACAGGATTCACATAATTTATAAAATTTAACGCCATATCGGGACCGCTTCGATGGAATATATTGCTTAAATAGCAGTCGACCTTTAAATTTCATAAGGGACTCGTCAATTGAAATATCTTTATCGGGGACATAATTTTCAGAAAATTTGTCTGACAGGAGTTGAATAAAGGGCCGAATTTTATATAGCCTGTCAAACAGTGGGTCGTTTCTAGGGGGACACAGCGAGTTATCATTAAAATGAAGGAATCGCAGCAGTTGCAGGTAGCGATCCCTCAACATAACCTCAGGGAAAAGAGGTGTAGCCAGGATACGTTGCTTGCTCCAGTAGGACCTGATACTGGGCTTTTTTACAATACCCATCATTAGGGTTAAAGCCCAAAACCGCTTCATCTCTGCGACATCCGTGGGTCTCCACATTTTCCTGCGACCATGATGGGACCCCGGATGTGCAGAGAGATACTGCATAGCAAACAAATTCGTTTGCTGAGCCATGAGCTCAAATATATCGTCTGACATAAAGAGCTCAAAAAAACGAATTGGCTCGCAGTCGTCCACTGTTACAGTGATGCCAGGTGTAACAGTGAACGGCGGTATTTCTGGGGCCATCATATTTGGAGGCACCCAGTCTCCGCCTGGCATTGGGCTTGCTGAGCGTCCTCTTGTGAGTGGTGGTGGGGCACCATCACTTGAGGTCTCACTCAGAGGCTCAATGTCAGAGGCAGTGATAGTGTCACTGTCTTGCAGAGTGTCACTATCACTGCCTGCCAGAATGGCATACGCCTCCTCGGCTGAGTAGCGACGTGCCATTCTAGGGGGACAAATTAATTAATTTATATACTAAAGTGGGTAATTAATTATCTACCTGCCTAACACCTACTACCCGCCCTCAAAAAATAATATAAATGTACTGATCACAGTATAGGCAGCTGCAATCAGTACACTGAAAGGGTTATTTTCAGATCTATAAAAATAACCCTAAAAAAAAGTCAGTCTGATCAGAGAGCCCTCTGATCACAGTGATCACTGATACAGTACTGTACAGCAGATAAACTGTACAGTTTAGTGATCACGGCAGCGGGGGAAGGGTTAAGGGAGATTTGGGTTGCTGCGACTGACACAAAGGGTCAAAAAAAATTAGAAATAATTTTTTTGACCCAAAAAAGTTTTTAAAACTGAAAGGGTTATTTTTTGATCTGTAAAAATAACCCTAAAAAAGGTCAGTCTGATCAGAGAGCCCTCTGATCACAGTGATCACTGATACAGTACTGTACAGCAGATATACTGTACAGTATAGTGATCACGGCAGCGGGGAAAGGGTAATGGAGATTTGGGTTGCTGCGACTGACACAAAGGGTCAAAAAAAATTAGAAATAATTTTTTTGACCCAAAAAAGTTTTTAAAACTGAAAGGGTTATTTTTTGATATGTAAAAATAACCCTAAAAAAGGTCAGTCTGATCAGAGAGCCCTCTGATCACAGTGATCACTGATACAGTACTGTACAGCAGATATACTGTACAGTATAGTGATCACGGCAGCGGGGAAAGGGTAATGGAGATTTGGGTTGCTGCGACTGACACAAAGGATCAAAAAAAATTAGAAATAATTTTTTTTTGATCCAAAAAAATAATAATAAATAAATACCCTAATCAGGTTGATCACAGTAATATGCTGTGATCAGCACTGAAAGGGTTAAATAAAATATAAATTTTAAAACTTTGAAAAAAAATTTAAACTTTCTTTTTCCACAGGAGCTGCAAAAACCACGATCTCTCTGCCTCTCTCTCTCAGATCGAAGTGAGGTGAGGAGAGGGGCAGAGACAATGTGTCAGCCAGTGATCTGAGATCATTGGCTGACACATACTAACAGTGATCACAGTGACTGGCTGTCACTGTGATCACCTCCTACAGATCGCGGTAATTGGCCACAGGGGGATGCCTGGGAGGTACAGGCATGCCCCCACCGCGATCTGTAGGGGGCTAATGGCTGCAGTTACATGTGTCAGCCAATGGGCTGACACATAGTAACACTGATCGCACTGACAGGCTATGGCAGCCTGTCAGTGTGATCAGACTGCAGCATGACAGTTCAGATCGCGGTCACTGACCCCAGGGGGGCTGCCTGGGGGGCCAGGCATGTCCCCCGACCGCGATCTGCTGCAGAAGAATGCGGCCGGCTCCATGTGTCAGCCGATTTCAAATCGGCTGACACATGGTAAATACCGATCGCAGTGACAGCCTGTCACTGCGATCGGAAGCTGCAGACCGCGGTCCCCAGGCACAGGGGGGCTGCCTGGGGGGCCAGGCATGCCCCCCGACCGCGATCTGCAGCGGCCATGTTCCGCCGGCCACGTGGGGCTGAAGACCGCCCAGGACGTACTATGCCGTCCTGCGGCGTTTAGAGCCACCAAAATAAGGACGGCATAGTACGTCCTGCGGTCTTAAGGGGTTAAACACCCAATTTTGTCCAAATGTACAAAATCTGGTGAAAATGACCACATTCTGACTGCATTGGCAATTCTCAGATGTACTAAAGTCTGACCGATTCTGGAACATTGGTTTCGAGGAATTTGGAAAATCAGTAAATTCTGCATCCGAATCAATTTACAACACCGTAATCGGAGATTTATCAACGCTCATTCATGAATTCTCATTCACTTGCTTTTATAAGTGAATTGATCATTTGAAGAACTATTTGCCTGCAGACAGCACTAGCAATCAGTGGGCAAATAGTTAAAATTCCTCAGCAGAGTGTCAAAAGCCTTACTGAAGGGGCGGAGCCAAGCAGCTGAACTAAATAGCCGCACGAACAAGTCACTAAAACGCTGAAAACGAGCTGAACAACCCGAGCTCAGACACAAGCCCAGACACGAGCTCAGACACAAGCCCAAAACGGAGCATCAGGAGGGTAAAGACACAATGGGTCGAAAAACCAAGAAATCTAAGCCTGACAAGCCCAGCATAAGCAAAAACATAGGGGCCTCTGGCGCCAGGCCCAAAGAGCGGGAGAAGCCAAGATGGCCGCTTTTGCGGACTTCACCTCCGACTTGTCAGATGACTTCTCGGATGGGGCAGCGGAGGAACAGGTACTACCAATACCGGCCCCCAAGCCATCACCTGCACCACCAGACTTGGCCCCGGTCACAACGGCGGTCCTGAAAGACCTGCTCGCGAGCCTACAACATACGCTACAGGCCGACGTGGACCAAATACGACAAGATCTGAGAGGCCTGACAGGCTGCATGGCCACATTGGAAGAGGACACTAACCAAAACAAGAGGCATATATCGCAGCTGGAACAAACAGTATGTGAGCTAACGCAGCAGCAGGCAAAAACGGAGCTGTGGCTCTCGGCGGCAGAGGACCATAGGAGGAGCCTAAATCTAAAGGTCAGGGGGATCCCTGAAGTTACAACGGAGGCAGAGCTACCTCACCTGGTACGCAGATTGCTCCAAGCGCTCCTACCGCCCAAGCAAGCGAAAGCTGTGGAGATTGAGGGGATGTTTCACCTACCCCAGGGGTAGGCAACCTTCGGCTCTACAGATGTTGTGGACTACATCTCCCTTGATGCTTTGCCAGCAATATGGCTGTAAAAGCATTATGGGAGATGTAGTCCAAAACATCTGTAGAGCCGAAGATTGCCTACCCCTGGCCTACCCAAACCGACTAAGGCCCCGGCCGGGGCACCTCGGGACCTGATCGTCCGGTTCCAGAGGAGCAGAGACAAAACGGCAGTCCTCAACGCGGTGCGCAACCACTCTCCATATTCCTTCGAGAGCATGGCACTCTCCTTCTACGCTGACCTATCGGGGAAAACACTTGCATGGCGCCGCTCTCTCCAGCCCTTCACAGCCCTCCTACGAGCGAACAGCATCCCCTATAGATGGAGATCTCCCCGCACACTGCAGGTACAACATGGAGACGCCACACACCCAGTCCACGACATACAGGAAGCAAAAGGGATACTGCCAGCGCTGGGACTCCCAAGGGACTCTATGGCTAACGGTGTGTCAACTGCTGCCACTCACAGCTGGAACCCAGCTAATGCCCCTCCATTTATCCCACGGGAACTAAGGAGAGAACAACACACACTAAATACCACCTGAAACACCTCAGACAGCTTGCAGAGATACGCCATCCTTCCCATTTATTATAATACCGTCCCGTTACCATAGCCGCAGACTACTCCATCCTCAATTTAATGTGCACATACCGTTGTGGACTTTTTCCTTTTTTCCTTTTTTTATCTACTTTTTCACTGCCTCCACTTACCTTTTGGAACTGCAGCAGCCGACACCAGATGGACACTGGGACTAAAGTATATCTTGCTTAGCCACACAGAGCTGAACAAAAAGACAGGACCGCCTCTAAGTTTTTGAGGACTTTCAGTGTATTGACTATTTTTTCTTTCTCCTTCCATTTAATTTTTCTTATACACACTCAGCGTATCGCATAGGGTAGCCCCCACATGAACAACATACCCATACACCGACCGAAAGACCAAGTCGAACATAACCCCCTACACTCCCACCACACCCTCGGGTGATCATAGGAATTTGGCAGTTACACACACACTACGCCCTGGGCAGCCCAGACGAGGACAAGGTGGTACCCAATACAGCAGGAGCCTTACCTTACCCTGCACCGAAGCCAGCAACTCAAACACAACTTGGAAGGTTCATGCCCAGATAAGGTGACGTACACACCACCTCACAAAATCAGACACACCGAGACTTTCTACCCAAATGGTGATATATAGTATCTGAATACATGCTGTGTGTCAAAATACCTGGTTAACAACCCCACCTATGTAAATGTCAAAGTTTCGAGGCCCCCCCTCACTTTTATTCCGGACATCAGCCACAGTACTCTACCACACACCGCCCATACTATGCGTAGACGACCATACTTTCCTCGGTAGAACAACTACATTTAATGTATCATTTCAGTAGGAAAGATATAGAGCCAGCACTTTCTTTTAACTTAGTCTATGTCAGCGTAGGTACGTCAATTATCCCGATCTACCATACATATCCTACTATCTTAGTGCTAGCGAGATTACACACGCACCCATTCCCTGCATGTAATTCTTCCTGCTACCAGTTAAGACCACCAAGACCGCGTAGGGATGTTACAAAATGTAATTCTCAAACGTGAAAACTATGTTTATGAAACAAAAATGTGCTACATTAATCACCTCTCGTATCGCACTCGTTTAAGCCTAACCAATAATGTACATGCCACGTTTGTAACTTGCTTTAAAGTCATACTATTTACTCATTTCTATGCCTCATAGTTAAGAAAGCATACATTCACATATTTGAATGGACACATAGGTCTAATGATGTAAGCCTGTAATCCTATCGTGTCTCAATGCTTTAGACATACTGATTCAGAATGTTTCCTAGCTAATATTGCCTGTGTACCACAATATGTACTCCTATGACACTGTTTACGTCTTGTTATTTTCATGTTTTTAAAACAAAAATATTGTGCTGTTTACACTTCCACATGTTAAAATGCTGACAAACCGCTTGCAGAAGCTGTCGTGGCGCTGCACGCTGTCCTGTAACTTCATGCACAAGTAAAAATAAAGAATAAAATAAAATAAAAAAATTCCTCAGCAGTGGTAGGGTTACTTGTGTCGGCTCACAAGCGCTTGCTATCCAGTCAGTATTGATCAAGTAAAAAAATGAATTAATAAATAAATAAAAATCCTTTGGGGGTCAATAACTTCCCTGTATTACTATAATGGAGGTTGTGTACCTCCATATGCCCCATCTGCCATCTGGTAGGTAGGGGCATGCCAGGGGCATGCCAGATAAACATTGAAAACTAGTGACTGACAACCATTGCTGGGTCATGATAGAAACAGTGGACTGGGAACGTCATGCCATAGTCTCTGCTTGCACCAAGGGGACGACCATGTTTCTCATTAACAGACTAAAATATGGCGGCATTATTTGGGTTATGCTTCATTGGCAAAGCAATAGCGAACCAGGTGCCAGTCTGGTGGAGCTCCACAGCAGGCCTGGACTGGCCATCGGGCACACCGGACAAATGCCAAGAGATCTCCCTATCCGGCCCATGCAGAGTAGGCGCTATCCAAGCACCGGCCTTGCTGTGTGTCGTCATGGGCCGGTGGGGAGATCAAAGACCCTCAGGCAGTGAAAGGACCTGGGGAGCTCTGGCTTTCAGACTAGAGTTCACTCACCACTAGTACCACCAGGGATAGCAGCAAAGCCCCCTCTCTCATGCAAAAGGTAAGAAGGGATGGGGGATACTACTCTTTCTAAAAGTAAAATTAAAAAATATATATATTTACATTCATCTATCTCCCCCCCCCACACACAATACCTCCAATATTGACACACAGCACCCTCACACACACACACAAAAACCACACAATGCACCCTCACACACAGCACCCTCTCTCACACACACTGCACCCCTCACATACACACACACAGCACTCCTCACATACACACACACACACAGCACCCCTCACATACACAGACACAGAACCCCTCACACACAACACTTTCACACACAGCACCCTCACACACTGCACCCATCAAATACACACAACAGCACCCTCACATACTGCAACCCTCACATACACGCACAGCACCCCTAACACACCGCACCCCTCACATACACATACAGCACCCTCACCAGGGCTTGAGTCCTGCAGAAATGTGTGGGAACGGCGTTCCTACACTTTTTCCACAGCAGGGCTGCCGTTTCCGTTAGTAGTCCTGCAGGCTCAGGGCCGGCGCGTCCATAACGCAGCACAATCGGAGGGGGCGCAAGATCAAAGTGATCGGCAGGAGGTAGGCACATAGCGCTCCCTCCTGCCAGTCACTCTGTGTAGTGTGGCCGAGTGGAGCAGTGTGCACCGCGGTCCTGGAACTTCAGTTTCCTGTACCCGGCCTGTCTCCTCCTCCGCGCCGCTCCTCCTTCTTACTCCGTCGGCCAGTTGGCGAGACTAATCCCGCATGCGCATTAGGTCTCCCCATAGGAAAGCATTGAAAACAAATTCAATGCTTTCCTATGGGGATTTGAGCGACGCTGGAGGTCCTCACACAGCGTGAGGACGTCCAGCGACGCTCTAGCACAAATAATCTGTGCTATAGAGCAGGAAGTTCCCTCTAGTGGCTGTCTAGTAGACAGCCACTAGAGGTGGAGTTAAAGCGGCACTGTCATGCCGAATTACGTTTTTTTTTTTTAACCCCCCTCCCGCCTCAACTACATCCAATCGACCCCCTAGTCATCCCCAAATGCCCCTATGCCCCCCACATTACCTATTTTTTATTCTTTATTTTCTGCCCCGATCTATATTCAGGGCGCCGCCATCTTTGTGTGGGTAGGTGAAGTCCCTGTGGGACACGTCATCTACCCACACTACACAGACTGTGAGATTCCCGCACATGCCCAGTGAAACATCTGGACATGCGAACGGGAATTTCACCTATTCATTCATTCATCAGACAGACGAATGAATGAATAGAAAAAATCAGACGAACAAACTAACACTGTGTATCAGTGTTCGTTTGTTTGTTCGGTTTATTACAAGGAGGGAGCTACCGGCGTGCAGCTCCCTCCTTGCAATATGTAAAGACAGAAGCGGCAGGGAGCAGTGCTCCCCACCACTTCATAAGCCCCCCAGGTCCCCTCCTCACTCTATGGGGGTCAATATGACCCCCATAATAGCACAAGGGAGATTAAAATCTCCCCAATGCCCCTACTCGCTATATCGCGAGTAGGGGCATGTCCACTAAACAGTGAGCAGCCTGTGGCTGCTCACTGTAAAAAAAAAAAAAGGGTAATAAGGGGGGGACGGGGGACCTACTGTCCTCCCCCGCCGGCCCCCACCCCTGGACGGCGGGTGGGGGCCATAATGGGAATGAGGGGGGACCTACTGTCTTCCCCTCAGGCCCCCACCCCTGGGCGGCGGGTGGGGGCCATAATAGTAATAAGGGGGGGGGACCTACTGTCCTCCACCCCCCGGCCCCCACCCCTGGGCGGCGGGTGGGGGCCATAATAGTAATAGGGGGGGGACCTACTGCCCCCCCCACCCCCGGCCCCCACCCCTGGGCGGCGGGTGGGGGCCATAATAGTAATAAGGGGGGGGGAACCTACTGTCCTCCACCCCCCGGCCCCCACCCCTGGGCGGCGGGTGGGGGCCATAATAGTAATAGGGGGGGGGGGGAACCTACTGTCCTCCCCCCCCCGGCCCCCACCCCTGGGCGGCGGGTGGGGGCCATAATAGTAATAGGGGGGGGGACCTACTGCCCCCCACCCCCGGCCCCCACCCCCGGCCCCCACCCCTGGGCGGCGGGTGGGGGCCATAATAGTAATAAGGGGGGGGGACCTACTGTCCTCCACCCCCCGGCCCCCACCTCAAGCCATCCAATCACAGTGCTCTGTGTCATTTTACAAGCGTGGGAAAATTCCAAAGAACTTTCCCACGCTTGTAAAATGACAAAGAGCACTCTGATTGGCTTAAACCCACCAATCAGAGTGTTCTTAGGCTAATTGCAGGGCGGGGCAAGGCTTTATAAGCCTTGCCCCGCCCTGCGGAGCTCAGTCTGCGCGGAGCCCTCCATGGGTGAAGATGGATTATTTTTTTGTGCGCTCGGGTTTTTTCTTTTTCGTCAGGTTTTTTTCTTTTGCGCTCGGGTTTTATATTTTATTTTTAGTTCGACGGCTATGATGGTTTTTTATTTGGCCTTTTTTGGGGCTGAAAAATGAAGATTTTAGAAAAAAGAAGACGTCGAATGGTAAGTTTAATTTTACTTTACAGGTTAGCAATTTTATTCCCCCCTCACTATTTTTTAGGGTGAGGGGGTAGGTAGGGGCATTTTTTATTTGGGTGGGGGGTGGGTGACTAGGGGCTTGGGCACCCCTAGTCACCTTGATGGGGGGGGGGGAATTTACTTAGTGCCCCCACCCGCCGCCCAGGGGTGGGGGCTGGGGGGAGGACAGTAGGTCTCCCCCCCCTTTATTACCATTATGGCCCCCACCCGCCGCCCAGGGGTGGGGGCCGGGGGGGAGGACAGTAGGTCCCCCCCCCCTCATTATCTTTATGGCCCCCACCCACCGCTCAGGGGTGGGGGCCGGGGGGGGGGGACAATAGGTCTCCCTCCCTTATTTTACTTTACAGCCCCCACCCGTCATTTAGGGGTGGGGGGCAATATTTATTTATTTTTTTCTACAGTGAGCAGCCACAGGCTGCTCACTGCTTACTAGACATGCCCCTACTCGCGGTATAGCGAGTAGGGGCATATTATTTACTAATACCAAGTCATTTTTACTTGGTGTTAGTAAATTTGTCTGAAAGACCAATTTAGGTCTTTCAGCCTTTTAGTAGATAGCTCCCTGATACCGTGGGAATTAGGGAGTTATCTACTAAGCGGCTGCAAGATGCAGCCACAGCAATGAATAGGATCGGAGTTTCATTCATTTGAATGAAATTCCGATCCGAACAAAGTACCGAATTGCATCCTAACACCAATGGAGAAACAGTGCTCATTCTGTTAGGATGCAATTCGGCAGTTTTGCCGGCGTTCTGTCTAAGTGACAGGACGTTCGGCAATACTGACAGGAAGCATTGTGGGAACAGGGAGGAAAGCTAGGGATCATGGGAAAATTGCTCTGACCAGCGGAAATGAAGTACACTTTGCTCCTCCGCTGGTCAGAGCTGGTCAAGCGGAGGAATCCTCCATAAGACAGAGTCCCTACTTTGTCTTATGATTTTAAAGAAAACTAAAGAAGACAGGAAGAAAAGAATAACAGATCCTGAGAGAGGGGGAGGAGAGGAAGAGATTGAGGAAAGGTAAGTTCGGCATGACAGTGCCGCTTTAACCCTGCAAGGTAATTATTGCAGTTTATAAAAAACTGCAATAATTACACTTGCAGCGTTAAGAGTAGTGGGAGTTGGCACCCAGACCACTCCAATGGGCAGAAGTGGTCTGGGTGCCTGGAGTGTCCCTTTAATCGAGGCATCATTCACATCAGGCAATGCTTCTTGTGAAAAGCAAACCCAGAACTGGTGTGTGTTTTTTATAGGGCAGGGCAGCTGTAACCAACGCCTCCAATCTCATCTCATTGATTGGACTCCAGTTGGCTGACATCTCACTCCAATTAGCTCTTGGAGATGTCCTTAGTCTAGGGGTTCACATACATTTTCCACCTGCACTGTGAATGTTTACATGGTGTGTTCAATAAAAACATGGCAACATTTCATTATTTGTGTGTTATTAGTTTAAGCAGACTGTGATTGTCTATTGTTGTGACTTAGATGATGATCAGATCACATTTTATGACCAATTTGGGCAGAAATCCATATCATTCCAAAAGGTTCACATACTTTTTCTTGCAACTGTATTTACATTAATCTATCTCCCACACACACACAGAAACCTCACACACAGCACCCCTTCACACACAAACCGCACCCTCTCACACACACACACAGCACCCCCCCCACACACACCACCCCTCACACACACTGCACGCCTCTCTCACACACACACACCTCACCCCTCATACACACATAACATTCCAGACACACACTAGATCCTGTACACAACTCTGGATAATCTATACACACTAAATCCCTATATACACTCTGAATCCTCTATACACACACAAACACACACTAGATCTCTTATTCACGCTCTGGGTTTTTCAAACACACACTAGATCCTCTTCACACACACTACATTCCTGACATACAAACTGTGAATCCCTTATGCACTGGATTCCTTGTAAGCAAATACATACTACATTCCCTAAACACACACACACTCTACAACCTCTATACACACTATGTTCCCTATACACACTCTCTCACTCTCTACAGCCCCTAGCCACACATTACCCCACAAACACAACACAACTGAAACCGACCTATTTACACAACATCACACCACAATCAGCTCACTCCACACACACTCAATCCCACATGCAGGCTCCAAACACTTCCCACTTATGGAGACACCAGAGACAAGTTACAAGCAAACACTATGCAAGCATGTTAATACAAATGCTTGTGCTTTACAGAACAAATACAGGGCCTTTTTCTCATGCTAGAGCTCTTCAGCAGAGCTCTGTGCATGGTCAGCCCTGGAAAGGCATTGAACCAACATGCTCACTCTGAGAGGGGGCGTGCTTGCCATTGGTGATGACAAAGCAGCCCCCCTCTGGCCACACCCCCTTCTCAATGTGTCCCTGTGATTAGAAAATGCCCGGGCCGAATTGTTTTCCCAGTCCGGCCCTGCTCCACGCTGACATTAGGGACCAATTGTCTCTGATGTCGATGTACTGTAAGGTAGCTTTTGGAACATGTGTATTTATTTTTGTCCCACCTGCTGTATGTGAGACGAATTGCATTTTTGCTTTTAAACTAACATTTCAGACCCTATGTGAAAAGCACACAGCATACTTTCTAAAGCTTTTCCTTCTCCCTAAAAAGATATAAGCAAATGAAAAATAAACATTGTAATTTGTAACAATGTTTGTCTGAAAAACAAACTGTACCCCAATTGTTTTTATTATGTGTTATGGTGCTAACTATGCATCCCTTGTTTCAAATAAGTTTTACGGAAAACATGCTCGGCAGCAAAGAGGTTAAAAGAAACACTATTTACCACTCACACACCTCAATCCTTGTGCAGCCTGTGACAATTAACCTAGCATTACAAAACGTGTAGGGTGGCATTTTAATGCATAAGACTCGGACCAGACTTGCATACTGTATCACGTGTGCTTTCAGCTGCAGGACTGTGGTGGAATCTCAGTAAAAATAAATTTACTAGGACAAGATTGCCATGTGGCATATGTGTAAATGTTGTATCAGTTAGTTAGTTACACGTAGCTAAGATACAATCAACACCGTATTGAGCAAATGCAGGAATGCAGAAACTGAAAACACTTCCCCTCCTCCATTGTTCTGGGTGAGCCATGTGGTCTAACAAGTAAGGGAAGTTAGGCTTTGTTCAGCTGATTGTGTAAAGAATATATGTGGGTAGAGTTAACTATAGGAGGAGCTATATGTCTATATCATGCATTTACACAGTCAGTTCTGGGCTCAGATCTTGTTGTATTTTGGTGACATAAGTCCCTCTGAGCCCCGGTCGGTGAATCGAATAAAGAATCTCTTCCTTCCTGAAGAAACCTGTGTCCATCTCTCTGTGCTTGGCTTCCGTCAGTTTCTCCGGTATCATTTGGTGCATTGGGCCGGGAAGCTCATCGTTCAACGGTAGCTGAGAAGCAGAGGCGTGAGACGGTCTATCTTTGCCCACGTTCTCTACGGCTGCACCCCTGAACTTCTGCGTGGACCTCCCTTCGTCTCGGCGCCACTGGTCTTTTGTCCAGGAGATCATCGGCCTCTACGTAGTAAGTGCTGGGGTGTCCCCGTCGATGAGTGTGAACCCAGGTTCAGGAACAAGGAGGTAAGACAACTGCTGTTTTAGACGGCAGACCCACTAGGGGTATACCGATTGTGCGGTAGGCCCAAAAGGGGTTTAAATCTGTGTATGGAATCTGCCCCCTCTGTCGGAGGGAAGGAGCGAAGGCGCACCGCTCAATCGAACGCTCTTTAGTAAGACCGTTTGATTTGGTTAGTCAGGCGGGGTTCTGGTGTAAATAGCCCTAGCCGGACACCGGTGTCTTGTCTAGACTAGCGTTCTAGGGTGTATATTACGTTCGCTAGGTCGGAGGGACCGGGAGACTAAGCGGCGTCTGTGTAAATTCGGTTCGCTAGCTCTCAACCTATCTTGGCTAAGTGGGAAGGCGTGTAAATTTGGAACCCACTAGATTTTTGATAGAGTAATAGACTAAGAGGCGTCTGTGTAAATTCGGTCCTCTAGTTCGCTATATGTGGTGCTTGGGCAGTGTGGCTAACCAAAACGGGTGTATATAGTTTTAGGTAGTCCATTCAAGGTACTGGCCAATAGTTTAGTTGGGATTGTAAATGTGTTAAAGATTGTTTAGTAAAGTGTATATCTTGTTAGATAGCGCGAGCTCAGCCGTCTAGCGAGAGTGTTAATAGTGTGTTGCTGTATCATAGTGCACGGTACCATAACCCTGTATATTTACTGACACTGTATATAAGTACTAATCATTGTCGTCTAATGCATGTTTAACACCATAACCACTAAAAATTGTATTGTGACCTTAAATTGTGCTTTGACTTATGCTAACCGTACTGTAACCGCTATTTGTAAAAGACGATGTTACTGGGGTGTGTTATAGACGGGTAATTCATATATAGAGAATTATAGCGTGGGTGACTGTATAGTTTCGCCAAAGGGCATAATATTAGTTACTTAGTGACTGGTGTAACAGCTGTGTGTGTACGGGAATTCCCTGTATGTTTTGTTGTATGAGTTTGACCTAGTAACTGTGCCACATGGCGCTGTTGCCAGGAAAACGAGTGTGACTGTTGGAGGTGTGTTTGTTGTGTTTCTTTGAATTAGACGCTCCGTTGCTAAGTATGGCAGCGCCGGAATTTAAAGATTGTTGATCCCTTAGAATGTATGCTAAATAACTTTAAAAAGGGATATAATGTGTGTGATTTTGGGGACTACCTTATGTAGTAGAGAATGACCAGTTTTTGACTGTTAACACAGTTTGTGTTACTAGATGGTTATCAAAACTGGTCTGTCCATCCCCAATGGAATCTGACCCATCTGACCATCCCTCAACTAAATTCTTTAGCAAAAACTGGTGCAGCTGGTATGTCCCCCTGTGCTCTAATTGTCTCTGGCTCTCAGATGCCTGTCCCCTCCTTTTTCTGTGCCTACCTACCCCCCAACTGGTTCTTTGTATTCAGTTTTATTATTAGCAGTCAAAATTGTGAGGAGAATTCTTAATAACAGTAACTGAATCCACTGAAATCAGATAATTCTCAGCAATTACAAAACACCATAACCACTGAAAATACCATAACCAGTGATAATACCATAACCACTGAAAACACCATAACCACTGATAATACCATAACCACTGAAAACACCATAACCACTGAAAACACCATAACCACTGAAAATACCATAACCACTGAAAATACCATAATCACTGAAAACACCATAACCACTGATAATACCATAACCACTGATAATACCATAACCACTGAAAACACCATAACTACTGAAAACACCATAACCACTGATAATACCATAACCACTGATAATACCATAACCACTGAAAACACCATAACCACTGATAATACCATAATCACTGAAAACACCATAACCACTGACATAACACTATAATTACTGAGCCTTGTGTGCCTTTAGTAACAGTAAATTAGTTTTGAAATACAACTGGATGAAATGGTCAATGGTATAGGACGCTGGAATACACTTTTACCATTTTTGCTTACTGGTCAGGCTCCTCCTAGCCCTGTCCGAAACATTTTGTTAACCAAGTTACTGACCAGTAAAATTAATTTATCCATTTCCACCTACCTCACCACTCCCCGACCGGAACCTATGACTAAACAACCCTATCTAAGTCCCACCCTAACCTGACAAATGACCGGTGCCCTCCAACTTTGACATTTACAAATGCCACTGCAGCTTACCCCTGGTCCACCACACATTGATATTAATGGTCAATTACAGTTGGCAGACCCTGTATTTGTTTATGTCCCGTTCACCATGACTGATCTGTTTAATTGGAAGACCCATAATTCCTTTACGAAAGCAGACGAGTAACCTAATGCTTTCTATGAGAGATTGCTGGAGTCATATAGTTTATATACTCCTTTTAATCCAGAGGCCCCTGAGAACTCTCGAATGAACAACTCAGCATTTGTCAGCCAGACCCAAGGTGATATCAAAAGAAAATTGCTAAAGTTAAAGGGATTTGTAGGAATGTCCATATCACAGTTCAGGTGTATATGAACAGGGAGATTGAAACAAAGCAGGAGGAAGAACGTAAAATGAGGATGAAGGCAGATATGCTAGCTGTAGCTATCATAAGTGTAGAGAGACAGGGAAGGGAGGTGAATAGAGGAGTTGAGAATAGCCTGAGTAAGGGAGGAAGTAGGAATCACTGTGCGTATTGTAGAGAGGAAGGATATTGGAAAAGTGACTGCCCACAGAGGGAATATAAAGCAAGTTATAGATAAGACAAGAGAGAAGGTTACGAGATGGTTACAGAGGTGGCTATAGAGAAAGTCTTGGAGGGAATGACAGTAGTATACTATTCCCCTACCTAGAGATTAAGGGATAGAGAAGATAGAGATTTTGTCAGTCTGGCTGACACTGTCATGGAAGACTATTGATACCGACTGGGCTCCATCCCCCTTTAGCCAAGTGCAGCCTATGGTCGATGTATCAATAGAGGGAAAGAGGAGCTTTTTCATGATTGACACTGGTGCTGAGTACTCTGTGGTAACTAACCTAGTTGCTCCTCCTTCAGGAAGACTATAATTATGATAGGAGCTACTGGGAAAAGCGCTGCTAGACCAATTCTCAGGAGTCATACTTGTATTCTAGGAGGCCATTTGGTTAAGCACCAGTTCCTATATATGCTGGAGTGTCCAGTTCAGCTTCTAGGACGAGATCTACTATTAAAGCTTCAAGCCCAGATAACTTTTAAACCCAACGGATCAACGTCTCTGAAGTTTAATAGATCACCAGGCATAATATCAGTATCGGTGCAAAGGGAAGAAGAATAGCACTTCTACTCTATAATAACAAATACAGACCCTAAGAGTGATGAATCCTTATTTGACATTTCAAGAATATGGACAGAGAATAATCCTCCAGGACTTGCTCGCAATATTCCACCAATACACATTGAATCGAAGCTTGGAGCGTATCCTGTTAGCCTTAGTTAGTACCATATATTATAGAGGGCTAAGGAAAATATACAAACCTATGTGGATAAGTGTGCAAAGTATGACATCCTAAAATTCTGTACCTCCCCTTGGAACACTCCATTATTACCTGTTCAGAAGCCGGGATCAGATGAGTATCATCCTGTACAAGATCTAAACGCAGTTAATAATGCAGTAGTCAATATACACCCAGTGGTACCCATCCCCTATAATCTGCTTGCTTTAATACCAGGTGGGGCAACCTACTATACCTTCCTAGACCTCAAAGATGCTTTCTTTTGTTTCTGGGGTACTGCTGAAAAATTATGTATGGGCATCCACCTTCCATACTTGGTAACTTAACGGGGGATTTGAGTCAGTTGGGAGAAGGAATTACCCGGCAGCAGGTTGTAGAGTTGGGTAAAACTATGGAGGAGGTACAGAAATGGGTACAAGATAGATTACCTGTGAATATTTATCCACCTGTTCATTCTTACCATCCAGGGGATCAAGTGTGGATAAAAAAATGGAACACTGTTCCATTAGGTTCCAAGTGGAGAGGTCCCTATGTTGTTCTTTTATCTACCCCAACAGTTGTAAAGGTTGTAGAAGTGACTCCGTGGATTCATCACTCTAGGGTAAAAAAAACAGCGGCAGATTCCTGACAAGCTACCATAGATCCAGAGAATCCTTGCAAGATCCAGTTGAAGCGTGTGACCGAGTTGGATTAAAAGTGTTTTTTTTTGCGAAGATAATATTGTTAAAAGGGAACATCAACAAAGATCTACAAGTGAGTGTTTTTGACGGCCATAATAATGCCTGTCCGCTCACCAACGTGTTATTAAAAGCCAGGAAAGTCTCGAAGGGACCCCTGTGAAGACGAGCAGAACTCCATTCCCTGCAGCCCTTACATCCTGGAAGCTGAGGTGCCATCGCACGGACGAAGACTGAGGATGAAGACGTCGAAAGAAGTGCTTTTGATAATGTATATTTTTGTGTCTTTTTATATTCAGGAAGGTAGAGGTACCGACACTCCTAGCTGTGAGGTTTGCATTAAGACTACTAAGACAGGTAATCATATTTCCCAGACCCTAATTTGGCATTCACAATATGAGTGTAAAGGTGATGTGTCTAGGTGTATATATCTAGGTATAGAATATAGTGTATGCCATTTAGGAGTAGGAGAACCTAGGTGCTTCAATCCGGAGTATCAACCCCGTACAATTTGGTTGACCCTCAGGAATGGAGATCCTCAGGGGACCCTAATAAATAAAACTGAGTTAGAAACCGTACATTCTTCGGGTGTTCTGCTATTTGATGCATGTAAAGCAATATCAAGTGGTAGAAAGCCGTGGAATGTATGTGGGGATCTTAAGTGGGAGAGAACGTATGGGTCTAATGATAAATATATTTGTCCCAGTAGTAAAAACAAGTATGTAAGTCCGAGATGCCCAGATAGGAATATAACTTTTGCCCATATTGGTCTTGTGTGGGGTGGGCAACTTGGGGACCGACAGTAGATAAGGATATGATTGTTACTAAGTTGCCTACAAAGCCATATTGTAAGTCTAGGGAATGTAACCCAGTCCATATACTCATAATAAATCCTGAACGATTCATAGATAGGTTCGGTATAAAATAATCCTGAACGATTCATAGATAGGTTCGGTAACTTATTTGGGTTCCAAATATATGGGACGGGTTTAGATCCTGGGACAATATTATTTATAGGGATAGAGACCGATACGGTAACCTCCCAAACTCATCAAGTATACCATTCTTTTTATGAAGAGATGAGTATAGATAATAAGATCCCCCACAATGCTAAAAACCTGTTCATAGATTTAGCCGAAAGTATTGCCGGTAGTCTTAATGTTACCAACTGCTATGTGTGTGGAGGTACTAACATGGGAGACCAATAGCCTTGGGAAGCAAAGGAGGTAATGTCCGGTTCTGAGGCAGTTGACCAATTAATATCTACACAAGCCGATTATCATATGAGTGTTAGAGGTAAATCTGAGTGGAGATTAAAGACCTCCATCATAGGTTATGTTTGCATAGCGAGGAAAGGAATGATGTATAATACTTCTGTAGGAGAATTAACTTGTCTAGGGCAAAAAGCTTATGATGATGATACGAAGAATACAACTTGGTGGTCGGCTTCAAATGTCTCAGAACCATCTAACCCGTTTGCTAGATACGCCAATTTAAAGGATGTGTGGTTTGACCTATCCATCACATCTACCTGGAGAGCCCCAGCAAATTTGTACTGGATCTGTGGTAAGAAAGTATATTCGGAGTTACCACAGGACTGGGAAGGGGCATGTGTATTAGGTATGCTCAAACCATCCTTCTTCTTGTTGCCAATTGAAACAGCAGAGACCTTGAGAGTTAAAGTTTATGATGTGAATCATAAAAAGAAGCTAGCATCCTTGAATGTAGGTAGCTGGGAAGATAATGAGTGGCACTGGCTACCTTAGCGCGCTTCATTGCCAATAGGAGGGATGTAATATGTGAGGGAACTGGTTAACAGCCAAACTGTATGCCCATGAAGTGTTATTGTATTCTAATACAGGGATTCAAGCCTCATTCTACCATTAGGCAATTATGGATTCCTCTGTAAAGCACATAGCCTTCTTACCAGGTAAACCAGTTGGGCTGTTGATAAAGTCCTCCATTCACTTCCAGTGCAAATAGAAGGAGGTGTATGTGGAAAGTTCAATCTCAGCAACTGTTGTCTGCACATAGATGATGAAGGGCAGGCAGTGGCTGATCTCACCAGCCACATGGCTAAACTGACGCATGTACCGACTTAAGCCTGGAACGGGTACAATTCTAGTAGTTGGTTTGGAAGTAGGTACGAGCAGCTTGGAGGGATCAAGACATTGGTAGGAGGAGTCATGTTGATTATAGTGTGTCTCTTTCTACCATGTTTGGTTCCATTGGTAATTAGGTCCATACAGAGTGTCATAGAGAGCACGACAGAAAGGAAACCAGCTGCGCATGTAATGGCTGTTTGCAAGTATGAACCCTTGGCCCAGAGAGAATGTATTCAGAATGAGGAGTGCTGAAGGAATTTGTAAGGATGCTAAGATGCTTACGAGGTCTGTTCTGATTCATGGCAACCTGAGGTGTAAGCAAACTATGGTTAAGTGATGCATCTGGAATTGTGAAATATCAGAAGCATCAAAGGGGGGAATGTGGTGGAATCTCAGTAAAAATAAATTTACTAGGACAAGATTGCCATGTGGCATATGTGTAAATGTTGTATCAGTTAGTTAGTTACACGTAGCTAAGATACAATCAACACCGTATTGAGCAAATGCAGGAATGCAGAAACTGAAAACACTTCCCCTCCTCCATTGTTCTGGGTGAGCCATGTGGTCTAACAAGTAAGGGAAGTTAGGCTTTGTTCAGCTGATTGTGTAAAGAATATATGTGGGTAGAGTTAACTATAGGAGGAGCTATATGTCTATATCATGCATTTACACAGTCAGTTCTGGGCTCAGATCTTGTTGTATTTTGGTGACATAAGTCCCTCTGAGCCCCGGTCGGTGAATCGAATAAAGAATCTCTTCCTTCCTGAAGAAACCTGTGTCCATCTCTCTGTGCTTGGCTTCCGTCAGTTTCTCCGGTATCAGGACAATGCCATCTCCAAGCTGCCATAGAGTACCTTGGCAGCAATGAGCCACAGGATAGCCAAGGAGGACAACACAGCATGGAAGTTTACACCCCCTGATAAGCCATCAATCATTTTGAGTGTGTTTATTTTTTTTAAGTATCCACATAAGTGAGCACTCTGGGCCTCCCTCTTTTGTCTTGCTAGGTCCCTATCACGCATGGGCACCAGTTGGATAAGCAATCATTACTGCTCTCTGCACCATCTGCAGACATCTTACTGGAGTGATAGACTGATGCTATATTTTATATCTGGGCTTAAAATCTAAAGTGCTACATCATTAACCAGGTTTTAAAAGTTACCGCTTGCCAGTACAACCCTGGAGGCTTCATGTCACACTTACCTGGGTGAATTTCTACAAGCCATGGCAAACCTTTGAACCTAGTTTTATATGATTTATATTATTGCTGTTTATATTATAATTTTTATTATAATTTCTATTTTATTGTTATTCTACTTCTCACCTCATTCCAAATTATTGTTTATTTTAAAAGATTTTATTTTGTCTTTCGATTTTATTTTTAGTCTCATGGTCGCTGTCTCCATCTAGCGGCCATTTCCTAAATCTAATACTTTGTTTTTCTATTTTTATTAACTGTCTCCACCTAGTGTTTATTGCAGGGTAATATTTCACTTTTTATTTTATTAAAGGACACTAAACTCACTAGAACAACTACAGCTTATTGAATTTGTTCTGGTGAGTAGAATCATTGCCTTCAGGCCTTTTGCTGTAAAACACTGTCTTTTCAGAGAAAATGCAGTGTTTACATTACAGCCTAGTGATAACTTCACTGACCACTCCTCAGATGGCTGTTAGAGATCCTTCCTGGATCATGGCTGCCTAAAATGCATCCAAACATTCAGTATCTCCTCCCTCTGCATGCAGACACTGAACTTTCCTCATAGAGATTCATTGTTTCAATTCATCTCTATGATGAGACGCTGATTGGCCAGGGCTGTGTTTGAATCATGGTGGCTCTGCCTCCTTGTCAGTCTCAGCCAATCCTATGGGGAAGCATTGTGATTGGATCAGGCTACCACTTCTGATGTCAGCAGACTGCTTGTTTTTTTTTTTTTTTGAGGCAAACAGCATGTAGAGTTACAGCTTCAAGCTTGAATACAGTAAGATTTTGCTATATTTATGGCGGCATGAGGGGCCCAGGGGGGCTAGATGGTGGTTTTAATCCTATAGGGTCAGGAATACATGTTTGCATTCCTGACCCTGTAGTGATCCTTTAACTAATGAGATTTAAAATTTGGTAAGAGAAGTCAGGATAAGGAGTCGAATTAATATTTCCGGATTGAATGCAAGGTCAAAGCCTGTTATTGTGTGTATGTAGCGAACAATTCATTTTCAGAAGGCGTTTATGGCTGGGCATTGCCACCAGATGTGGGCGGTGGTAACGATAGCTTGATTGCATTTCCAACAGAGGTTCTCTGATGCTGGGTATAATCTGTGTAATTTCGCTGGTGTGTAATGCCTCCCAGCTGTTCTTTTATAATTACTTTTCTGTGTTGCCAAATTGAAGGAGGACTTGTATGAATGTAAAATGTATTTTGTGTAGTGTGAGGTATTTCGAGGTATGATATTCTTTGTATGCCCCACCTGGTTCACCAGGTTGGTACAGTGAATTTTGAGTGAGTGGGTAAAGCGTAGGGTGATACATCTTTGCAATTTATAATATGTCACCATAGGCAAAGCGTAGTGGTTATGGTTGGGTGGCACAAGGGTTTTTAAAAGGCTTTTCCAATCATATGCCACGCTATTGTGTATATGGGTAGTCTAAAGAAGCTCTCTTCTATTGATACCCATTGTTTCTGTGTGTGTTTGTCTTCCCAGTCATATATACCTAGAATTTGAGCTCTATGTTTGTTCATCCATAATTTACCTCTTTCACATAATGTGCATTTACACTTGTTATATATAATTTTGTTCAGAACAAGTAGTGCATTCATTTCACATCACATATTTTATATGGAACATTATTTAATATGAATACAATCTAGATAAGTGTGGCAAATATGTAACAAAGTGTGACAAAAGTTCTGTATGCCATTTTTTACTGAGACTATCATAATACTCATACTAAGGTTTTACTGCAATAAAACACATTTGTTTTGGGTTTTTCTTGGTGTCCCATGGGTACAATAATTAAAGCCACTTGTAGATTGTAAGCTTGTTTGAGCAGGGTCTTCATCAATCTATTGTTCCTGTAACATTTTGTAATTGTTGCATTTATTCTTAAATGTCCCCCATTATAATATTGTAAAGCACTGAGGAATATGGTGGCGCTATATAAATACATAATGCTGACATACTACACTACAGGACTTCTTTTGTCTGCTGTTTCCATTTCATATCCTGTTGAGGAATCGTACTATAAGTAGAGGAGCTCCATTATATCTACAAATGGGGATTGTATTGTCATCCATCAGAACTGATATGTAGCTCTGAAAATTGGAAGTGCATTTATTTATTCCAAAATTACTTCACTACCTAAAAATACTAAACTATTGGATTTTTTACGATCTATTTATTTTATTTATTTTTTTCGAAGTTGAGTGCAACTTCAACTCCCCTTGCAAGTTATTCACATAGACTTCTGGTTTGACTTTGTTGCTGCCCTCTTATCAAACAATACAACTATACTTTCCTTTGTGATTTCTTATTACAATGTCCTGTGTCTGTTTTTTTAATTTTGTACACATTTGTATGTCCCAATTGTATTGGTTAGGGTTGTACATGGGCGAAAAATTTGATTCGGCACTTCGGCACTTCGGTTCGGCAATCCGAAATTCGGGACTTCGGTAATTCAGCACTTTGGTTCGGTTTGGCACTTCCGAAATTCGGGACTTTGGCAATTTGGACATTCGGAAGCATCGGAATGTACGAATTGCCAAAATTCTGCCAAATTAAATTCGGACCAAAACGAATTGCACATGTCTACTATTGGTGATAAACAGTATTATCTTGGAACTATCTAAGACTTTTTTTTTTCTGTGTGCATAGAATAACAGAACATCTTACATTGCCACAACAGCATTAGTAAGTAAAGCAAGAACATAGAAGGTCACATTTGTGGCTTTGAGATATGGCACATTTTTTAAATTATTATTACAAAAAGCAAGGATGTTACGCTATCGCAGTGTACTTTAACTTGGTTTACAAACTTGAGGGTGCTGTGATAGCTGGCATTTAAGTTAGATCAGATCATAAGGTCTAAGGCAAACAATACATTCAGCTGGTGCGCTGACTGCAGCGTTGAGTGCAAGCTTATAGATTAGCATTATGTTATGAGTAAATGCAGGCAAAACATAACTGCAACTGGTGCACTGAGACTAGGTGTATGTGGACATAGACAGGGTGTCCCTGGGTGTGTGAGGTCAGCTCTGGCTGGCGTGTATCTAAGTGATGGTTTCTAGCTAATGTTAGGTAGTTTTACACGGTTAGAGTATCTGAGTGAGAGTAGAGGAGACATTCAATGTGAGTGAGCAACAATAAGGGCTTAACAAAGTGAAATTAGCCACATCAAAACAGCGAGCACTTTATATTCGGCTACACGCCGGCTATATGAGAAAACAACATTATTAAAACAGTGTACCGGGTAGTATGAACATAACACATTATTAAGGTGCTGCGCAAAGTTATGTTAGGTCAAACTATATCGACGGTGTCTGCATGAGAGAGTCTCAGTGCGAGCATGAAGGGCTTGTGTACCCATCTCCCGACCTGCCTGCATCTCGCGGTGGAGGGGCTGGTGCCTTGATGGTGCGGTCAGTTCAGCCTATACCTCGCTTGTGCAGGGGTGTTAGAATCAGACACCTTTTCCAGATATGAGCCGCTTTTGTCGTCAGCGTGCGAGGCATGTCTGTTGCTTGGGTATGAGGTCTCAGGGGTGCTGTGGGAGCGTGGCAAGGTTCCGCTGTGTGACTCCGCGGTCTCTTGTGTGGGTTCTCCGCATGGTGGATGCAGGTCTTCCGGAGTGTGGTGAGACTGCAAAGTCCCTGTTTGGGGGTAAGATGACTCACCGCTGGTCTTGGTCTGCGGTGTCGAGGTTTGTGTCGGGTCGTTAGCCTCCTCTTTCCCGCCCTTTTAGCTTTGCCATCACCCCGGGCGGAAGCTGCAGATCTCTGCCCGGTCTTTACTTGGGATGCTGCTGGTGGGGTCTCCGCTTCAGTGCCCCCCTGGTGGTATATTTTGGCCCAAAAGGCAGCGAACAGGCGATCCAGCCTTTCCTCCAGAGGGGGTAGTGGGGCGCTATTCAGTTGGTTACACGTGGTGACCGCCATGATTGCTGGTGCTGATCCGGCTGTGTGGATCGGTCACCGCTGTAGTTTTGCTGCTGTGTCTCAAGCTTTAGTTGCCGGGATATCCCTCACCGGCAGGGGGGGGGGGGGGAGGGAGCATGCCAGGGAGACCTCCAGGTGAATGGTTGCAGTCAGCGTAGGGATCGTCCGCCTCCCTCGCTTTGTCAGAGTAGGCCTGTGTTAGGCCTGGGGTCTATCCCCGGTTAGAAGCCACTGATTTCGGTCGGGATGCTTGTCGCTTGGTTCTGCGGTTTAGGGCTCCCTTCTCCAGGTTGCCTAACCGTCGATTTGGTGTTTTTTTGCCCCGATTTTGGCTGATTGTGAGCGTTTTTTCACGGAGCTCACCGCTCACCATGGCCGCTTGGCTCCGCCCCCTATCTAAGACTTTTAATACGTTTTCAATATAAATTATTAATGTAGCACATGTACATTGCACTATTATTATACAAATGGAAAATTTACATTTGCACTTCAAATTGCTATCTGTACTACATGTGCACTTTATTGTGTAGTACTGTTTATATCACATGACCCTTTATTATGTGACCTATATCACATGACTTATATCACATATCATGTGACTTAATTGAACATGTTGTGGTACATCCTATGACATACTGTATCAAAGTTCAAGTTTGTAATGCTATATATTCACATTATATAGTTTGGTATTGGGTTTGAAAAACATCAGCGAGGCTATGTCACCTTTAATTTGTGCCCCTAATAAACGATCACTCAACTAGAGAGATTTGTGCTAGATAATCTTTTCTTATACATTTAACGTTTATTTGTCACAACAATGCAACCAATTTGATATTCATTTCTAACTTCTTGAATTTTAGGAGTCAGTACAATCCAGCACAGAAACGTAGAAAAGAACATGCTAAAATAGAATAGAAAAAGCAAAGAAGTAAGGATACATATGTACTGTACTTTAAATGATGAATTACTGAATATTTCACAAGTAGTGAAAGACAGAATGCAGAAAGGTCAAAAATTTATCCAGAGTATAGAAGGGTAAGAGAGAATAGAAACCACAAGTCAAATTTAAAAATATTGAAATTGAATCGATGTAACACTGTCTACACCTAAAGATTATAAGGGACCATAAAAGGGCAATTAGCCCTCAGGTATTTTAGTAAATTTAGCAAATTTGAAACCTAGAAAATGTTTCCACGCCTTATCCATTTAGATCAAAAGTTCCTTATCTGATATACATTTACCAGCCCTATCATAGAGTTACAAAGTAACAAGTACTTGTTAACTGGAATCCGCACTGGTGTAGAGCAGGCCACAGCAGCTATCGCAGCTCCTAGCCTAGACCTGACTTGGCCAGCCCCGTACCCAATTGACTTGGCCAGCCCCGTATACAATATGTACAAGTACTTGAAGGAAGTGATCTGAGATCACTTCCTCTAAGTGCTGCAATGCGTAGATTGAGGTTGTCCCTCACCACCTGCAATCACCGCTCGGTTTGCACTAGCAAATATCTGAAGTCCTGTGACTCCTGATAGGTCAGAGCATGTTTGGCTCTGGCAGACTTGAGTGCCGTGCAAAGACACCTCGAGTGCCATCAATGGCACGCGTACAATAGGTTGCTGACCCCTGTTATAGAGCATTTAGACTATTACAAAGAAATGTTGATATCACTATTAATAAAAAATTGCTTTTACAGGTATGCTTCTGGATATACCACTTCAAAACATTAAGCCCTAATAGACTCATTGAAGAGTTTTTATAATTCACATTTCTCAATAAATAATAAAGACCATCTCCGGTTTATTTGAAATATCATCATAAATATAAAATTTTTAGATGCCTAATTGCTGACATCTAGTGGTGTATAGCAATAATAAAAACTCATACCACCCTTATACCATCTAGTGTGCCCCGCTAAACCTTTTTAGTGTGCAGTCTAGTAATCTCCCCGCATGCACTCTGTTATACCCTCCCCAAGTGTGGCCACTTATACAGTGTAAACAACTAAGGGGGGGAGTCAAGGGACATACCTGCACACCCTTTCATTGCCAGCAAAACAGACACCCATACTATCATCTACCCTTTCACTACCAAACCTTTCCTGTCAACCATCTGTTCGTTGATAGGCAATTCTTGTCAGACATGCCTTACCCTACTTTTTGACTATCATGCAGGTGATAGATTCTGTTGTGATACTCTCTAGTAATCATTGGAAATATATCTCGGAATATATATACAACTTTTTCAAGCTGGAAAATAAAAAAAAGCATCTGCAATATTTAAATGCTTCTTGGCAGTGCCAACTCATGGAAGTCTTTTGTGCCTAGAAATGTACCCTTATTGACCTAGCATTAGCTTTGATCCAACGTTGTTCTCCTTTACCAATAGCAAATAGTGTGATGTTGCCATTTTTGTCCAATAACTTTACTTTGATCACTTCACATTGACAGCACCTTTAAGTTCAGTGGATAACCAAAATACAACCTCTCAGAATAATGATTTCTTTAAATTCTTAAATGGGAAACTCCACTGCTCAAATACAAAAATAAATAAATACAAATCACGATTTAGTAAATAAATCCTTAATTCAAAAACCATACATGTATTTCATTATGCATTTTTTATTGGAGTTATATCTAAAAACAGCTTGCTAAAGCTGTAGATCTCTTGTCTGCTGCCTTTGCAATCCCTCCCCTTCTAACCCCGCCCAGACTGTCCAATCACAGACTTCTCAATGCAGCTCTATGAGAAGTCTTTGCAAGGCAGGTGCCCTGGGCCATTGTTGCCTTTTAAATTTAACTCCACAATGTTCAGAAGACATATTGAATTGTCATTTTTCTTCTTTGTCCAGACACATCATAGTATCTTCCTAACACTATCCCTACCTCGGTAGTCCCCCTCCTCCCCTCCCCTCTCCCCCCTCCCCAATGGCATGTAAAGAGTTAAAAATACATTTATTTTCTAATTTGATCACACCTACTCCAGGGTCAGCACTCCTCCTCCTCCAACTCCATCCATCAGGGGAAGATAAATGTGCATGCGCAGAAAGCTCTGCAAGCACATTAGTAGAGTTAGGCTGTCCATTGTAAAACACTGAATCAATGCTTCCCTATGGGGATTTCACTGATGCTGGATGCCCTCATGCAGAGTGTGAGGATGTCCAGTGTCATTTAGGCAACATAGAGTTCAGAAACCTCCAGGAAGTGCTTCTAGTGGCTGTCTAGTTGTAATATTTGGATGTTGCCATACAAAACAAACTCAGGCTGACTGGTACATAATAGCTGAAAGGCTTGTTATAAAACAAAAGTAAGTAGAATATTGTACTTTTATTATTGCTATACACCACTAGATGGCAGCAATTAGGCATTTTAAAAATGAAATATTTATGATAATATTTCAAATAAACCGGAGATGGTCTTTATTATTTATTGAGAAACGTGAATTATAAAAACTCAGACTCAAACTGCAGTCAGATGCTCAGGGATTATCTTATAATAATAATGGGGGGACATCGTTTTTGCAATCATTCGCCCTCTTACAACGGCCTGCTGGGTGCCTGGTCTCATTTAAGACTGGCTGTACTATGCATCTGGCTTTATTGGAATCCTATCCTGTTGGCCATTTGTTGACTGTTAAATATAGATGTCCACAGGCGTCACAACGTGGGGTGAAAACAAAAAGTAGTATTTATTGTGAATCAAACAGGACAAAAAAAAGGATACATGACAGGTGTATAGTCGCCATTTGGGCAGTCGGAATCCAGGACAAACCACCCCCATATCCTAACCCAATAACACACGGACACTAAGTATTATGGGGAAATTTGTCCACAGCTTTATTAACCAATAATTATAATAATAATAATAATCATAATAATAATAATAATAATAATAATAACAATAATAAATTAACATATTAAACATGGGTCATTGCCCCCCATACTCCGCCCCCTCGCATCCTGTTCCTTCGGCTACCATACAAAAGGCAATGACCCCCATATAATAACACCTATACATATTTATAACATATAACATATTTATAACATACACCAACATTCCAAAGTGCCAACCATCCATTAACCACGGCAGGGGTATACCCGGATACCCCTGCCCCACCAGGTTCTGAGTCACCTCCAGGACTCGAAACCTCTCAACCACCGATGACCACAATCTGTTTATTCCACCTCACGTTCATCCAGGGGAGCCTATTTCCTCTCCTTCGGCTCCCCGTCCCGCCGCTGTGAAAGAAACGGGTTAAATAAACACATAACAAACAAAGGGAGGGTGGGTGGGACAAACTCAACCAGGTAGAAAGTTAGAATGACTCACCTAAAATGGCTGCTCATTTAAATAGCCAATCCTACTTACCCATAATCCAACCCTTGCTTACTTCCTCCTAAGCCCGCCTCCTAACCCCTGTCAAGGCCTTTTTTCGCTTAGCTGCGCTCTAGCTACATGGGGCTACATGACAGGTGTATAGTCGCCATTTGGGCAGTCGGAATCCAGGACAAACCACCCCCATATCCTAACCCAATAACACACGGACACTAAGTATTATGGGGAAATTTGTCCACAGCTTTATTAACCAATAATTATAATAATAATAATAATCATAATAATAATAATAATAATAATAATAATAACAATAATAAATTAACATATTAAACATGGGTCATTGCCCCCCATACTCCGCCCCCTCGCATCCTGTTCCTTCGGCTACCATACAAAAGGCAATGACCCCCATATAATAACACCTATTCATATTTATAACATATAACATATTTATAACATACACCAACATTCCAAAGTGCCAACCATCCATTAACCACGGCAGGGGTATACCCGGATCAAGCTATTCACTTTCTTCCTGCACCTATCCATAGCTAACGGATCCCGAGCGTGCCGCCACCGGCGCCTCGGGACAATCTCCGACCAAACCAACATGACCCCCGGAAGCAGGCCCCTCAACTTATTGATGTCCTGCTTCATCCACTTCACCAGCCGGCGTTGCGGCGTAAGGCCCAGGTCATTACCCCCAATATGCAGGACCAGTAAGTCCGGCGTGTATCCCGCCGCCAGCATCCCAAACAGTTTACCACAAACATCCCCCCAGCAGAAACCCCGATACCCAAACCAGCGAACTGCCAACTGGCCTCTCGGAAAACCCAGCTGCTGGCCTTGCACTCGAGCTGCGGCCCTCCTCTCGGCCCAGAAGACAAACGAATGGCCCACGATCCATGCCTCACGCCCTGGGGGGAAAAACAAATGATGAGGGAAGTCCGACAGAGACCCCCCACCCCAGCCCAAATAACACAGTGAACCATTTAGTACAGCCAGTTACCAGTCTCTTATTCCCAAAACACGTCTTATTTTTTTTTTTTTTGCATAAAACGGTCCCCAATCTCATTACTCCAACAGACCCAATCTGACATAGGAACGGAATCTTACCGATTCCCACCTTCCGATCCGTTTCACCACCTCGTCCCCCAATCCCAACCGAGCCGCCTCCGTGGCAGCCCCAATACGGAACGAGTGCGTTCCAAATCGTTCAGCCCGAAGCCCTAACTTGCCCAAGCCCAACCGAAAAACTTTCGTGAACTGAAACCGAGAGAGGGAGGATCCGTCGGCATGCACCAACAAGGAACCCCCCATCGCCGGCCTCCGCGCCAGGTACTCTGCCGTAGCAGCCAACGGGCACAAAGCCGAGCCCGGCAAGGCCCCCAGTGCCACGTTCCGGCCCACGCCGCGGACGTCCGTTTTGGATCTGCCTAGGTGCACCACCACCTTCCCATCCAAGACACGAACCCCCGAAAATTGCAGGCCCCCTTGCACCCTCTTATTAGCACTCACCAGTTCCCCAATTCGGAATGCCCCAAAAAACGCCAAAATAAACGCCACCTTGAACAGCGAAGCCTCGAACCCATCAAAACAGATTTCAGGCAACAAAGCCACCAAATCCCCCAGTAGTCGAACCGACACCGGGCGCCTGGTATCCGGCGACCTGCGTCCCTTGCGATAGCCCTTCAGGGCCTGCCTGATAATGAAAGTCTTAGTAAAGTCCTCCTTCCCATGCCATCTGAACCAAAACGCCATCGCCGCCATGGACCTGTCCACCATGGCAGGCGACGCCCCTTTTGCCAGCAACTGACAGGTGTACCACAGGAAAGCATCCCGCAGAGCCTCCCCGCTGACCATGGCCAGCCCGTCCAGCAACCGCTCCCACAAGCCCCAAACCTTACTGTACGAGGCCCAAGTGGCCGGCGCCAGGGAAGCCTTCACAAGTCCTCCAAGCAGGATGTTCCCAGCTGCCAAATCTCGTCCGGGCAAGCCTGCCCGTCCTTCGAAGCCCCCGGCGCCACCAGCCAGAATCGGGACCACTGAAAACGAGACAGAGCATCAGCCACCTCATTCAAATAACCGGGAACATGCCGCGCGCGAAAAACAACATTCCGAGACATACACAGCAATACCAGTCGCCTAAGCAGCCTAACCACCGGCCTTGAGGCCGCAGATTGACGATTCACCGCGTGAACCACCGCCATGTTATCCGAGAAAAAGACCACTTTCCGATCACGCAGCCTGTCGCCCCATAGTGCCATCGCAACCACTAACGGGAACAACTCAAGGAAAGCCAAGTTGCGCATAAGAGGGCTCGAACCCCAAGAGTCCGGCCACCTCTCCGCACACCAGCAGCCACCAAAATACGCCCCAAAACCTACACTGCCCGATGCATCCGTGAAAAGCTCAAGCTCGGCCGATGACTGGCCCTCCTGCCTGAACAACACCGTCCCATTAAAATCCCGCAAGAAGGCATCCCAAATGCCCAAGTCCGCTTTCATGGCCGCCGACACCCGGATGAAATGGTGCGGGGACCGAACCCCCGCAGTAGCGGCCGACAAGCTGCGACTGAAGACCCTTCCCATCGGAATGACCCGACACGCAAAATTGAGCAGCCCAATCAAAGACTGGAGCTGCCGCAGAGTAACCTTGCGCGCCCCCGCTACAACAGCCACCGCCCCTCGAAGCCTGTCCAGCTTATCTCGGGGCAGCCGACATTCGCCCAACCCAGAGTCAATCTCCAGACCCAGGAAACTCAGACACGTGGTCGGGCCTTCAGTTTTATCCGCCGCCAGCGGAACCCCGAAGTGGCCCGCCACCCACTCAACCGTCCGCAGCAGGCGCAGGCAATCCAAGGAATCAGCCGGCCCCACGCACAGAAAATCATCCAGATAATGCACAATAAAACGATTCCCCGCTTCCACCCGTACCACCCATTCGAGAAAAGTGCTAAATTTCTCAAAATAGGAGCACGAAATGGAACAACCCATGGGCAGGCACAAGTCCACGAAGTAGTTCCCTTCGAAGAAACACCCCAGCAGGTGATGACAGTCCCGGTGGACCGGCAGCAGCCGAAACGCGGCCTCAATGTCCACCTTTGCCATCAGAGCCCCACGCCCTGCCCGCCGGACCAGATCGACCGCCCGGTCGAAAGATGCATAAGACACCGAGCACAAGTCCTTATGAATACCGTCATTCACCGATTCCCCTTTCGGGTACGAGAGGTGGTGAATGAGTCGAAATTTACCCGGCTCCTTCTTGGGAACCACCCCAAGTGGAGAAATCCGCAGGCCGTCCAGCGGAGGCACTGCGAACGGGCCCGCCATGCGGCCCAGCCCGACTTCCTTGCCCAGCTTCTCCCTAACCACGTCCGGGAAGTCAGCCACAGACTTCAGGTTGCGCAGCCTCCCCGATCCCCCCTCCCGCTCCTGGAACGGAATGAAAAACCCCTTCGCAAAACCCGCCAGGAGCACAGCGGCATCCGCCTTGTTATCGTAGCGGCTTAGCCATGGCTCCATCGCGCTTAGCCTCACTGGGGTTAAGCCCAGGGGAAGCGGATGCACCCCCTCCCCCGGTCGCGACAGCAGCACCGGCGCCACCGGACTTCCCCTTCTTAAAGCAGCGGTTGAGCCCATGAGCGCCTCCACAGCCGGAGCACTCATGCTTGAAGCGACAGGTGGTCCCCCATTTGCATTGGCCCTCATTATAGAGCCAACATAAGCCCTTCGGTAAGGCGGCCGACGAGGCGGACTGCCCCCTAGCGCCGGCCGAGTTCTGAAAGGGCTGCGCCTTTTGCGCCATCATTAACTTCATCCAGAGCGGCAGGTCCATTTGGTCCCACCGCATACCCGGGTTAGCCGCCAGCCGCTGCCTAAACTGCTCGTCATACCGCCACCACGCCAACCCCCCGTAAGTCCGGTACGCTTCCCAAATGCCATCCAAATAACAAAACAGAGAGGAGCATAACCCCGGCGATTTCTCGCCGAGCACACTAGCCAGCACACAAAAAGCCCTCAGCCAATTCCCAAAGGATTTCGGAATCTTGCGATACCGCTTCCTCTTCTCCTCCTCCTCCTTCTTCTCGTCCTTCTTATCCTCCTCCTTGAGGTCTATAAAGTCCTCCAATGGGAGGAGGGAGAAGATCTCACAGAATTCCCCTTTCCATATCCTATCCTTCACTTCCTGTTTCAAATGAACCCCCAACGGGCCCGCAAACGACACATACGCGTGCTGTCTAGCCGCGTCGGGAATACCCCCGGTCAACTCAGCCCGCTCGCTCCCAGTCTCCCCTACGTCCTGCGGCACCACCATGTCCCCGCCCAAACTAGGCCCTGTGGAGTTCCCAACCCGAGAGCCCGTAGCCACAGCACCCGGAGCCCACACCTGACCAATGCCGCTAGTGTCACCCCCCGCCCCCAATGAGTGGAGTAGTGCCTGAAGTGTGGTAATTAAAGCACTAGAGTGTATTGACCCACTGGACTCACCGGCCAAGCCCCCCGACACCGGGACGGTGGGGGCTGCAGTGCAGATCGCCCGACATCCAGGAAGAGGAACTTCCGCTGCTGTCTCGCCGACCGGGGAGCCCACCCGGTGCCCAGCCTGCGAGGAGGTGGAACGGCTCCGAGATCTAGGACAAGGAGAAGAAGTCCTGGGTAGGGTGTAACGGACATCAATACCCCTCCCGTCACGACCCCGGGAGCGCCTGCTCTGTACCGAAGCCTCCCGCTGACCTCTACCACCACGTGGCACCCTGGAACCCCTGGGGCTACGACTCCTCCCGTCTCTACTATTAGGCCGCCCCTGCCGACCATACCTAGGGGCTGCCGCACATTCCCCTGCCGAGCTGTCCGAGGGGGAGCAGTGCCTACCCGACCTCCCCCGCGCCTCCCGGGACCCCTGCGATCTAACGGGTGATGGACTGTCGCTACCACTCCCAGAATCCGGGCCCCCCCGCCGCCCGACCACTACCGAGGGTCCCGGTCCCCGACCCCCCTTGGTCCTCCGACTGACTGCCTCCGGAACCCTTTTTTCCGCGCCTACCACCACCGCCCCTTTACCCCTACCCCCCTGCTGACTAGACCCCGACAGCCCAGACCTACCCACCACCCCTACGGGGGACCCGCTCTCTGACCTGGCCACATCCCGAGACCCCCCCCCCGCCCCTGGAACTCACACCTTTCGATCCCCGTTTACGCTTCGGGGCCCCAGAACCCTCCCCCCTTAGGACTATGGCCTGGGCACCCTCAACTGGCCTACTCCCGCCCCCCTCCGTGGCAGAGCTCCCCCTAACGACCTTCCCGCCAAGAGGGCCCCGGCCGGAGCCCCCTGCACTTGCCTGTTGCCTCCCAGGCCGGCCATGCAGTCTCCCGGATCCAGCCTCGTCATCCTCGTTACTCTCCGATGGGGGGGAAGCCCGCCCAGACCTCCCCTCCGTGGGTCCTGCAACACCAGGGGGCCGCCCGGCCACTTCCGACCCGAAAGCAGCAGCGCCCCCGTCCGCGACATCCTTCTGCCGCCGAGTGCTCGTCCGAGGCTCCGTCCGCACGCGGGGAGGCAAGGCCTCGACCACGCGGCTCCCGGGCCTGCTGCCGGTCGCAACCGAAACCCCACTGCTTCCGGGGACAACTTCACCGGGCCCCGTGCCCGGGCTTAGCCTCCTCGGGGGCCTCCGAGCCCTGACCGGTCTCCCGCCATCACCGTCCCGATCCGCCGCCTCCGCCAGGGCAGGGCCGAGCTGTGCCCGTAGCCAGTCGACACCCTGATGCCGTGCTGCCGACCTGATCCCCTCCAGCAAACGCTCCACGTCGTCCATGGCCCTGCAGAGGAGACAAAGGAAATCCAACCAAGCAAAGTCCACGCACACCGAGGTGAACACAAACTCAACCAGGTAGAAAGTTAGAATGACTCACCTAAAATGGCTGCTCATTTAAATAGCCAATCCTACTTACCCATAATCCAACCCTTGCTTACTTCCTCCTAAGCCCGCCTCCTAACCCCTGTCAAGGCCTTTTTCCGCTTAGCTGCGCTCTAGCTACATGGGGCTACAATATTCCGGCCATGATCATGCCTCACAGCCGAAAATTTGTATCCTTTTTTTGTCCTGTTGGAAGTTGTGATGCCGGTGGCCTTTATATATTTTACTGTTTCTGATGGGCGATGGACTATCTACCACATAGCTCCCTTGTATTTTTACTTGTGTGCAGCACTCCTTTGACTTTGGCCATTCATTGACTGACCGCTCTCAGCCGGTGATTGCAATTCTGTGCATAACATTGAACTCCCCACCTTCCTCCATAGCATTTATAACAATTTTAAATAAACAGTGATATTAAAAAAAACCTCCAAGCAGGATAACCACTACAGTGCAGAGCTTAGGATCGTTTGCTAGCTCTGCTTAGGAAGTTCCGTTAGCTCTCTGTCTGGCTGAGAGAGCTGCACTGCAGAGCTTAGCTGAGACAGAAATAGAGGTAGTGGAGGTGGGGAGTGTTACACTGCAGACTCTAGGCAAGAACAGTGGTGTATCCTGGTTTTGTGCTGCCCAAGGCAGGACAAAACTCAGGCACCCCTCCCCCCCCCGCGCACACACGCCACACCCACCCAACCCTTCCCCCGTGCCCCGCATTCTAAATACACACACACATTCACTGACAGAAACACATACTCACTAACAGACACTCACTCACTAACAAACACACACTCACTCACTAACAGACACACACTCACTCACTAACAGACACACACTCACTCACTAACAGACTCACTCACTCACTAACAGACAAACACACACACACTAACAGGCAAACACACACTAACAGACACACACTAACAGACACACACACACTAACAGGCACACACACACACACACACACTAACAGGCATACTCACACACTAACAGGCACACACACACTAACAGACACACACACTCACTCACATTAACACTTTTTTTTAAATTTACCCCTACCCCCCCTACCCCCCCTACCCCCCCCAGCCTCCTTATCTTTAGGAATGCTAGGGGGGGTTCTCCCTTTTCCTAGGGCTGCCGGTCGGGCTGCTGGGCTGGCTGCTGGGCTGGCTGCTGGGCTGGCTGCTGGGCGGGCGGGTGGGCGGCGAGGGAGCACTTTCCTTTGAGCTCCCTGCTCAGCTCCCTCGCGCGCCGCCCGCAGAGTGAGGCTGGGAGCTGGAATAGGACGTCATATTCCGGCTCCCAGCCTCACTCTGCGGGCGGTGCGCAAGGGAGCTGAGCAGGGAGCTCAGAGGAAATTGCTCCCTCGCCGCCAGCCCAGCAGCCCGACCGGCATGTCAGTTAGCCGCAAGGCTAACAAGACATTTACCCTGGGCACTTGGGGGCGGCTTTTTTTTCCATCCCCTGGAAAATGCCGGCCAAGGCAAATGCCTTGTTTGCCTCGCGGCTAAAACGTCTCTGGGTAAGAAGTCAAAATCTGTAAAGTGGTTTGACTCCTTACAGTTGAGGGGCGCAAGGGCACTCCTAGGACCATAACCACTACAGATGCAGCAGTGGCTCTGGTTTTTGAAGTGCTCCTTTAACCTTGGCAATTAGAGATGACTTATTGTACATATGCATGATTTTAAGACACCTGTTAATATTTTATAATACAAGCGAGTTATTTCACTAATGTGATTAGTTCTGCTATTAAGTGTGATAATGTTAAGATCACAACATTAAGGGTTTAATATATATATATAAACAAGGTCTATTTGAAAAAAGTCATTGCTAGTATACTAGCCATTGCTAGAATAACGAGAATGGTTTGCGCGACATCAATGTAACCTGGCAGCCAAGGAGAGTGGACTGGAATGTGCATGAGTGAATAATGACTTCACTGTACTAGACGCCAATGAATGCGCATGTATACTGTGTGGCAATTGCATTCAAAATCACTGACTGAATAAGGCAATGAATCTGCATCAAATTATGCATTAAGCTTGAACATTCCTCTGCGGAAACTATTCGGATGATTTAGAAGACTTTCAGGGACGATGCAATGAGCGCAGTGATAATAAAAGTGTGACCCAAATATTTCAAATATGGTTTAGAATGTTTAAAGTGATCCATGTTCTGGAAGGCCAGCAAAGCAGAACTCCTATGAATATTGAATGTGTACAGGCTGCAATCAACAAAGTTTGGCGACTGACAGTACGAGAGCTAGAAACCTATTCTGGGGATTTCAAAAACTACTATGTCCAAGATTTTGACACAGGATCTTGACATGAAACATGTCATGGCAAAATTTGTTTGGAAAACGGCCGCAGCTGAGCTTGTCAAGGAGGTAGATCAGGGGCAGAGCCAGCACAAGCCAAACACAGCTATTGCCAATCAGCATCACAAGAGATGCATTGAAATAATGCAGAGGGTGGAGACACTGAATAGCAGTGCTGCACAGTGTGAAGCACTGCCCCAGGAAGCACCTCTAGCAGCCATCTGAGGAGTGGCCAGTGAAGTTATCACTAGGCTGTAATGAAGCCCATGGAGCAACGCAGTGGGGAGTGGGCCTTGACAGGGCCAGAGAGTGGGCAGGTGAAATTAAGGTCAAGAGGTGTGGTTAAAGTGATAGGCAGCTGGGGGGTGGAGAGTAGGGGTTTAAATAGCAGCCATTTTAGAAATGTGGCCATCTTAATCAAAATCACTTACTTGTTACTTGTAGCAGGTCTGTGGTTTGTGTTTTCTATTGCAGGTATGGCTTCTGCTGAAGAGATCCTGGCTGGCGTTCGTAGAATGGTGGAGGAGAAGGGGATGTCCTGGCTGCAGGATCAACTGGGGGTCCCAAGCACGTCTGCTCCCCCCTCCGCGGTGCTGGAGAAGAGGCCGAGGAGAAGGGCACGACCGCCCCAACGGCTCAGCCCAGGAGCAACTACGGCGGAGCTCAGAGAAAGGAGTCCGTCGTCGGGAAGAACAGGAGGAGAGGCCCAGGCGGCTGGGAGGGCCGCGGGAGCAAGGACGCGCCAGTCGGGCGCACGGCAGGCGCGGAGGCCTGCATCACGGACGGCGCCTCGCCGCAAGTCTGCAGGCGGGAGGACGAGACGGAACGCTGGACCCGGCCGGCGGAGGCGGCGGCTGGTCAGCAAGGCGGTGTGGGGACGTCCGATCCACGCCCCGGTGAGTCTGCCCCTGGTGGCAATGCTGGAGGGCAGGGGGAGGTGATGGAGGCACTAAGCGAAGCGTTAGCGCCCCTACAGGGGGCAGGAGGTGCAGCAGCTGTCAGGGCAGGGACAGAATTAACCCCTGCAGGGCCAAGGCGCAGGGGAACAGACGGACAGGGGGTCCAGGGAACAGGAGCTCAAGCACTCAGTGGATCAGCGGGGGGGGGAAATCCCGGCCCCCAGGAAGTCGCAAGGGGATCTTGTGGGGACACATCTGAGGCCAGGAGAGCAGTTTCAGTGGACAGGGAGGAGAGGCTGAGTCCACAGAGGAGAGGGTTCGGCAGGGGCAGGAGAGAAGAGCGGGAGCCCCCTAGGGGTTGCTCCCAGGGTCAGCAGTTCGAGAGCAGGAGTCGCAGGGAGAGTAATGCGCAGGACAGCGACAGGCGCAGCATACGAAGGAGTTCAGGGGAGGAAAGGAGGCGCAGGAGCAGGAGCAGGAGCAGGAGCAGGAGCAGGTCCAGGAGCCAGTGGAGGAGACAGAGGTCCAGCACCAGGGAACCGAGGGAGAGATATTGGCGCAGTCCATCAGTGTCGTCAGCCAGTCAGCAGGGAGAACAGAGGAGCGCATACGGCCGGGATGGTCAGGCAGCGGGGAAGTGCAGGGACGGTGACCGCAGGAGGGAGCGCAGGGAGGAAGGGCGAGTAAGGCAACAGGTGTGCAGACTACCCAGGCTATCTTCTCCCAGCAGGTCTCGGCAAGGTGTCATGCAGATTTAAGCATGAATGCTCCGGATGTGGGGGCAGTCACGGGGTCAACAGATGTTTTTGAAAAGGGAAGGCTAATCTTGGGGGTGCAACAGGGTCAACAGCTACAGCGGTTCCACCTGGGAACGTCGCCAGTGAAGGTCGACGTGATGCTGCCTTGGCTAAGGTTATACGCTAATCAGAAAGATGCGCGATTTTTATGGAAGGGGTTTACGGAGGGCTTTGTTATCCCATTCAAGAGTAAGGGGACAGGAATTATGGGTGCAAACCTGAATTCTGTTCGGGAGCACCCTGGGGTAGTGAGGGAAAAATTAATGAAGGAAGTCCATTCGGGGAGGATGGCGGGGCCATTCCTGTCCCCACCAATACACGATTTGCGAGTGTCCCCGCTAGGGGTGGTCCCAAAAAAGGAGGTGGGAAAATTTCACTTGATACATCACTTATCACACCCTCAGGGGGCTTCGGTGAATGATGATATCGACGCAGCACTGTGTTCTGTATCCTATACATCATTCGACCAGGCGGTCGAGTTGGTTCGGAGAGCGGGACATGGGGCTTTGATGGCGAAGGTGGATGTGGAAGCAGCGTTTCGGCTGTTACCCATACATCCGGATTGCCACCACCTACTGGGGTGTTTCTTCGAAGGGGGTTTCTTCGTGGACCTGTGCCTACCCATGGGCTGTTCAATATCGTGTTCCTATTTCGAGAAGTTTAGCACCTTCTTGGAATGGGTGGTACGACGGGAGTCGGCCGGGGGGGCGATAGTGCATTACCTCGACGACTTCTTGTGCGTAGGGCCGGCGGGAGCCGACCGGTGTGGGCAGATATTGAAGGTATTTCAATGGGTGGCACACTCCTTCGGGGTTCCGCAAGGGGTTCCGCAAGGGATAAAACTGTTGGCCCCACTTCACGCCTCAGTTTCCTCGGTTTGGAGATTGACTCAGTGGCGGGTGAGTGTAGGCTGCCCGAGGACAAGTTACGTACGCTTTGTCAGTTAGTGGACACAATGAAGGGGGCAAGGAAGGTGACTTTAAGGGGGCTACAGTCCCTGCTTGGGAGCCTAAACTTTGCCTGCCGGGTGATCCCGATGGGAAGAGTTTTTTGCAGGCAGCTAGCTCGGGCAACCAGTGGCGTACGGAGGCCAACGCATTACGTTAAGATCTCGGCGGATATGAGAGAGGATCTGGTAGTATGGGGGAGGTTTCTAAAGGATTTTAACGGTACGGTTATTTTCAGGGAGCCGGGCGTCTCGTCTACGGCCATTGGATTGTTCACGGATGCCTCGGGAAGTGTAGGTTTTGGGGCTTATCTGTCAGGACAGTGGTGCGCCGAGGAGTGGCCGGCGGACTGGAAAGCGAGCTCGCTGATCAGGAATCTAGCATTCCTGGAGCTGTTCCCGGTGGTAGTGGCAATGGCACTATGGGGGGGGCGACTCGCGAACAAAAAAGTGGTCTTTTACTCAGACAATATGGCAGTGGTCCAGGCTATCAACGGTTTGTCGGCATCGTCGCCAGCGGTAATACGGTTGTTAAGGCATTTGGTACTGCTATGCATGTCAAACAATGTAGTGTTTAGGTCACGGCATGTACCGGGGTTCTTGAACATAGTAGCTGACGCACTGTCTCGTTCACAGTGGGAACGTTTTCGGAAAGCGGCACCAGAAGCACAGGAGGTGGGTCTGGCATGTCCGGAGGAAGTGTGGCAGCTCGGGACATTATGCTTGGGGAGCTCGTGAGGAATTCCTTGGCACCGGGTATGTGGGCGGCATACAAAAAGGTTTGGCAGGAATGGGATGAGACTGTGGTACAAGTGGGAGGGGCCCTTCCGCAAGTCGGCGTCTAGACGTACTATTATGGGTACTGTGTCGACTATTCGCTACGAAGGTGTCGCCGTCTATTCTAGACAGGCACTTGTCGGCACTGGCTTTCCTGTTCAAGTTTAACGGATGGGAGGACATAACCAAACACTTTATGGCGAGGCAGGCCGTGCGAGGTTTTCGAAGAGGGAAAAAATCTGTGGATACGAGGAGACCGGTGTCGTTTGCAGTACTTCAGGGGCTAGTGGAAGTACTACCTTTCTTATGTTCATCAAACTACGAAGTGATCTTATTTTCTGGGGCGTTTGCATGGGCCTTTTTTGGGGCTTTTCGGATTGGGGAACTGATTAGCATGAACAAAGTGGGAGTTGGTGGGCTTCAAAGGGGGGATGTGGCTATCAGCGCAGACAGGGTGCTTATTGAGTTGAGGCGTTCAAAAACTGATGTTTTTGGCAAGGGATGCCTGGTGACATTGTTTGCTCTGCCAGCATCCAAGGTCTGCCCAGTGGCTTGCGGGGCCAGGTACTTGGAATTCCCCCCCAAACTGGAAGGTTGTTTCTTCATCCATGCGGATGGGACGGCGTTATCCCGTTTTCAGTTTGTGAGGGTATTTCGCTCGGGCCTACTTAAGCTAGGCTTGGACCCAGCGCAGTTGGGGACGCATTCTTTCCGAATTGGAGCGGCAACAGAGGCAGCGCGCCTGGGGCTGGGCGACGAAAGGATTAAGCGGATTGGGAGGTGGGAATCTATTCGGTTCCGCTCATATGTGAGGCCTGATAGGTTGGTGTAATGGTGGGATGGGGCGTTTAGCTGTTCAAGTTACTCTGCTGTTCCTGTTTTCTTATTTCAGGTCGTTTGGTATGGTTGATCGGACATTCCTATGTGTACTGGGCACAGAAGAGGGCCGCGGTGAGAAGAGATGGAGCGCAATTGGGCTTTCCTAAGGATATGGTGGTTCTATCGTGGTTTGGGTTCAGGGGTTTCAGCTGGCAGAGTATTAGTTTGGAGTTGTTCCGTAGGATTGGTACAGGGGTTATACCGGACGTGGTACTGGTTCACGGTGGGGGGAATGACCTAGGTCTGATCCCTCAGCGCGAACTATTGAGGAGGATGAAGAAGGATGTGGATCGGCTGTGTGAATTGGTCCCTGGAGTGATTGTTGTCTGGTCAGAGATGGTGCCCCGTTTTAATTGGAGACACGCCAGGGACCTGGCCGCTGTAGCGAGGTGTAGGGGAAAGGTCAATAAGACCATGGCGATTTTCATTCGCCGGATTGGCGGGGTGGTAGTGAGGCACCGGGAACTGGAGGTCATGCTGCCAGGGTACTTCAGGAAAGACGGGGTGCATTTGTTGGACGTGGGCTCTGACTTTCTTAACCTAGGTTTTCAGGATGGGATTGCCCAGGCCCTAGTTAGGTGTGGTGGGGGTCGCACATGAGCTTAAGGTGGTCAAGTCATGTGCTGTGGCGGAATAGGGCGTGGGTTAAATTGGATTTAGGTGGAATAGAATGGGGATAGGCCAAGGTCTAGGCTGGAATAGGCCGGAAGGAAAAAGTGGTTGGTAGGTTTTAGCTCGTTGGTGGCGACGAACCTGGGGGTGTAGGTGTGTCTGGGGTACACACCTACGGTTAACATATTGGTTTTGGGGCCTCTTTGGTAGGCCACGTGTAAAAAGTTATGCACTATTGGAATGTTCATTATTGTTATTTGTTTTTTTTTTGTTTTTTTAAATTCTTTATTTTTGTGGGTATATGAGAATTCAACACGCAATACATTATGTGCAAAATAAGAACAGAGATACATAACATGTATAAAATACAGTTTAGCTGGTCATCACACAACAATCACATTTGCACAGAAAACTTTGCCACCCGATTTTTTTTTAAATAAGTAAGTAAAGCCCTGCATTGTTCCCTCATGCAATCAACTTTTAGGACGTGCGGCTTCTCTGAGGGGCTATTAGATAGCTTTATGCGCCCTGCGTAGGAATGTTGGGGCCATAAGCTCGACATGGCACTAATATAATTAGTTGAGGGAGCGTGTGTAGTACGGCCATTGGCCATTAATTGGAGTGGTGCAGGCCCTCAAAAGTCTCCCAGTAGGAAGCCTGTAAGTAGCATTTTGAGGCGCTGCATTCGCTTTGTGTTGGGGGGGGGGGGACAAGACCGCTTGATCCGAGTCAGTGGGTGTCTGCCTACGGAGCCAGTGTGTTAAATATGTCTGGTGCCCTGAAGCCTTCATGAACTTAAAGAAAAAAAACATTAAACCTGTACTGCCTTAGTGAACGTAGGAAAGTAAAAGACGGAGAGTAAAAAAAGTAAAGAAACCAGGCGCCAAGAGGCAACTGTTTGTAAGGTGAGTTGATAGACGTTATGAGTGTAGCATATGAAAAATCGTCCAAGAGATAGTCCTGTTGTCGGGGACCCGTTGGACATATCACAGTTGCCCTTGCTTGTGTGGTCGCTTGCCTCATGTTAGAGGGCCCGGCATCCCCTGTACAGTTCCTCTGGGCACAAAGGGAGTTATTGCGTCGACGTTCCATGTTGGGTTGGCCCTTGTTGCTGCTGCAGGGAGCGAGAGTCCCAGTGACTGGAGAAACTTAGGCGCCTCAGAGGCGTGTGTCAGGAGGGCCGTTTTACCAGCATGTTCTACGGTCAAACGATGGGGGCCCCATTTATAGGGGATAGAGTTCTCGTTTAAAATCGAGGTGATGTGGCGGAGAGATCTGCGCCAAGTGAGGGTGTGCCTTGAAAGGTCCCTGTAGAGGGTCAGACTTGCTCCGTCAAACATGACTGTAGGAGAGCCTCTTGCGGCTCCCATGAGGGCCCCCCGGTCAGAGTCCCGTACAAATTTAAGCAGCACATCTCTTGGTGCTTCCTGGGGTGCTTTGAGTGCCTTGGGGAGGCGAAAGCAGGTGTCGATTCCTACCTGCTTCGCTTGTTTGGGAGTTAGTAAGGTTGCCACCAGCCTCCTGCAGTAGTGTGGTAACTCCAGGTTTTCTGCCGATTCCGGCACTCCCCGAATTCGCAGGTTTCGGGCTCTAGTTTTGTCCTCCATTCCCGCTAATTGAGTGATTAGTGCAGTGTATTGCTTTTGTAACAGTTCCAGGGCTGCGTTTGTCGCCACCTGTGCTACCTTCGTGCCCCCAAGGGACTCCTCCACGGAGATCACCCGGCTGGAAAGTGTGGAGAGTTCTCCTCGGATAAGTGCCATGTCGGCATCAAACATTGCCTTGATATCTAGTGTCAGTGCCTTAATGTCGGCTTTCGTAGCGGGTGCTGCGTCGCCTAGTGCTTTAGGCTGCTGGGGGGCAACATGTACCTTACTGGCGGCTTGCGAGGAATCTAGTTCGCTGTCGTCATCCGACGACTGTGAGTAGTAGGCCTCCATCGGCGCCATCTTGCCGGGCACTTGCTGCTGCGTTGGGCGCATAAAAGTGCCTATATCCCTGGATCCCGAGCCAGGATCTGCTCTGCTCTTCTTTGACTTCTTCCCCATCATGTAGGGCGTCTAGGGAGTCTGTTTGTCGGGTCTCAAGGGTAAGTTTTGTCGCTGGAAAAGTCAGTTTTGGGTTCTCACGCTCGGAGCTGTGGTGAGATGCGACTTTCCCGTTCAGGCGCTGGCTCCGCCCCCCCCATTATTGTTATTTGGTAGGGTCATTGTCAGGGGTATTGGGCAAGAAGGTTGGAAGTAATTAGTACTTGTGACAATGACCCTAATTTGTTAATTTATATATTTATATTTATAATTAATAAAGCTGTGGACTTTATAATCCAACAGAAAATCTGGTGTCTGAGTGTCATTTAATTACGGGTCAGCACATGCCGAATAACGACTGTGTTTACTGCAAAAAGCCTGATGGAATGATTCTATTCACCAGAACAAATACAATAAGTTGTAGTTGTTCTGGGGACTACAGTGTCCCTTTAAGTAACTCCCTGAGATGTTACATAATATCAGGTGACATTTTGTCCTGTGGTGTCACGAATATATAATTAATTTAGCAAATTAGCAAGACTGCTATTTTTTCCCAAAAATGGTGGCAACCCTACTGGGAGAGTATTGTTTGATGCAATGGGCACTATCAGCTGTGGATCAATGGAAAGGGAAAAGTAACTTGGGGATTATTGTAATGAGAGCTGAGAATAGAAAGATATATAAAGTATAGACGTAACTAAATATAAATGTATCTGAGCTATTCTCCAAATAGCTGATTTGGAGCTTCTCCAGCTTTGGCGTAACAAATTGCATTGAAAATTCTTAACAATACAAAGTATAGTGAAACATGTTCTCCTTGGTGCGGCTTCAGGAAGCGGCATTGAAGTGTGCATGGCTAGGGCAGCACTGTCCTCGTACCCAAGCGGCAAATTGTCTGTGGCCAGCCCTTGGAAAACCAAAATGTCTGCCCACAATGCAGATGTTTGTTATGCAAAACGAAGGAGCTGACTTACTGGCATGTGATAAATGTAATCCCTTGAAGTTTTTCTGAGATTCTGAGCATTTAAGGCTAAGCCCATTTTGGAACGTTCGCTACATGTCCCTGCCTAATTGCCTAGCAACACTGCACAGTGATCTTTAACGGTTAAGTATCAGCTCGACTGCTCACTTAAACTAAATCAAAGACCATGAGAAAGACATTTGTTTATTTTATGTTAACTAGGAAAAGACATGAACAGGTTTACTATTTTCAGTTAAATTTGTTGCAGCACTGATAGATGCACCACATTATCAAGGGATTTTATATGATTAAAGGAACCCTCAAAACACCATAACCACTACAGCACACTGTATTGTAAATGGATCCAAGAGTATCATTAACCCCCCATTCACCCCCTTTGTGAATACAAATGTTTTAGAATCGGTAGACTTTGTACTTTGGGTCTGCTTTGTGCCGCTCCCTCCTTTCTACTTCATATGGAAAGCCAGGAGTTCTCTGAGCTAAGCTTAGTGGTGCTGAGAGGTTCCTGCTTTCCAAAGGAAGTAGTGCAGATCGTGTGTGGCAACTAGTAGGCCTGGTAAAAAGTCATACCATTCGAGAAAATTCTGGCTATTTACAATGGGGGGGGGGGGTTTCAACGGCTCTCCTGACACCATAACCACTACAGCAAGCTTACTGTTAGCCATTTATGAATATTATTCACAAGATCAGCAAGAATTAAGATTGGCACCTTATCGCATTCTATATCATTCTCAGATGTAGGAACGTGTACTGATAGTTATAAGTAACAGCTTGTTTCAAATGTTGTCACTACGTTTTTAGCAGCCAGTCACTGCTCACTATCCCATCTGAAAAATGTCACCAGTAAGAACAGGAATATAAAGGCTGCCTTACAGTTAATGGCTCCCATTGAGTATAATTGGAGATAATGTCAACCTTGTCACTGTAGTTTATGCCCAAAAGCTATCCCACTAAATATTAAACTATCTCTGCCACAAAAATCAAGTTAACAATAGCAGTGGTGACTGGAGCAGTTTTGAGATGATTGAATGCCTGACTCTGCCCATGGAATTTGACTCCTCCTCCTAGTCCTAGCTCTGGAAACCCCACCTCTCCCCTTCCTGATTTGTTGGACTCATATTACTCATACATATTGCTTAGCGGGTTTAAAATTGCTTAGTCTAATGAGTTGTTTGACCTTTGCTATGATATCAAAATATTTACCTAAAGATTAAATAACTGTTAGTACAGAATAATCCGATTTAAGGAGACGACATGAGGACACAGGAGAAGACAATGAACTGTACCTGTAAATCAGGAATAATCTGGCAGCATGATTCAGCACACATATACGGTGCTGATATGCATAGGCGTGCATCCGAGCGCCGGCTCTGCTCTAAGCCTCTATGGGCCGGTGGGGAGATTAAAGATCTCCCTCATCGGCCCACAGCAACATTGAGGGAGGCAGGAGAGGACCCGGGGGTCTGCCGGGTTCCTCTCGCTAGATCTGAGCGTTGCCACGGCAACGCTCAGATCTGGCGAGAGTGAACTCTAGCACTGCAGGCTAGAGTTCACTCTCCACTGGACCACCAGGGATGGCAGCAGCATGGTCCCCCCTCCCTATATAAGGTGATATTAACTAATCTGCCCCCACCTCCACCTCTACAATCACCCAAACATACAGCACACACACACATCACACACACACATACAGCACCCTCACACACACAGCAAACAAACAGCAACCTCACACACACAGCACACAAACAACACCCACACACAGCACTCACACACATACAGCACCCACACACAGCACCCACACACATACAGCACCCACACACATACAGCACCCTCACACACACAGCACCCACACAATACAGCACACAAACAGCACCCACACACACACAGCACCTACACACATACAGCACCCACACACACAGCACTCTCACACACACAGCACTCTCACACATACACACACACACAGCACCCTCACATACTCAGTACACTAACAGCACCCTCACAAACACACACACAGCACCCTTACAAACACACAGCACCCTCACACACACAGCACACATACAGCACACTCACACACCTACAGCACCCTCACACACAGCACACTAACAGCACCCTCACAAACACACAACACCCACACACAGCACACAAACAGCACCCTCACACACACAGCACCCTCACACAGCACACTAACAGGACCCAACAAACACACAAACACCCTCACACACACACAGCACACTACCAGCACCCTCACACACAGCACACTAACAGCACCCTCACAAACACACACACATACAAACACATTCACCCACATAGCACACTACCAGCACCCTCACACACACATCACACTAACAGCACCCTCACACACCGCACACTAACAGCACACACACACATGCACAGCAGTGTATCTGTGTGTGTGTATATATATATATATATATATATATATATAATATATATATATATATATACACACATACATACATATACAAGCGGCGTGTGTTTGTGCTTTAGGGTGCACACCCTCATGCAATAGGCTGCGCACGCCTATGTTGATATGATATTGAAAACCCCCATAGATCTAAGTTTATGGTCAGTTATCTCTACACAAGAAATACAGCAACCCCACATGACAGTTTTTGCCTTCTTTGGTCATCATTGGTGGGGTTTAGCTAATATGTCTTTATGTCTAGTGAACACACCTTCATTATCCTTTTAACTGAGGGAGGCACTAAGCAAATACATTGAGGCAAGTAAAAAAACGGCGATTGTAGTAGCACTGAGATTGGCAAAAAACTACAGTTATCTGCTTCTTTGTTAGTCCCTATTTAGGTCTCTAACGAGTTGTGACTGACGTATGTTGCTGTTTGTGGGTAGCAATGAGTGATGGGTGTGGCTGTGTCTGGGTAGCAGTGATGGATGTGAGTGTCAAGAATAATTTTCTGAGTGTCCTGTGTGTGAGGAGGCTGTGTTTGTTTCAGTCTACCCACAAACCTTGGAGAAGGGGGCCCTATGTTCCCTATTTCCTGTTGGTTCAGTATGGTCAATGTTGGCTCCCTGGTGATGGAGTGGAAGGAGCATGTGATATGTACCTCCAGTGGGTGCAGACAACTGTAAATGCTACTTCCAGAATTCAAAATGATATGCACCTGACCAAGCAGCACACCGGCAGCCATGGGCGTCCGCAAGGGGGGGCAAAGGGGGGCACTTGCCCCCTCCCCCCCGGATTTTTTAGCTTGTTCTGCTATTTTTCGATTTAAAATGAACTGCAATACCGGCGCCGGCCAGTAGGTGGCGCTGTGTATGGAGAGACAGGGATGGGCAGCTGCATCTATCCCTGCTTCTCTCTGCTGATTGAAACCGCAGGGGACCAACACATGCAGCCAGCAGAGACAGCCTACAGATAAGGTAAGTGAGGGATGGGGGGGAGAGATAGCTTATAGGTGAGGCAAGTAGGGGGGGGGGGCAGCTTATAGGTGAGGCAAGTGGGGGGGGGCAGCTTATAGGTGAGGCAAGTGTGGGGGGGAGCTTATAGGTGAGGCAAGTGAGGCATGGGGGGCAGCTTATAGCTGAGGCAAGTGAGGCATGGGGGGGCAGCTTATAGGTGAGGCAAGTGAGGCATGGGGGGGCAGCTTATAGGTGAGGCTTGGGGGGCAGCTTATAGGTGAGGCATGGGGGACGGGGCAGCTTATAGATTAGGGAAGTGAGGCATGGGGGTTGGGGGGGGCAGCCTAAATGAAGAGTCTGCAAGGAGCAGAAAGGGACAGAAGGAGCACAAAGGTGAAGGAGCAGAAAGGGACAGCAAGGAGCACAAAGCTAAAGTAGGAGAAGGAGCAGAAAGGGTCTGCAAGGAGCAGAAAGGAATCAGAAGGGCGCAAAATAAGCAGAAAGGAGCAGAAAGGTAAAGGAGCAGAAGGAGCCAAGGAGGACAGTGTCAGAAGAAAAAGAAGACTGTCAAATGAAGGAGAAGAAAAGGAGATTGGAGCAGGAAGGACAAATGAAGTGAACCCTCCACTTCATTCTGGACACCACATCATAAGGCTTTGGTACCTGGACCTGGCAGGGAAACTCTGGACCTTCTCATCTCCCGAGGTAAAAAAAAATATCAGTGTTAATGTGTTCACTTTTATTTACTGTGTGTCAGAAAGCACAGAGTGCCGCTGCGTAGGGGTGTCGCTGCTTGGTTAGAGCGGTCAGCTGGCACTCTAAGCCAATCAGTAGCTCCCCATTCATAAAAAAAGTAAAACATTTTTATCAACCGGGAACTAGCGATTGGCTTAGAGCATCAACCGTCAACTCTAGCCAATCAGCGGCACCCATGCTTGACGTCAATCTGCACTTCCTGACACTCCGTTTCAGATGTCGAATACCACTGAGCGACCTGGAGCTGGAGGAAGACTTTGGGGTTAAACCATTTGAGAGCGGTTTAACCCCTTAAATGAAAGAGAGCACCCAGGGGCTTCCTGGCATCATAGCATTTTAATTTAGATGAAGTTGTTATGGTGACCAGAATGTTCCTTTAATTTGCTTAAAGGAACACTATAGTGTCAGGAATACAAACATGTATTCCTGACACCATAGTTGTGAAAACGCTATTCACCCTGGCTTTATGTGATAATGGCTATGCTCCTCCCCTTCATGACACTGTCAAAAAGGGGCCAAGCATGGATGTCATTACAATTATGCCCCCCCCCCTCCCCCCCCCGAAAAATTCCTGCGGACGCCCATGCCGGCAGCTCCTTCGCAGCAATGAGGGACACAGAAATTCCAGTTGATCGTTTGATCTCCTTGCCAGCTCATGGTGACCCCTGAGAGCCACCCACGTTAAGATTTGCTTTGGCACTACCCGGCACACCTCATACAGACGACTGGGTTTGAACATCAGATTAATTCCACAGATTAATCCCACAGATTAATTTCCAGATCTGGAAAGTTGCTAAGTTCTGTCTTGATCAGCAACTCCTGATGATCATTTCTGCCCTCTTTGGACCTAATTGGTGAGGTGTAGCTGATATCCTAATAGGCACAGCTCAGTGGCTTGCCTTTTTGGTTGGTTCCTGCTAACGTCTCTAACATGGTATTTTTCACAAGTACCATGTATCTGATTGATCCCACCTATAAAGGCAGTCCAGATCCAGAAATACAATGAAGTAAGATTTTTTTTTTGGCCTTCTTTAAGCCTCGTCACTGATGTGTAGCTTTTACCCATATAAACACAGTGAGAATGAAGTCCACGCCTGGATTGCCCTTTTAATTTAAAAGAGATCCTAAGTAAGTGCATTGAAGAACATTCAATACAGTCAACAATGATATTTTTAATACATGAGAATGTCACAATGTTTTTTTTTTTTTACAAATGGCCATTTAGGATTAGATGGTAGTAAATTCACTGTATATCATATACTGCTTAGTCACTTTAATTCACACAAAAAAAAAGACAGTGGAGGGGGCGGGGCCTGACCATCATGGCCACCGGACGTGTTTACCATGAGCTCCGTACAACAGCCGCGGACATCTGCAATATCAACGACAATGCCATCCCCAAAACTCACCCAGCCGGGTACCGCAATGCCTCTAACGACAGGGGAGAGCTCCGATCTGAGCCTGGAGACACACGCTCCGGATGGCGGCCAGACACAGCACCCGCGACCTGTACACCAGGCAAGTCCCACGGAGGGTGTAAACGGCCGGTCCTCCAGCCTGGGATCGCGGGTAAAGCACAAAATACCCATCCCCCCCCCCCTTCTGGACCAGCGGGGGATATCCCGGTCCATACAGAAAGCACGACAACCTCACAATGTCGCCCAGACAGCCCAAGCAAGGCCCACGAGGCTCACCTAAAATGGCTTCCGCCCAGGGAAAACTACAGCCACAAGCCGACCAGGGGGAACAGGAGTGGATGATGTCATTCAATGCCAGATTTGAGGCACTGTGTCCGGACTTTTGGGAGCGACTTGAACGCAGACCTCAGGTGAAACTGACCCCTGTTGCCTCAGAGCCCCAAAATGCACCTACAGCGGTTAAATTAATGCCTAATTCAGGACTCACCCCACAGCACGACACACTCCCACCGCCTGCGCTACGCGGGAGGGGAAACGCAGGAATCCATGTCCGCTCTTCTTCCAAGCTGGGGACCCCAGTGGTGGTGACCCTCCACAGCCGTCCATACACCCCGGGGCATGTCCGCAACCCAACAGACCCAGGGGCCCACGATCCCGGAGTAGGGATCAATGGAACACAGGCACAGGTGCCCGCACAGGCTTTGGGTCGAAGATGCAGGGAACCTGGACCCCGCAGACCCTCCAGCCGGCAGCAGGACAGTGCACATACCCCCTGCAGACGAGTCACCTGGAGAGACGAAGAGTGAACAGAGGTGCCACACAAGCCGTGGCAAGGTCTAAACATGGACACAAAGGGACTACCAATCCAGGGAGTCGGCTGAAAGCCACGTTCTCACAAAGAACTGCTGCCACATACAGCCACAACCCAATGGAAGATGCGCCAGCAACCCACCTAGCACCCCTTGTTATTACCCCTATGCAATATCTACACATGTTCATGTTACTAATCTGTCTGAAATCTCTTGCTCAGAAAAGCGGCTCTTACCATGACGCACTCTCATCATATTTAGAATAACTGGGTAGCATAAAAGTTGTGAATGCCATTCCTAAGAAGCACTATATGTCTCGAGTTTTAAGCGTGACAACCATATCGCAAAGCAACATATTAGATGTAACTAAATAGCCTGTATTAAGCTTGTCTTATAAACGAAATATTGTGCGTTACTATGCATGCCGTGCAAATGTTAACTACTATCCGTTTCCAAACTACAGGTGAATACTGATGTGACATTGCAGGCACGCGTATGTTATGTTCACAAGTTACTTTACTCCCTTTAGCTACATGTTTAGAAACCAGCTTGTAATATGAGAAACGTACGCCTACCCTTTATACCCCACCTAGACATGTTAGATATAGCTTGTACCTCACATCACTTAAAAAAATGTGCAGTATATTTGTTTGCCTTGACCTTTGTTATGCTTTCAGTTCTCTTTCTTGCCAGCACTGTTGGGGCATGGTATGAATAATTTTTTTGTTTGTTTGTTTTTTTTGTTTTGTTTTTTATTCTTTATTTTTCATTTGCAAGGTATAACAAGTCGGCTTGAAAAGCCATGATCGCTGTAACAAGCGTGATAAAACAGTGAGCATATATCAATTACATGGCCTATGTTTGAACTGCAATTTTATAATTATTTATTGAATATCCTGCAGACCTATCTGTAGTGGAGATGTGTAGTTCGTGGTGTGTGGGCTAGGATCATGCCATAGTAGATGTGCTCGGTGTGCCCGGAGTAAAGATGTGAAGGGTTGGAGAAAGCGGCGCCAGGCCATTGTGGGCCGTGACAAGTCTGTATAGAATGAGAGTGACATATTTTCAAACACGTAGGGGGTCTGGGTTCTTGTAGCATTCATCACCGCCATTTTATCCCTATTATTAGGGAAACGAACCAGTAGGTCCCTGGGTAAGGTACTTGAAGCTTTGGCTGGCCGTGGGAGACGGAACATCCCCTCGGGGATCATCTGTTTGGCATGTTTAGGTGTCAGGAGCGCTGAGAAGAGCCGCTGTACAAAGTGGGGCAGCTCCGTCTCCGGCGTTTCCTCTGCTATGCCCCTTATCTTTACATTCCTGCTTCTCCTCTGGTCCTCCAGAGCCGCTAACTGGTGTTCGAATTTTTAATTTTGTTGTTGCAGCTCGGTAACTTGTTGCTGCAGCTGCTGTGTTTGTTTGGCGTTCTGGTTCGCGCCATGTTCCAGGGCGCCCATGCGGCCTATCAGGCTCTACAGGTCCGTTCGTATCTGGGCTATGTCGGTCTGAAGAGCGAGCTGGACCCCAGCGAGTAGGTCTTTCAATACCGCCACTGTGACTGGGGATGAATCCGCTTGTGGGGGAGACCTGTGGAGGTTTTTTGGTGCTGGTGTAGGCTCTACCTCAGGACCTGTTGTAAAATCGTCCGAGAAGTCGGAGTAGTGATCCTGGAGGGTGGCCATGTTTGGGCCTATTGCGTCCTGTGCCTGTTTCCAGAGGTCGCCAATACTCGCTTGCTGCCACGGCTTGTCGGGTCTGGATTTTTTCATTTTCCGCCCCATCTCTGCTCCAGCTGCCCTGGCACCCGTTTTGTGTCCGGTATGTCGAGTGTAGCTGGTGTATTAGGGGTAGAAGTGGCCGTTTTGATCGGAGCTGAGACGGCGTGCGGCCATTCAGTGCAGTGGCATTCGGTATGAATAATTGTTAATTTTATGCACACAAAAATAAAGATTTATAAAAGAATAAAAAAAAAAGACAGTGAGCCTTAAGGGAAAAAAAAAAGCATAAAGAAAACGAAAAAAAATGCCCAAGGCTGTCAAAAGAATGTCAATGAATTCAAAACATAGGATCAAAAATCCTTCTTAAAATATAATCGTTCAAAAAGATAACATAGTCTTCCTATCAGTGGCAGAATGTGCAATAAAGCAGAGGTGTCAATAGCTATTTCGCTATTGGCAAGTTGTATGCAGTAAATAAATGGAGCGACTTCACACATACCAGCAGGCTGAAGATAATTACATTCTACAATCAGTGGAAGAATATATCCAACCTAGTCACAGGTGGCCTGGCAACGTTTAGGTACCATAGCACTACCATAGCAATGAAGGTATCTCTGAGGACTGCCTTATTGTTTATAAATTCTAATATTCATTTTGCTTTTTCTAGCATTTCTTTTTTTTTCTACATATGCATCTAGTAGTGTTCAGGCCGTATCATTTGACTTTACCATTGTTTTTCAGCGGATAAAAATTAAATTTGCAATTAAGCTCTTTTTTTTTTTAAATTCAGAAATTGGAGTGCAGTGTGTACATGTCTTCATATTCCTACTCTCAACCCTACTACCCAGCGAGTGAAAGATGGGGTAGGTAACACTCGTAAAACAAAACAAAAAGTATTTTTTTTTAAATCATGTTTTGAATAAATAAATAAATAAATGGGCTGATAAACCCTAGTATGTATTATTTAAAAATCTTTGTTGCATCACTGAATATTATTTTTTTTTAAAGTGTTCCCAAGTCTTTTTTTTTTTTTTTTTAAATAAAACACAGTTTTGGATTAGAATACCCATTTCTATCTTGATCCCTGTCCCCCCGAGTTGAAAACAAATAAATAAATAAATTAAACTAAAACTTATCTCCGTTCTGCTGCCGAGGTCAAATTCTCCATTCAGTCTATTCCTCCTCTGCTTATGCCACTCCTCCTACGCCTGGAAAAAACCTATAACTATAAGCGAGTTTGCGAATTTTTACAAATCAGCTATATTGTGCGTTCCGCTTTCAAAAAAATCCTTTTATAAAGTTAAACACGAATGGACAGTATTTTTTTATATGACGAGCCGTTCATGTAGGAGATTGACACATCTGTAAATAATTGTGGGCTTCGTGCAGTAATCCAGGTGAGTGGTAGCAAACAATCGGCAGTCATATATAATACCCAGTGGCACTAAATACATATATGCACACGCTTGCTATCACAACAGATCCTAATTAGCTTTGAGTTATAACCCTCTGGCGGGATTGTAGCTGTGAAGATAATTAGCAGGTTCCTTGCTCTTTTCTCTGCACGCTACTTGACTTCGGCTTAATCTCACCATACAAGATTATAACTTTGGTATTTCAGGAATGAGTTCACTTTTCCATAGCTCTACAAAAGACACTACAAGATCTTGTTGAGAGCCTATTAATTAGTGTAGTCTTCTATTTTAAAGGCCTATTCTTTTTTAACTGGATGGTTCATTTGCAATTATACACTACATGTCATGAGACGTACAATCTGTAGATACAAATTTCACAGCTATTATCCTGTTGTCCAAAAAGCAGACGTGTTATTAAAGTGTTTCATTTTAAGCCTACATAACCGATCACTGAAATAAAAGAAAATAATTAATGTACTATGCGAAAAGCAAACACTTTCTACTCTTCAATTTTTATTATTAATATGAGACAGGTCCTAAATACGTATAATACCATTGTTCAATATTTTCTGTAACATAGCCGTATTAGAAAAAGGGCTCATCAACATGCATTACTTGCATATGGCCTCATTACAAACCTCTTAGCTTAAAGGGATACTCCAGGCACCCAGACTACTTCTGCCCATTGGAGTGGTCTGGGTGCCAACTCCTACTACCTTTTCATAAACTGCAATACTTACCTTGCAGGGTTAAGTCCTAGTGGCTGTCTACTACAGGAGGAAAAGTGTTTTTTTTTTTTTTTTTTTTAAAGCTTTCTTTTATTATGGCATATGCGTCATGGGATACAGAATAGAAGAAGGAGGTATTAAGGGATAACATACGTTAATGACAACAAGATAGTTTGTGCTACCCTCCTAAGAGAGACTGCCATATTTTTCTTTTTTGAAACATGAATAAACATAGCGATCCAGGCTTAATTAAGAGAAACGAGATAAAGTAGCATGAAATAAAGTAAATGAATAATGCTTATTCCAACGAGTTAGGCTAAGTTGTATCTTTGGAGCAGACAGATATAACTTAATCTCCGTTTATCATAGTACCAACGCGGGCCATGTTACATGCTAAGTGTGAAACCTGCTTGTTCTAGTAGTCATGCTTGTAGGCTAAGTATACAGCTGAATCGTTTGCGGTCTGCCCTACTATAAAACGAGTGAGAATAAGTTAGGCTAGCAGCAACCAGAAACACAGCAAGGCATAAACATAACAAGGCATGAGAAGTGGGTTGCAGTCGCGGCCGCAGCTGGGTTTCAGCAATTTGGAGCAGCCTTCTTTTGCGTGAGCGTGGCTGTCAGCCAACTCCTTGGAGTGGTAGTCCCTTGGTGTCCACGGTCAGTCTATGCCACGGCACCCCTGTTCTCTCGTCATCCCTCCAGGCGACCTGTTTGAGAGGGGTAGGTGCACTGTCCTGCCGTCGGTTTGAGGGACTGCGCGGTCCACACTTCTTGCATCTTCGGCCCAAGGCCTGTGCGGGCACCCACGCCTGCATTCCATTGATCCCTTCACCAGGATCGTGGGCCCCCTGGTCAGTCGTGTTGCAGACCTCCCCTGGGGTGTATGGATGGCTGTGGGGGGTTACCACCACTTGGGTCCCCGGCTTGGAAGAAGAGCCAGCATGGAGTCCAGAATTTCCCTTCCCCTGTGCGGATAGGGGTGTACCCTGCTTTAGGGTGAGCTCTGAATGAGGCGGTAAAGTAATCGCTGTAGGGGCATTTTGGGGCCTTGAGATAGTAGGGGTCAGTGTCAACTGAGGTCTGTGGGCAAGTCGCTCCCAAAAGTCCTGGCATATTGCCTCAAATCTGGCATTAAAAGAGATCAGCCACTCCTGAGTTCCCTGGCTTGCTTGTGGCTGTAGCTTAGATGTGCCTCGTGGGCCTTGCTCGGGCTGTCTGTGCGATATTGTGTCTGGAAGATTGCCATGCATGCTGTGTGGACCAGGATAACCCCCGCCGGTCCGGGGGGGGGGGGAACGGGTGGTTCGTGCATTACCCGCGGTCCCCGGCTGGAGGAACGGCCGTTTCCACCGTCCGTTGGACTCGCCTGGTGTGCAGGTGTGTAGGCCGCTGGAACTGCATCTGGCCGTGGTCCGGTGCGTTTGTCTCCATGCTCGGGTCGGAGCTCTCCCCCGTCCTTAGAGTCGGTTCGGCACCCGGCTGGGTAAGTTTTGGGGTCGGCATCCCGTTTAGTAGTACGGTAATCCGCGGCAGTTGTAAGGAGCTCACAGCAAACACGTCCGGCGGCCATGATGGTCAGGCCCCGCCCCCCGAGGAAAAGTGTTTTCAGCGTAGCTGGACGTCCACACATTATGTGAGGACATCCAGCGTCGCCAAAATCCTCAAAGGAAAGCATTGAATAATGCTTTAATATGGGGAGTTCTAAAGCGCGTGCGCAGACATTGATGCGCATTAGGTCTCCCCCGCTGGCTGACATTGGCGGGGGAGGAGAGTAGGCGGAGCCTGACCCAGCGCCGAGAGACATCGGCGCTGGACTCCAGTAAGTCACTGAAAGGGTTTTAACCCCTTCAGCAACTTGGGATGGAGAGTGGGAGGGAGAGGGGCACTACAGGGTCCTGCAGTGCCAGGAAAACAAATATATTTTCATGGCACTGGAGAATCCCTTTAATATGGATCACATAACAAAATTCAGTCAGACGCCATCTGGGATAAAGCAATTTAAAAGATTTATTTTTCTCCAGAGCATATTCAGTGTGAATATACAAAAAGTTTCTTGTTACATAACCATCAGTGACCAGTCTTCTTTACTGTCTGAGTCAGACGCAGATCCAGAACCTAATCTTGGGATGGGCACTGGTAGATTTTTTTAAAGGAACCTTCCGGGCACAATAACCACTACAGCATTCTGCAGTGGTTATGGTGCAAGGAATGCTGTGGTGCCCTCCCAGAATAAGTAATCAAAAGTTTAAGAACAGTTTGACAACGTACCTGGGGTCTGCTGGGATAAGGGCTGTAGTAGGAGATAGGAGCAGTAGTGTGAGTTGTGCAATGTGTGTGACTGGTGGAGTGTGTGTGAGAGATGCAATGTGTGTGAGGAGTACAGTGTGTAGGGGGACAGATTGTGTATGGGGGTTGCAGTTTGTGAATGTGTTGGGAGTTATTGTGTATGGAGGAGGTAGTGGGGCCAGATTAATAAAGCAAATATATAGTTTTTAAAATAAAATAAATATACCTGCAAAGGTCATCCAGCGCACTCCGAGCCAACAAGTGCTTTCGGGCAGAATGGCGGCCCGCCTAAGGTGAAGCAGACAGCATCGATGAACCCTGGCGAGGGCAAGATACAAGCCTGCACAGAGACAGCGTATAAGCAAACATCAGGCAGAGCGGTCTGGGTGGGCTGGAGTAAGTAAAGGTGCCCAAAGCACACCACAGGAACCGGACTGTAATACTGTTTTTCAGGACCTGTAGCACATGGAACTATACTGGGGGACTGTACCCTACCACGGACGAGCGTAGGCTGAAACTACCCTATGAAAAAAAATGGGGGCCTATAAACCTTAACCACCTTGGGTTTAGGATAGCTTAATTGATCTTCCTTCTAATGGGGAGGACTCTCCAACCTGTCTCATGGAAGCCTATGGGGTGGAACTCTCGTGTTGTTAACAATTGAAGATTATGCTAGCGCTAGTGTACCTATAATCTTAATTTTAATAATGACAGGAGGCGAGTATTTTGCATTAACTCTCTTTACTAACTCCAAATAGCAGTAAAGAAAAGGAGTGAAAACATTAACCAATCAAAAAATAGTAGGAGGTATAGTATTCACAGTGATGAGGCTCCTCCCCCTCTTTCCAAGCGACATCAAAGACACATAAAATATTCAAAGAAACGGAGAAAAGTCTTGAAACATGCACCAACGGGTGACTTTCCAAAGTGCGAAGTCCTAGAAGTTAGAGGATGGTCCAAACGTGTAACAACGGGTGACATTCCCAAATACGAATTCCTGGCAGTTGAAGGAAGGTCCAAACATGTCCATCCTGAACGTAAGCTGTAACGTCTTGAAGTTATGCTGGAAAAGAGCGTGAAGAAGGTTAGGAACCGGTCTGGTAACTGGTTGCAGTGATGTAATAAACCCAACACAGATTCCACTAACAATTTTTTTAAAACTAGTCTAAGTATGACGGTGATTAGAAAACAAAGCTGTATCTAAACAAGGTACAAATCTGATTAAGATAGCTGAGTAAGGAGACAGAGCAAAAGGAAGGAATATACAGAGTATAGGTATACTTACATGAGATCTCATCCTTCAGAGTATAGGTATACTTACATAGGATCTCCTTCCTCGAGGGTGTGGAGGGTGGGAAAATACTCGCCTCCTGTCATTATTAAAATTAAGATTATAGGTACACTAGCGCTAGCATAATCTTCAATTTTACCACATGACAGGAGGCTTCATATTTTGCATTTTTAACGCTGAAACAGGAGAGACGTGGTTGCCCCCGGGTTCGGGCGGAAATAGAAGGTCCGAAAAGTTGATTCTCGTGACCAATCTGCGGCTCGTAGGATGTCTGCCAGGGACGCGCCTGCGGTGAAGGCTGATGAGGCCGCCGCACCCCGGACGGAGTGGGCTCCGAAGGTCTCCTCTATGCCCGCCAGAGATAGAATCCATCTTACCCACCTGGCCAAGGTGGTGGTAGAGACTGGTACGTGAGGTCTAACGTAGGATACCAAGAGTTGGCCCGAAGGTGAGACCCGCAATCGGGATGTGACTTCCACGTATCGATGCAGGGTGGACACCACGCAGAGAAGCGGCTCTGTAGGGAAAAAAGGGTAGAAGACCGATGTGGAATCGGATTTCGTACGGCGTGAAATTTGGAAGGTAACTCCCTCTGGGGAGACCGAAAAGGCATCGATGTCGAATGCTCGTACGTCCGAGACTCTGCGGAATGAGACCAAACAAAGTAGAAGTGTCAGTTTAGCTGATAGCTGTCGGAGCGAAAGTCTGTTGTTGTCCGGCCAGTCCCTAATGAATTGTAGAACGATCTCGACATCCCATAGTCGGGAGTATTTAGGTTTTGGAGGCCTCTGTAGTCTGATGCCTCTGAGAAGACGGCATACCAGTGGGTCTTTTCCAACGGGGATCCCCTGGGTCGGAACGTGGGCTGCCGAAATAGCGGATCGTATGACGTTGAGGGATCGATAAGATCGGCCCGTGGAGAAGAGGTGCGAGAGGAAATTCAAAAAGGCTGTTATAGGTGCCGTAAAGGGATCGAAATTCCGTTCACTGCACCAAGTAGACCAGGAGTTCCATGCTGATAGGTAACATCGTCTGGTTCCTGGTGCCCATGAGTCCCAGAGGAGGTCTCGAGACGTTTGCGATAAGTCTTCGGTTTGCCAGGCTCCCCTGAAAGTGTCCAAGCCATCAGCGTGAGACGGCCTTCCAGGATGAGCGGGTGTTGGTTCCCTTTGGGATCCGTAAGGAGTGTCGGGTAGGACGGTATGAGGAGAGGATCCTTGTAGGCTGCTGCCAGAAGATCCGGAAACCATGGTTGGCCCGGCCATAGGGGTGAGATGAGGATCAGGGACCCGCGTTGGGTCTTCAGGTATTGCATCGTCCTCGCCACCATGGCGAATGGGGGAAAGGCATACGCCCCCGTGGGTGGCCAGGGTTGTAGAAACGCATCTACTGCCCTGCTCCCTGGATCTGGGAGCCAGCTGAAGTACTCGTCTGTCTGCCTGTTGTTGCGTGAAGCAAAGAGGTCTAGGTGGAGGGGACCCCTCCTGGCCGAAAGACGTTGGAAGATCGCTGGGTCCAGTCTCCAGTCGCTGTTGTCCCGCCAGTGGCGTGAGAACCAGTCCGCTGTCAGGTTCGTGTCTCCCGGGAGGTATTCTGCCACCAGGGAGATTCTCCGGGGTAGGCAAAATTCGAAGATGTCCTTCGTGATTTTTGATAGGAGCCTGGATCGTGCTCCTCCCAGGCGATTGATGTAGCGGACCGCTGAGACGTTGTCCATCCGGAGGAGGATGCAGCAGTCCGTGCGGTCTTTTGCCAAGCTGCGGATCGCAAACGACCCAGCCAGGAGTTCTAAGCAGTTTATGTGGAGGTTGGTTTCTCGTGAAGTCCAAGTGCCTCCTGTCGATCCGCCCTCGCCTGTGGCGCCCCAGCCCCAAAGGCTGGCGTCTGATTCCAGAATGATGTCGGGAGAATTCCCGAAGATGGCTCGGCCGTTCCAAGCCTCCATGCTGTCCAACCACCATCCGAGTTCTTCCTTGATTTCTTCCGTTACCGGAATGTTCTGGTCGTAGGAAGGGTTCTGGCGAAGAAAGGAGGCCTTGAGATGTTGCATCGCCCTGTAGTGTAGTGGGCCTGGGAAGATCGCCTGAATCGAAGCGGACAGTAGGCCCACTATCCGAGCTAGGGTGCGGAGGGAAATGGTGTGGCAGCGGATGACCCTGCGTAGTTCCTTCTTGATGGCTGTGATCTTCGAGCCTGGGAGTCGTAAGGTGCTGGTCCTGGAGTCTATCTCGAAGCCCAGGAATTGAATCGTCTGAGTTGGGGATAGTTCCGATTTTTGGTAATTTACCACGAAGCCTAGGGACGTCAGGAGTTGAATGGTATATCGTGTGTGTTGCCTTAGACTGTACCTGTCTGAGGAGAACAGTAGCAGGTCGTCCAGGTATATAATGCACCGAATTCCTTGCGTTCGTAGTCGTGATACAACTGGTTTGAGAAGCTTTGTGAAGCACCACGGTGCTGAGCTGAGGCCGAAAGGGAGGCATGTGAACTGCCAGGGTTGGTTTTGCCATAGGAATCTGAGGAATTGACGGCAAGATGTGTGGACGGGAACCGACAGGTAAGCGTCCTTGAGGTCTAGCCTCGTAAACCAGTCCCTGTCTTGTAGAAGATCTCTCAGAAGATGGATGCCCTCCATCTTGAAGTGCCTGTACATCACGAAAGCGTTGAGTCCCTTCAAATTTATAACCGGACGGAACTCCCCAGATTTCTTCTTTACTAGGAAAATGTTGCTGAAGAAACCCTGTCCGTCGTGAGCCGGTTCTATCGCCCCTTTCGTTTGGAGCTCTCGTAGTTCGTCGTCGATCAGACGGCGGTCCTCCTGGGAGCATTGAATGGGGTGCGGAGGAGTGAGTTGGTGGGGGGGTTCTACGAAGTCGATGACGTAGCCCCGAACTGTCTGGAGGATCCATGCGTCTGTGGAGATGGTTATCCATTCCTGAAAAGACAGAGCAATACGGCCTGCAGTATAAGGGGAAAGTGACACAAGAGGCATGATGTTGCTTACCTGTGGGGAAGCGTGCTCTGCCACGGCTACGAGGTCCTCTGCCTCGGTCTGCTCCTCGGGTATAGGAGAATGGAGGTCTGGAGCCCACTTCTGGGTAGAAGGGCTGTGGTCTGTATGACCGGGGGCCAGAAGGCCAGAATCGGCTGGCTGCGCGGCCCCTGTAGCGGCCAGCCCGTCCAAAAACACCCCGACTGGGGTAACCTCTGAAGACTCGCTTCATGGATGTCTGAGCCTTATTCAGGGACGTAAAAATATTGACATGCTTGTTCAGCTCTTTTAAGAAGGGTTCCCCAAATAGTTTGCCCTGTGCCAACGGTCCCAGTTCTTTGGTGCCCAATTCCACCAGTTTTCCGTCAATACGGAGTAAAGCTGCCTTGCGCCTCTCAGAGGAGAGTTCTACGTTGGTATTGCCAACGAAACAGAAGCACCTTTGTGCCCATTCTCTGATGTCATGTGCCCATTCTTTGACCATGCTAGAGTCAAATTGATCGGCCCTAGTGAAAGCATCGTCTGCTAGGTATAGTATGCGGGAGAGCGGGCCGATGGCGTCCAGCAGTTTGTCTTGGACCCCGTGGAATCCCTTCTCCACGCCCCGTCGGGGGTCTCGGCCACCTCGGGACATAAAGGTGTTCATCACCTGGTCAAACTCCGGGGTTTGAGTAACATGGTCGGGAAGTGAGGGACGTGGGCATTCCGAGCGTAGACGGTTGCGCACCGTTTTATCCAGTGGTTTGCGAAGCCAGCGGTGCATAAATTGGGAGAGGTGGTCGGGGGGTGTCCAGTCCCCGGAGCGTGGGTGGCGGATATTGCGAGGGTCAAAAAGACGTTGCCCTGTGGGGTCTAGGATGGCCTCGTCTTCCTGGGTAGGAGCGAGGTCGTCTGGTAGCTGACTGTGATCTAGGAAGGTGCCTCGTAAGAGGCCCGTATGGGAGCCGGAGTCCGAGTCCCAATTGTCATCTTGCGGATCAGAGTCCGCGGCCTGCCACTCGTCTAGTACGGCCATAGAATGTGAGTGTTCTTCCCCCTCATCCGAGGAGTAGTGGGCAGGTGTGGGTGGGGCTGGTCTATGGCGTTTGGGTGCTTTACCCTTAGCTGGAGTATCGCCCGCTTTCTCACCTTTCCAGTGGCGTTTGGCGGGGCGAGGGTCTGCCAGTACGTGTGACTCTGAGGCCTCAGAGTCCTCGTCTTGAGGTAGCGTGAGCGTGGCCTTTTTGGGTTTGTCGGTAGATGCCGACATGACTCTGGACAGTGCTTTCTCCATAGAGGTGGAGATGGCCTCTGCAATCATGGACTGGAAGTCCGCAGGTGTTTGAGATGTTTCCATAGTGGTTATGGTGTTGGCACAGGGTAGATGGGCTAGGGGTCAGTAGATATAATATGCACTCAAAAGAGTAATAAGATCGGTAGTAACACCCCAGCAGGGTGTGATGTAGTGTAGGTACAAGTACCAATACTCGAAACCCCAGCAGGGTAAATTGGGTTTTCTTGCTGGGCCGCACCCAGAAATATATGTATAATAACTGAGAGGATGGCACGAAATCCACCTTAAAATGACATCAATATGGGGTTGGGATGCCCCTGTAGCATATACATATATGTAGGTGGCACGAAATCCACCTGATGGCAGCAGTGCATTAAGGGCTTCACCCTGTTGTAATAGATGGTGGCACAAAATCCACCCGGTCAGTGAGTAGGAATAGGAATAATAATAACAGTGGACTCACCACTGAGGAAGGGCCAGCAGCCTCTTTATCCTACAGAAAACGTCTGTGACCCCTGCTTGAACAACAAAGGAGAGCTGAAGAAAGGATATCGACTACTGGATGAGCTCTGCAGGCCGACACTGCGGAGATCGAGGAACTCCCAAAATGGCGGCCGTGAATCTCGCGAGACGCGAGATCCAAGATGGCCGCCGGAACAAAAACCGGGAGAGAAGTTTCCCGGCGTGTCGGCGAACAGAATGCGGCTGGTGAGCCGCGAGGGAGTGCTAGGGAACAGGGTGAGCGTTACCCTGAGGGAGAAACAAGCTGGGGAGACAGCGAAAAACGAGGAATGAAAAAACGGAGGTATCCTGAGGGGAAAGTCTAACACATATACACATATAAACGTAAATAACGAAAATAAACTTAAAATGAAAGGGGGAAAAAACCCCCAGGATAGAAGGGAGAAGATTCCCAGAAGAAAACAGAATAAGGAAATCGAAAATTAGCATATAACATAGAGAATACAATCTAAATAAAAGGGAAGAGCCTGAAACTCTGACCTGTCTGCTGATGGAGCAGTAAAGAAAGAGGGGGAGGAGCCTCATCACTGTGAATACTATACCTCCTACTATTTTTTGATTGGTTAATGTTTTCACTCCTTTTCTTTACTGCTATTTGGAGTTAGTAAAGAGAGTTAATGCAAAATATGAAGCCTCCTGTCATGTGGTAAAATTATGATTATGCACAACTAGCTAGTTGTTAACTATTCTATTATTGTAAACTAAAGACCCATTGACTACTATTCCTCTTGTCTAGCTAGTCTAATATGCATTGTCTCGTGTTCCAAGTTTAGACAGAAAATATAACATACTTATTTCGCAATCAAAAAAAAAATGGTGCACTGCTTTCAAACTCAATTGTTCTCCTATAAATGCTATTTTGCTTGTTTATGCTCTTGGGGCATTGCAGGCCTGTTATTTACCTTTATGCACTACAAAAAAAAATATTTATATGCCCCTCCCTTCTTACCCTTTCCCATGGAGGGGGTATTACTTCCAATCCCTAGTGGTCCTAGTGGTGAGTGAACTCTAGCCTGCAGCTCCTCACAAGATCTGGAGCGTTGCCATGGTAACTGCAGGAATGCTTCAAGCTCACGAGAGGAGAACCCAGTAGAGCTGCAGGTTAGAGCTCCTGAGTCCTCTCTCCTTCCTCTGCCGGTGGCCCAGCAAAGTGCCTGTGGGCCGGTGAGGGAGATTTGATACAGAACATCCTATACCAAAGTCCGCTCACCAACGCTACATGCAGTGATCGGCAGGAGGAAAACACTGAGCAGTGCGCTCCACTTCTGCCAATCACCTGAAGATTGCTTCGCTCAGGCCAGTGTTCTCTAGGCCCTGACCAAGATGCACAAAATATCTTTATTACACACCAGGATATGATTGCAGGTATTAGAGAATTACTAGAATCCACTGAAAAGTAAGCAATAGAAAAAAACATAGCACCAGCAAATCTACAGATGTTCTTAGTTAAGATGAATCCAGGAGCAGTTTTTTTGTTTATTTTAGTTTGGTTTTTTTTTTGTTCCACTGTAAAAACACAGATGGTGCGAGTCAAGTGATATATCATGCTAATTTAGTTGTCTCAAGTATATTTTGTAGAACATTTTCCAAAAAAACCAAAGCCAAATATAAAACCAACTATAGGAGGAAAATAGTAAAAATATATAAATAATGTTGGCTGTTAAGGTAAAATAATGAAAATTGTTGGTATGTATATTCTTAGGATAGCACAATACAATCAAGTGACTTGCATGTTTCACAAGTCTTGAAGAGCATCTATAATCTTAACATGTCCCAAAGTAAGCATAAGGAGGACACCAGCAATCTTAGACGGCCTTGTGTCACAGTGGAAAGAATTCCATCACAGAAGTTGTATCCACTATTTATTTAAATATTGCTAAATATCTCAATTAAATGACATTATTCAAACGCTTTGTAGATTGTTAGATAAGATATAATTGTGGCAAAGTGGGTTGAGGCATGCAGCCAAGATCTCCACGTGAGATAATCTCTGTAGTGCCTCTTCTGTTAAATGACTCCCTGAACCTCTGGCATCATCCAGTTATCCATGAGTGTCATAGCAATATTAACCGTAAAAAGGATTAACCATAAGATTATTAACCATTAGGCAGGTGACTATGTCCCAGGAGTTAGACAAGGGACCTGGAACCAAGAATTTTCTTGGCAACCATTTACCATCCCTATATGAAGCATGAAACTGGTCCAAACCAGTAATTGGTCTGTCGGTCTTAATCCTTCTCTGATGAGTGCTCACTACAACTACGGAACACCCTCTTTATGCTGCTTAAATACAGAAGAAGGTAAATGTGGCTGCATATCACCAATTTATCACCAATCAATGTATTGACAGGTGCTGGATGCCATCAAGGTTCTGCCAGAGACAATCTTTGGGGAGACGCTGAGCACAGTTCTCAGTCCAGCTCAAGGGTTTATTTGTAACTCTTATGTTCTTAGATTAATGGACTGTTATCTCAGTACTCCAGGAATTACCAAATTGTGTGACCCCATCCATTTCATTAGTTAGATTATCCCTCCCCCACAGTACAGTTGAAGGAAGTGGCAGTTTCACTGTTTCAATTGTACAATTTATACAATTTGTTAAAGTGGCACTCTAAGCACTAAAACAACTTTAGCTTAATAAAGCAAGTTTAAAGTATAGCTCATGCCCCAGTAGTCCCACTGCTCAATTCTCTACCATTTAGGAGTAAACCCCTAAGGATAAAGGTCATATACAGTTAGTTCTGGAAATATTTGGACACTGGCAAAAGATTTGTTATTTAGACTGTCTACCAAAATTAATTTGTTACAGTTATATAATGAATATGGGCTTAAGGTACAGTATCCCAGCTTTAATTTGAGAGTAATCACATCCAAATTGGAGGAAAGGTTTAGGAATTACAGCTTTAATATGTAGCCCCCTCTTTAATATGTAGCCCCCTCTTTTTCAAGGGACCAAACGTAATTGGACAATTGACTCAAAAGCGGTTTCATGGACAGGTGTGGACTATTCCTTTGTTATTTCTTCATTAATTAAGCAGGTAAAAGGTCCGGGGGTTGATTCCAGTTGTGGCATTCACATTTGGAAGCTGTTGCTGTGACCCCACAACATGTGGTCAAAGGAGCTCTCAATGCAAGTAAATATTTAGGCTGGAAAAAAAATCCATCAGAGAAGTAGCAGGAACATTAGGAATGGCCAAATCAACAGTTTGGTACATTCTGAAAAAAAGAATGCATTGATTAGCTCTGCAACACAAGAAGGCCTGAACATCCACAGAAAACAACAGTGGTGGATGATCCAGCCAAGTGAAGAACACTCTCCAAGTTAGGCATATCATTATCCAAGTCTACCATAAAAAGAAGACTGCCCGAGAGCAAATACAGAGGGTTCACCACAAAGTGCAAGCTATTCACAAGCCTGAAGAATAGGATGACCACATTAGGCTTTTCCAAAAACATCTAAAAAGTCTAGTCCAGTTCTGGAACAGCATTCTTTGGACAGGTGACACTAAGATCAATCTGTACCAAATTATGAGAAGAAAAAAATATGGAGAAGGCTTGGAATGGCTCATGATCCGAAGCATACCACATCATCTGTAAAACACGGTGGAGGCACTGTGATGGCATGGGCATGCATGCCTTCCAATGGCACTGGGTCACTAGTGTTTATTGATGATGTAACAGAGGACAGAAGAAGCTGGATGAATTCTGAAGTGTATAGGGATATATGGTCTACTCTGATTCAACCAAATTCAGCAAAGAGGACAGCGCTTCACTTTACAGATGCACAATGACCCAAAACATACTGAAAAAGCAACCCAGGAGATTTTTTAGGGCAAAGAAGTGGAATATTCTGCAATGGCTGAGTCAATCACCTGAACTCAAAGATAGAGGCACACAATTTGCCAAGTGGGAGATGTGGTTTTAGAATGCACTATTGTACAACTGGCAATTATCAAATCAATTTTAAATGCAACTCAAATTTGCATTTTTGGAACACATTTGCAGATATGTAATTCCCCTACCTATAATTATATTTTCATAGCATCTTGTGTTAAGCTAGTGCGTGTTAGAAGAGAAGAAGCACCAAACAGTACTATTAAAGGACCATCTGCAGTAGTGTTGCTGTCAAATATATATATATATATATACAGAAAAATTGTAGTGGAAAATGACTAAACCTGGCACAATGTCTCCCTTTATCCGCGACTGGGAGAAAGAGATTATTTCATGAGCAGCTAAATAGTTTCCTGTGCACAGCTGCACAAATCACTATTCTCTGCCATTACCACATACCCCGGTCAGTGATCTATATTTACTATACAGAGTGATGCCTAAAAGAAATACAGATATCTACTGTTTAATTCTCTGGATTCGTCACGGTCACCCATGATAAATGTAAAGCAGACAGATAAACTAAAAAAGAAATGCAATAGAAAGTTGCAGCTGGGGGACGGAGCCTGACTGCCAAGATGGCCAGATGTGTTTGTTACCAGCTCCTGCACATCTGAGTTAAACCTACACTTTCACTACTAAAATTGACTGACACTCAGCCTCGAGCCGATGGTGTAACAATACTAAAGAGAGTGGGCACTCAAGGGTGTCTTTTATCTTAACCTGCATTCTGGAAATCCGCTGTCCGAACACGTGGCCTAGTATGACTAGCGGCCTGGTGTATGTTGGAGGCGGCCGATATCCCAAAGCGGGGTCCACTATGATCCGTGGCTCATTTGTCACCCTGCTACCCCCCCCCCTTTGAACCGATGGGGGTTATCCTAGTTTCCGCTGGGGAAACTCATCTCTCTCAAGCAACATAGTCCCCCCGCAGCACCACCTGCCAAGTGGCGAAAATAAAATGGTTGCCACTCCTCATCCTCAGGACTGTACAGTACTCAATACATGGAGAGAGCGTTTTGAAGAACGCTTTGATGCTCTCTGTCAACAGTTCTGGAGACGCATCTATCACCGACAATACACCCCTGCCGAATCAGGTAGGCTAAAAGGTACAACAAACACCCAACTTTGTCCTAGACCGCGGTCCCACCTGAAGAAATCTCCGTGCAACAGATCAGGCACACAGAAGGCTCCCCGACATAAAGAGCACCATCGGACCCGCTCTCATATAGCACAGAAGAGGAGAATCCCATGCCTCGTGGCTGCTGATCAACATGCTCTTTAGACGAAGTGGAGAGAGGGCCCCTTACACAGAAGACCGCACACAGCACCCCGGCTCATACCCTGGCTGGAAAGGCGGGACAACAATGAACCAGCAACAAACTCTGGGAGCTTACCACCATTAGGGAGTGGATGAAAGTGGACTCATACATGATGGAAGCCAACAAATCTACACTCACACTGTAAAAGTGCCCAGATAGTTTTATTTTGATTTCAACCTGTTGCCTTACACATTATGATGTCAATGCCTATACTCCGTGATCTCTATGCCAACTATAGTAGTAATTATTTTGTATTGAAAAACGGGGACCCATGTTTGCATACTTTACTATAATAGCTGCACCCAGCTTCATAACCCTGCTGTCATTTCATGTTTGATTTACCTTTTATTGTAACACCCAGCTCTATAGATCTCTTTGTGATAACTACACTCACTTAATCTTAACCTACTGGAGCTGTGGTTTTGTAACAGGATTCTCTCTCATTGTTTTTAAACGCAGAGCCATCTTGGTTATAATTAACTTCCCATATATGTCAGGAGTGCTGTAATAACATACAGACTAACCTTAGGACCTCTTTACAACATGTGTGCCTAGCCTGAGCACATATCCTTTAATTTAGCCACCCATCACAGCATTATCATCTTTTTATCATATTGATGACAACGTAAATCTCCCTCCCTAGGCACTATTGCTCAGCCTGATGTTAAAGGGACACTAGTCACCAGAACAACTACAGCTTATTGAATTTGTTCTGGTTAGTAGAATCATTACCTTCAGGCTTTTTGCTGAAAACACTCTTTTCAGAGAAAATGCAGTGTTTATATTACAGCCTAGTGATAACTTCACTGGCCACTCCTCAGATGGCTGTTAGAGGTCCTTCCTGGGCCATGGCTGCCTAAAATGCATCCAGTGGTGTACACATGACCCATGGGGCCCCGGTGCAAAAATTTATCCGTGGGCCCCCCCACCCCCCTCCCCAGGGCACCTGGTCGCAGGGGTTGCAGGGCTGCGACCCCTGCGACCGCGGTATGTACGCCAGTGCATACAGATGCACACACACTTAAAGGACCACTACAGACACCCAGAACACATCAGCTCAATGAAGTGGTCTGGGTGCCAGGTCCCTCTACTTTTAACCCTGCAGCTGAAAACATAGCAGTTTCAGAAAAACTGCTATGTTTCACTGAGGGTTAATCCAGCCTCTAGTGGCTGTCTCATTGACAGCCGCTAGAGGAGCTTCTGCGATTCTCACTGTGAAAATCACAGTGAGAAGACGCTGAACATCCATAGGAAAGCATTGAGTAATGCTTTCCTATGGGCGGTTTGCATTCGGAGCTGAGTGGCGGAGAGATCCCCCGCGCCAAGGGTGTCCGGCGCTGGAGAAAGGTAAGTGTTTAAGACATACACACACTCAAGAACAGACGCATACACACTAGCTAACAGACACACACACTCAGTGACAGACATACACACTCACTCACTTACAAAACACACACTCACTAACAGACACACACAGTAACACACTCACTGACACACTAACACTAACACACACACATTCTAACACTAACAGACACACACTCTAACACACACACTAACAGACACACACTCTAACACTAACAGACACACACTCTAACACTAACACACACACACACACTCACTAACACACACACACACACACACACACACTATAACACACACACTAACACACACACACTATAACACTAACAGACACACACTCTAACACTAACACACACACACTCACTAACACACACACTCACTAACACTAACAGACACACACACTAACAGACACACACTCTAACACTAACAGACACACACACACACACACTAACACACACACACTCACTAAAACTAACAGACACACACTCTCTAACACACACACACACTATAACACTAACAGACACACACTCTAACACTAACACACACACACACACACTCACTAACACACACTCACTAACACTAACAGACACACACACTCTCTAACACACTAACACACACACTAACACACACACTCACTCACTAACACTCACACACACACTAACACTCACTAACACACTCACACACACACACTCACTAACACACACACACACACACACTAACACTCACACACACTCACTAACACACACACACTAACTAACACTCACTAACACACACACACACTCACTAACACTCACACACACTCACTCACACACACACACACACACTCACTAACACTTACTAACACACACTCACTAACACACACACACACACTCACTAACACTGACACACACATTATGCAAAATAGGAAATTATGCAAAATAGGAAATTTACCTATTTAATAGGAATCTTTCTCTTTCCTAAATAATTACCTTAGTGAGGTCACAGGAACCCAGTCCTATAAGGGTGGTAAGATACTTATACATGTGAGTGCATGTATATATATATATATATATATACTGTAAAGTCCAATGCAAATGAGCACAGACAAGCATCGTGATTAAGATTCCACCCTGCATTTATGCAGATATCCTCAGCGATGACCCTGCATTAAACCTAACTTTTATAAGAAAAGCAAAAAAAAAAGCATGGGCTATGATCAAATCATTTTTTATATTTGCACTTGCGCGCGCACGCACACACACAGTTATTTGGTTTTTGCAGGCTTACAGAGAATACATATTTGTATTACTATAATAGAGCATAGTGCTGATCATATACATATGACATTTTTTTAATGATATTTTTATGCTAAAATAATCCAACCCTTTTGTTTAATTTTTGTTTTTTCCCTAAACCTAACCTGTGTATATACACACACTTTTTTTTTTTTAAATTTAATCCCCCCAGCCTCCCTACCTTTAGAAGTGCTGAGGGGATTCCCTGGGGTCCAGTGGTGGTGGTGGTGGTGCTGCTGGGCGGGTTATCTGGCTGGCGGGCGGGCGCGCGAGGGAACACTTTCCCCTGAGTGCTCCCTCTTCAGCTCCCTCGCGCGCCGCGTACTGATATCGGAGCCGGAAGATGACGTCATCTTCCGGCTCCGGTATCAGTGCGGTGCGTGAGGGAGCTGAAGAGGGAGCACTCAGGGGAAAGTGCTCCCTCTCGCGCCCGCCAGCCCGGTGATACCACGGCCAGCCTCTGGGGGCCCTGAGGTGGCCGGCTCCTGGGCACCCCAGGGGAAGAGGCTGGCCACAGTGGGTACATACCGGGTCGCAGGGCGGCCGGGCCCCCTGGTGGGCCGGGCCCGGTCGCAGCCGCGACCCTGGTATGTACGCCACTGAATGCATCCAAACATTCAGTGTCATGCAGACACTGAACTATCTTTCGTCATAGAGATCCATTGATTCAATTCATCTCTATGAGGAGATGCTGATTGGCCAGGGCTGTGTTTGAATTGTGCTGGCTCTGCCCCTGATCTGCCTCCTTGTCATTCTCAGCCAATCCTATGGAGAAGCACTGTGATTGGATCAGGCCACCACTTCTGATGATGTCAGCAAACAGCCTGCTATTCTGAGGCAAACAGCATGCTTAGCTACAGCTTCAGGCTTGAATACAAGTAAGATTTTGCTATATTTAGGGAGGAATGAGGGGCCCTGTGGGGATAGATGGTGGTTTTAACACTATAGGGTCAGGAATACATGTTTGTGTTCCTGACCCTATAGTGCTCCTTTAACCTTGTTTTATTTTTCTTTTATAAAAATGGGTAGTTTAACCTGAAGCCATGCAACTGTTATCGTCAACCCTGTTTTAAAAAAAAAAAAAAAAGTGCAATGTTAGTGATGCCATACCTTGTTTTATTTTTCTTTTATAAAAATGGGTAGTTTAACCTGAAGCCATGCAACTGCTATCGTCAACCCTGTTTTAAAAAAAAAAAAAAAAAGTGCAATGTTAGTGATGCCATACCTTGTTTTATTTTTATTTTATAAAAATGGGTAGTTTAACCTGAAGCCATGCAACTGTTATCGTCAACCCTGTTTAAAAAAAAAAAAAAAAGTGCAATGTTAGTGATGCCATACCTTGTTTTATTTTTATTTCATAAAAATGGGTAGTTTAACCTGAAGCCATGCAACTGTTATCGTCAACCAGGGCCGGACTGGCCCACCGGGATACCGGGAACTTTCCCGGTGGGCCACGGCACCTGGGGCTGGGCTGACAGCCCCATTCAGTGATCAGGCTCCTGTGATCCCAGCCGGCCATGTGTGAGCTGTGTGGCCGCACAGGGTCCCATGGGAGCAGGGGGAGCCAGGTGGCCGGCACACCTCACACATGGCTGGCCGGGATCATTAAAAAAAATAATAATAATTTGCGGCGAGGGCGGAGCCTAGTGTGCGGCGGGGACGGGACTTAGCGTGGGGCGGGGCTTAGCGTGCGGCAGGGGCGGGGCTTAGCGTGCGGCGGGGGCCTGGCTGACTGCAGCTTTGGAAGCAGGAAGGAGTCCCTGCTTCCCCAACAACCAGCCTCCAGGAGCTCCAAGCAGGAGGTAAGAAGCAGGTCAGTGTGCCTGTGTGTGTGTGACTGTGTGTGTGTGACTGTCTGCCTGTGTGTGTGTGTGTGACTGTGTGACTGTGTGTGTGTGACTGTGTGTGTGAGACTGTCTGCCTGTGTGTGACTGTGTGTGTGTGTGTGTGTGACTGTGTGTGTGAGACTGTCTGCCTGTGTGTGTGTGACTGTGTGACTGTGTGTGTGAGACTGTCTGCCTGTGTGATTGTGTGTGTGTGTGAATGTGTGTGTGTGACTGCCTTGTGAGACTGTCTGCCTGTGTGACTGTGTGTGTGTGTGACTGTCTGAGTGTGTGTGACTGTCTGTGTGTGACTGTGTGTGTGACTGCGTCTGTGACTGTCTGCGTGCGTGTGACTG